>NC_057715.1:59843219-59845519 GCF_004010195.1 Chiloscyllium plagiosum | reverse complement strand
CCCTCATCCTCATGCTTGGTCACCTCCTCGAAGAATTCAATATGACTTGTAAGGCAAGACCTACCCTTCACAAATCCGTGCTGGCTGTCCCTAATCAAGCAGTGTCTTTCCAGATACTCATAAATCCTATCCCTCAGTACCCTTTCCATTACTTTGCCTACCACAGAAGTAAGACTAACAGGTCTGTAATTCCCGGGGTTATCCCTATTCCCTTTTTTGAACAGGGGCACAACATTCGCTACTCTCCAGTCCCCTGGTACCACCCCCGTTGCCAGTGAAGACGAGAATATCATTGCCAACGGTACTGCAATTTCCTCTCTTGCTTCCCACATAATCCTAGGATATATCCTGTCAGGCCCGGGGGACTTGTCTATCCTCAAGTTGTTCAAAATGTCCAACACATCTTCCTTCCTAACAGGTATCTCTTCTAGCTTACCAGTCCATTTCACACTCTCCTCTTCTACAATACGGTCCCTCTCGTTCGTAAATACTGAAGAGAAGTACTTCCGACTCAATATACAGTCTCCCACTACTGTCCTTGATCGGACCTACCCTCGTTCTCGTCATTCTCAGGTTTCTCACATACGCATAAAATGCCTTGGGGTTATCCTTGATCCTATCCGCCAACGATTTTTCATGCCCTCTCTTAGCTCTCCTAATCCCTTTCTTCAGGTCCCTTCTGGCTATCCTGTATCCCTCCACTGCTCTGTCTGAATCCTGTTTCCTCAACCTTATGTAAGCCACCTTCTTCCTCTTTACCAGACATTCAACCTCTCTCGTCAACCAAAGCTCCCTCACACGACCATTTCTTTCCTGCCTGATAGGTACATACATATCATGGACACGTCGTATCTGCTCTTTGAAAAAGTTCCACATTTCCACCACATCCTTCCCTGACAGCCTATGCTCCCAATATATGCTCCTCAAATCCTGCCTTACAGCATCGTAATTTCCCTTCCCCCAATTATAAAATCTACCTTGTTGTGCGCACCTATCTCTCTCCATAACCAAGGTGAAAGTCATTCTGGATTGGTATATGAATAGGAAGAGTTAAAAGGAATATGAGCCAAATGCAAGCAAATGGGACTGGATTAGTTTAGGATATCTGATCGGCATGGACAAGGTGTACCAAAGAGGCTATTGCCACACTCTGCAGCTCTATGACTCTAAAATGCAGATGAGGAAAGAATAAATTTCCAGTACAACCCACTTGAGCTCATGGATGAATAACTGATGTTATTCAGACAGTAAAGCAATATGGGGAACAAATTAGTACAGGAGATTTGACTTTAATGTCAGGTGATGAGATAACCCAAGTACAAGTGGAAGATCTAAATCCTTCATCTCCAAAAAAATGAATTGTCATTCCCATTGACAGAGGTAAGACTAAATAAGCAGTAAGACTGGAGTAACATGATTGAGGATGTGAAAATATCTAATTCACCAGGATATCACCCACACAGGGCCAATGAAAATGTCCAACTCACTCAATAAAGCAAATTAAAGCAATTACATACTTCAGCACAGCTAATTCAACAGTTTGAGAATTAAGGTTACCTGACACAAAATGAAGCTGAGCTTCATATGACTCAAAAGTTTCCAAATCAAACTGCACAGATTCAGAGTTAAAAATCCAGGTTTTAACATTGTACACCCCAGTCCAACACCAGCATCTCCAAACCATGGCACAGATTCAGGAAATGGTCAAGAAGAAATGAGCTAACTCAGAAATCCAAGATATTGCGAAAAAGAAACTACCAGCTTGCACAGAGCTGCCACATGTGACAATGGATGTTGCTCTGATTAAAGATTCTGCAGATGATGTAACAGGAAGAGTTCCTCAGTGAAGAGAGTTTGGGAGAGCAAGTGTTCTCCCAGAAAACGGAATGTACCAATGATGGCTTTCAACAGGAATGACACCGATGTTGAGGGATGTTGAAAACAGAAAAAAGTTTGAAAATGGTGGACTGAGGGTAACATGGATCTTGCAGCTTCTCGTGAGATTCAGGCTTATTTCCAGATTTAGATTAGATTCCCAACAGTGTAGAAACAGGCCCTTCAGCCCAACCAGTCCACACTGACCCTCTGAAGAGTAATTTACCAGACCCATTTCCCTCTGACTAATGTAGTGTACCTGGACTTTCAGAAAGCTTTTGATAAAGTCCCACACAGGAGGTTAGTGAGTAAAATTAGGGTGCATGGTATTGGGGGCAAAGTACTAGATTGGATTGAAAATTGGTTGGCTGATAGGAAACAAAAGGTAGTGATAAACGGCTCCATTTCGGAATGGCAGGCAATGA
>NC_057715.1:59835804-59842864 GCF_004010195.1 Chiloscyllium plagiosum | reverse complement strand
GCTCTCTGCCTTTATTCCTGATGAAGGGCTTTTGCCCGAAACGTCGATTTTGCTGAAGCTCCTCGATGCTGCCTGAACTGCTGTGCTCTTCCAGCACCATTGATCCAGAATCTGGTTTCCAGCATCTGCAGTCATTGTTTTTACCTCATTAAGGACAGAGATGGGGAGAAACTTCTTCACCCAGAGAGTGGTGGCTGTGTGGAATGCTCTGCCCCAGAGGACAGTGGAGGCCCAGTCTCTGGATTCATTTAAGAAAGAGTTGGATAGAGCTCTCAAGGATAGTGGAATCAAGGGTTATGGAGATAAGGCAGGAAGAGGATACTGATTAGGAATGATCAGCCATGATCATATTGAATGGCGGTGCAGGCTAGAAGGGCTGAATGGCCTACTCCTGTACCTATTGTCTATTGTCTATTGTCTGTCTATTGTCTAATGCACCTCACACTATGAGCAATTTAACATGGCCAATTCACCTGACCTGCACATCTTTGGACTGTGGGAGGAAAGCGGAGCACCTGGAGGAAACCCACACAGACACAAGAGGAATGTGCAAACTCCACACAGACAGTCACCCAAGACTGGAATCAAACCTGGGATCTGGCGCTGTGAGGCAGCAGTGCTAACCACTGAGCCACTATGCCGCTCCTTAACAGAGAGGTGTTTCGAGGCACCAGGCTGGAGTTACTGAAACGTCCTGAAACGTATTTCTCGTCAACTCGTTGACGATTACCCCGACATGGTGAGTTGCTACATTTCGGACTGTGTATCCTTCAGTTCCAACCAGGACCATCACCGCGATCAAGCAACGGCCTTAGCAGCATTCCTCACCAAGCAGACCCATCGCTTCCGGATCACCCAATGGACGTCCTGGTGCAAAAGATTAATTTGCAGTTGCTGCTGCATAGTCCCCAAATGAGACCTCAGCACATCAGGTTCGGAATATGGCCCAGACCCTTGTCTTCTCATACCAACTATTGTGCTCCACATCCCGATCCTCACCGTCAATAAACAAACAGACCTTCTCAACATCAATGTTTCTGTCACACCAACTTTGCTACATCACAACATCTGATGGCCTTCACATCTTTAACATTATCTGATCTCTGTCAGATCCTCAAATTTTAACAGCAAGTGATCTCTCTGAATCCTCAGTTTTGTGTCAACATTGACCTCCTCCAGATCGTGGACATTATAGTGAATTGATCTCCTCCAGATACTAACCTTTTATTAGAAACTGGTCCAAAAACATACAACTTTTAACAATTCTGTTTGCGCTCATCCATGTTGCTGTAAATAAAGATTCTGTTTCACGTTAAATAAACTGCAGGAGTGCTGTTGTACCAGCACGTGTCACATAAATGCACTTCCATTCTGGGAGTAGTGACTGCTGGATCATTGGGGTCATCTCTCCCCAGGGCAGCGGATGGAGAGAGGGCAAGGCTCGGGGTCTGCACTCACCTTCCCTGACCACGTCTGCAGGATGTAGTATGGTTTGATCAGCTTCAGAATGGGGCTTTAGAGCTTGGGTGTGGTCACCTGGCAGCTGAAGTGTTTCTGACTGACACTGATCACCAGTCAGTGGTATCAGAGATTCAGGAAAGCCCCATGGTGCATCTCACTCAGGAAGCGATTTTCTGTGTTGGAAAACAGAGAGAGTGACGGCTCCTCTGGGGAGTGCAGCCAGAGCTCAGCTGCACAATGTGGGAATCAGAAAGAGCTGGAGAACAATAGTGGTGGGAATCTCAGTCATGAGGGGCACTCACAGGGACACTGCTGGCAACAATGCCTTGATGTTGGGATGTGGGGTCATGGTTCAGGGAGAGGTTGGAAAACGTGTTGGAGAGTTGGCGTTAAGCACCTTCAAGGTAAAGATCAACATGCCAGATTACAAGGGCACCACCCCTGCTAGCGGGTATGATGACAAATATGAAAATGGACCTGAGAGAGCGAAGTGGTGCCATTTCAGAAGGGATCAGGGAGAATGGGTGAGAGGAGCAGAGAAATTGCAACAGCCAACGTTACACTGATAGTTTGCAGTGAAGAGATTGAGGGCAGGTAAGAGGCAAGAGGAAGGGGTCCAAGTGGAGGATGAACACTGGAGGTGGGCGAGGGGATAGGTGGGGCATGGGAATTCCTGGTTGTAGAAGTGAGCACAGAGGTGGAAGTGGCAGTAAAACAGACCAGCATCATGGAGAGCCTCTTCCATGGTATAGAAGCTTCAGGCCAGAAGGCAGTATGTAACAGAGGCAGTGTTGCAATATTGACCAAGGCATCACTTACTACAATAGGGAGTGATGATATCTTAGAAGGCACCTCGGATCAGGCCGTCTGGGTAGAATTTAATCATAAAAATGGGGTAATCGCGTTGGGTGCGGTGTCTTATTTACCCCAAATAGTCAGAGAGAGATGGGGAGACGAGTATGTAAGCACATCTCAAAGAAATGTAAAACTAATAAGGTCATAAGAGTTGGGATTTCAATTACCCCAACATTATCTGGGACACAGAAAATGTAAAAGGCACAGAGGTGGCAGAATTCTTAAAACGTGGACAGGAGAGGTTTATCAGCAGAGGTTTTCATCGGGATTTGAGGAAATATTTATCATCCTAAGACTGGTGGGTATCTGGAACATACTGCCCGAAAGGTGGGAATGCTCAAAGCACTGAAGAAGTGTTGCCTGGTTACTGCCCTAGACAACAGTACAAGTGGATAACTAATTAGATTTGAGCTACAGGGAGAGACTGAATAGGCTGAAGCTGTTTTCCCTGGAGCGTCAGAGGCTGAGGATTGATCTTATAAAGGTTTATAAAATCATGAGGGCATGGATAGGGTAAAAAGACAAGGTCTTTTCCCTGGGGCGCGGGAGTCCAAAACTAGAGGGAAAGCTTTAGGGTGAGAGGGGAAAAGTTTAAAAGGGATCTGAGGAGCAACATTTTCACACAGAGGGTTGTGGGTGCATGGAATGAGCTGCCAGAAGAAGTGATGGAGGTTGGTAAAATTACAACTTTTTATAGGCATCTGCTGGGTATATGAATAAGAAGGGTTTAGAGGGATATGGGCCAAGTGCTGGCAAATGGATTGAGATTAGGTTAGGATATCTGGTCAGCATGGACGAGTTGAACCGAAGGGTCTGTTTCCATGCTGTACATCTCTATGACTCTAATCAATACCTTTGTTAGTTTAGTTAAAACAAACATACAATTTACACCATTTGGTTAGGAAAAGGTGAACAGCAGGCATATAATTCATGCAAGGTGAAAATTCAATTGCACATCACAGACCTTGATGTTTCCTGAACAGTGAACAAAAATAACAGCAAATACCCAAGAATCGCAGGCAGGAGGGATTAGTTTAGTTTGGGATTCTATTCGGCATAGACTGGTTGGACCATGCTGCATGAATCTATGACATAAACAGAAGCTCATGCTAGTCAGACAATTTCTTCCAGGTCTTAAAGTCCTCTTCACATTTAAAAATGTGGGACCCACAAAATCGTCAAGTCTGCTCTCCAAGGTTTTTGCTGATGGCACATTGAATCCTGCATTTTTATCCTTTGGCCTAATCATCCCGCAACCCCTGGCCAACATCTCCACCCTCTCGATCCAAAGATATCTGTCTTAGGATCACCATTTTCCTTTCAATCTGTGAACCATTCTTGAGATCGTAATCAACAATCTATGCATTGATTCCACATTATTTATGAATATAATTAGTTAAAATACCAAAAAGATCTAACTACTTAATTCATACAATCCCTTTTATAATAACAATCAGCCCTTCAGGTTCATTCAAGCCTCATCTTTCAATCTGCACATAATTTTATTTTGCCATCTTCTGAACTGATACAAGCTGAATATTTCAATTACCAGAGCACGCAAGACTAATATTACAGCTGTTTGTAATATTGGCAAAAGTGAGGACTGCAGATAATGGAGATTAGAGTTGAGAGTGTGGAGCTGGAAAAGCACAGCAGGACAGGCAGCATCCGAGGAGCTGGAAAATCGATGTTTCGGGCAAAAGTCCCTTAATCAGGAATAAGGCTCGGAGCTTCAGTGGTGGGAGGGGGATGGGGCCGGGGGGAAGGTAGCTGAGTGTGATAGATGGATGGAGGTGGGGATAAACGTAATAGGTTGGAGGGGAGGGTGGAGTGGATGGGTGAGAAGGAAGTTGGACAGTGCTGAGCTGGAAGGTTGGAATTGGGAGAAGGTGGGAGGGAGGGGAAACGAGGAAACTGGTGAAATCCACATTGATGCCATAGAGTTGGAGAGTCCCGAGGTGGAAGAATAGGTGTTCTTCCTTCGGCGTCGGGTGGTAACGGAGTGGCAATGGAGGAGACCTCGGGACCTACATGTCCTTGGCAGAGTGGGAGGGGGAGTTAAAGTGTTTGGCAAAAGGGCGGTGGGTTTGGTTTGTGCGGGTGTCCTGGAGATGGTCTCTGAAGCACTCTGCGAGTCGGCTGTCAGTCTCCCCAATGTAGACGAGACTACATCGGGAGCAATGGATCCAGTAAATGACATATGTGAAAGTGAAGGTGAAATTTTGATGGAAGTGGAAGGGTCCTTTGGGGCCTTGGACAGAGGTGAGGGGGAGGTGAGGTTTGGGTTTTGCAATTCCTGCGGAGGCAGGGGAAGGTGTCGGGAGGGGTGTGTGGCTTGTTGGGGAGCGTGGACCTGACGAGCTAGTCACGGAGAGAATTGTCTTTATGGAAAGGTGGATAAGGGTGGGGAGGGAAATATATCCCTGGTGGTGGGGTCCATTTGTAGGTGGCGGAAATGGCAGAGGATGATGCGATGTATACAGAGGTTGGTGGGGAATGGAAAGTGAGGACCAGGGGAATTCTGTAGTTGTTGCATTTAGAGGAGTGGGATTTGAGGGCAGAGATATCAGACGTGGATGAGATGCATTGGAGAGCATCTTCCACTATGTTGTCAAGGGAAAGTTACAGTCTTTAATGAAGGAGGCCAACAGGTGCGTTCTATGGTGGAACTGGTCTTCCTGGGAGCAGATGCGGCGGAGGATTTGGGAATAAAGGATATCATTTTTACAGGAGGCAGAGTGGGAGAAGGTGTAATCCAGGTAATTGTGGGAGTCGGTGGGTTTGTAGAAAATATCAGCGTTGAGTCGGTCACCATTGATGGAGATGGGGAGGTCCATGAATTTCCGCTCCTCCCACCTTATCCCAGTTTCAACCTTCTAGCTCGGCTCCACCTTCATGACCTGTTCTACCTGTCCATCTTCCTTCCCACCCATCGGCTCCACCCTCTCCTCCAAAATGTTGAGTTTCCTGGTCTTCGGATGCTGCTTGACCTGTTCTGCTTTTCCAGCACCACACACTCAA
Organism: Chiloscyllium plagiosum; assembly: GCF_004010195.1. NCBI lineage: Eukaryota > Metazoa > Chordata > Chondrichthyes > Orectolobiformes > Hemiscylliidae > Chiloscyllium > Chiloscyllium plagiosum. The sequence continues at coordinate 59,837,527 of NC_057715.1, read as the reverse complement.
CTCATATGCAATATATTCTCACCCATGGATGTACTTGAACATTACATCTCCAACACCTCATTTGCCTTGGAGCACGAGTTCTAATTGTTTTGGTATGTTTAGTCCGTTGATGGATCCTCTCATTTGCCTCTTCTACAAATTGTGTTTCCTTCATGACTGCTCTTATTATGGCCAAGGCAAGGGTCACAACCCCAACCCTTACCCAATAACCAAGTCTAAGATCACATTTTTGTCATCTACGTCACGTTCCTTCGTCTTTTGAGTGGAATGATCTGCTCAAACTGTCAACATCTGTGTTTTTCTCTCAGTTAATCTATTTGCATACATTATCCAAAATTCACTATTTTCAAATTTTGTAACCTCTTTAACCTGTAACCAATTTTATTCTCCTTAATTTCGTTTATCTTTTATCTTCCAGTTCTCTATCTGCAGATCATCTCTTTGAATAACAGAGAAATAACATCAAACATGGACTCAAAAGATGTGGAGGAGGTGCTGGATTTCATAAAATGCATAAAGGTGGATTGATCCCTGGGACCTGATCAGTGTCCCCTTGAACTCTGTGGGAAGCTAGAGAAGTGATTGCTGAGCCTCTTGCTGAAATATTTGTATCATTGATAGTCACAGACGCGGTACCGGAAGACTGGAGGTTGACTACAGTGGTGCCACTGTTTAAAAAAGGTGGAAGGAAAAGCCACGGAACTATAGACTGATGAGACTGACATCAGAGGTGGGCAAGTTGTTTGAGGGGATCTTAAGGGAAATGTACTTCAATAAATAGCACTCATTCAGCAGTCTACATTGTGTTGTACATTGGAAATAATGTCTCATTAACTTGATTGAGTTTTTTGAAGCAATAACGAAGTGGGCTGATGAAGGCAGAGCAGAGGATGTGTTGTATATGGACTTCAGTGAGGCATTCAACAAGGTTCCATATGGCAGGCTGGTTAGCAAGGTTGATCACATTGAATACAGGGAGAATTTGGCAACAGAACTGGCTCGATTGCAAGAGAAAGAGAGTGGAGAGGGAGGGTTATTTTCCCTGTAGAGGGCAGTGTATTAGGAGACTGCACTCTGTTGCTGCTGTCACTGGAATGTGGAAGCTGGAGTGGCAACACCTGCTGTAACTCAGAACAGCTGGAGCTAGTTTAGGCCTAAAGCCTGGAGCCTCGAGTACTGTGGAGGGAATGGAGCTTGGGATTCTTCACTGCTGCTGCCTTTGGGAGCCTGGTGTACTGCATTTCTTCTTGGTGAGTTAAGATTGCTGTAATAACGCCAACTGCACCAGAGAGTAGCTGCTGTTTGGAACCTGGAGCCTCGTGCACTGCAGTCTGCCTGCCTGGAGGGACATGTAATTCAGACTGGCTGCTGTTGTTGGGAGACACTTTCTGGCCTCTATTTCTGACCAGCTATTTTCTTGAAATGTCAGTTCCTGGAGCCTGGACTTTTACATGGTGCCTTTAAAAGATAAGACCATAAGACCATGAGAAATAGGAGTGGAATTAAGGCTATTCAGCCCATCGAGTCCACTCCATCATTTCATCATGGCTGATGGGCATTTCAACGCCACCAACCCACACTCTCCCCGTATCCCTTAATTCCTTGCAAGATAAAGAATTTATCAATCTCTGCCTTGAATGTATTTAATGTCCCAGCCTCAACTGCGCTCCGTGGCAGTGAATTCCACGGTCCACCACTCTCTGGCTGAAGAAATGTCTCTTCA
>NC_057715.1:59826231-59835304 GCF_004010195.1 Chiloscyllium plagiosum | reverse complement strand
TCAATAGATGAATGAAAGCATTAAAGATAGAAATGATGTATGAGGCTCTTAGAGATATTATTTTGCTGAAGGAGTGTAAAAACTCATTTCCAGAATTGATAAGAGCTCACGCTGAGGAACAGAAATTTAAAACACCCAGAAGAGCTGACGAGATGGTAAATGAATAAGCGTTAGTCCGCAGTTCGAAATCTCGATTCTGACAGCAATTTCATTCCATGAGGGTTAGAAATTGGGAAAGTGGGGAATCCTTCAATGAAAAGCAAAAAGTAGATCACACTAGAAACAGTTTACCACATGTGGAAAAAAGAAACCCAATAGGATAGAAAAGAGGTCTCAAGTGCTTTCATAGCAATAATGTGAGACACACAAAGTCACAGTGCCAGTGGTTTCAGAAAGGCACTGGGAAGAAGAATGTGATAAAAGAGTGTTCTTTAAACCAGTCAGATTACTTAAGGCAATGAAGGAAATCTTGAGACGTCGAGGAGGTGAAGGAGAGTGCACAGCCTAGTCACCGGCTTGACCTTTTCAAAGATTTCACCTTTGTGAGTAAGTTTTACTCGGGTAGAAAAGGGAGAATAAGTAAAAAAAAATATATGAAGAGATATGAGAACTAGTGTGTCTCTAATAGTGAGAGATGAAAATATTTGCAATCCTTCTGAAATATTGTCTGAGAGTGTGATAATCTATAGAATAAATAGAGAGAGGAGTGGTATTCCCCTGTGTACGATAAGGTTAGAAAGTTGAATCAAGATTGGGGAAGTGATAGTGGGAGTGACGGGAAAATTGGCTATTCCAGGAATCCAGTTAATTCTTGGGAATGATATCACTGGATCACAGCTGGGAGTGAGGCCCAGTGTACTGGAGTGGAGAAACCAAAAGAAAACCAGGGAACTGAGGAGTTAAAAGAAAAGTACCTGGCATTTTTTCTGGCCTGGTGACACAAACCTATAGACATAAGTTGAAACAAGAAGGGGAAAAGAGAAAGACCAAGGAAACCAGGGAACTGAGGAGTTAAAAGAAAAGTACCTGGCAATTTTTTTGGCCTGTTGACACAAACCTATAGACATAAGTTCAAACAAGAAAGGGAAAAGAGAAAGACCAAGGAGTTGTGGTCCAGTTAGCTGACACTCTGATGAGATGGTCAAGGAAAAAGCTAAGCAAGTTAGAGGATTAGGGTGGGTTGTTTAGTTCTGAAAGATTAATGGAGTTACAACAAAAGGATGAGATGGTAAAGGATTTATGTCATGAAGCCCGTTTGGAAAAAGAATCAGAGTGTATTCCAGAATGGTATTATCTTAAGGATAAAATCTCAAGGCAGACATGGAGACCTTGGCAGGGTAGTGCAAATGAGATATGGGTGCAAGTTCACCAGATTGTGTTGCTGGTAGAGTAGAGACCAGAAGTTTTGCATGTAGTACACATATTACCTGTCGGAGTTGATCCAGGAGTGAGGAACACTCAGGCTAAGATACAGAAGCTTTTTTATTGGCCTGGATTACAGAAAGATGTGGTTGAATTTTGCTGCACCTTTCAGACATTTCAGATGGTAGAAAAACCATAGGCAGGAATAAAACCAATATGTACAAATTTGAAATTTCTTACCTATTTCTTTCTTCATTAGGTGCTGTGCCACCTTGCAATATTATCTAGCAAATACACCTACTCTGTTTAATCTGTCTCTCACCTCTGATACATAATCCAACGGAGAAATCTCGGGCTTCAGACCTATCAATTTTTCCTTAATTAATTTTAAAGGACCTCATACTTTCTGTCTGAACATCAATTCAAATGGAACAAACTGAGTCAATTCATTTGTAGCATCTCTCACAGTAAATAACATAAATGGGATAACTTTAACCCAATCACTTGAGTAATCCTGACAATATGCCCTCAACATGGTCTTTAGGTGCTGATGCCCCATTTCCAATCCTCCCTGAGATTCAGGATGGTACACACTTGGTTCTAAAAGGGGGCAGTTGGACAAAGAACCCAGAGTTAATTGCCATCCGCTAGAGCTAAGAGCCCTAAGCTCTAGAGAGATAAATTGGTGCTCTCAGTCATCTATGTATTAGAGAAAGCACCATTTAATTCCTGACAGAAGGACGACTGAAGACGTTCCTGACAGATCAACAGACGAGGCACCGACCATTCTGGAAGATACGTAACCTGGCTGGAATTTTGAGAGACAAAATTCAAGTTTTGTTATACGAGTGAAACTTCTATTTATTGGAACAGCACACTATTATAATCTTATTTTATTCAGGAATAGCTCGTAGATACAAGGGAATTATTTGATTTGTTAATAGTTTTGTTAATTTGTTCACTGTTCGAGTTGTATAAATAAATTATTACTTGCTAGTTTTAAAGTGAGTGTCAGAGGTTTAGTTTAGTTAACCACTAGAAGTTGCTGAAAGGCAGATGACACCATTTTTCACACCCTTTTTTAGATTAAAGGGTGAGGTGCTCCTCTGAGTTTTTGGTTTCAGTTCTCAATGGGGAGTCAACCTCCGCTGTGTAAGATCTGCCAGCAACAGAGCAGCCGCACCTGACATCACCACCCATCCCCGAACGATACCCCCTCAGACCCTCCTGCTGGGTAGAGATATCTCATTTATGGATGCCATTGGGATGGATGGAGACTCTCTGTTGGGGAGGTCATCCACAAGGAAGATGAAGCACATTCACGTGATATACTGATATTTTTTCCTATCTGGCATCTTTAGCAGATAATTCACCTGACTTCATTTCTTTTCAATCTGATAAGAACTACTAAACCTTCCTTTGAAGGGATTTCCCATCACTGGTGACAGCATTACTTTATCCTCACGGGCAACTGTACAAATTTGAAATTTCTTACCTATTTCTTTCTTCATTAGGTGCTGAGCCACCTTGCAACATTATCGAGCAAATACACCTACTCTGTTTAATCTGTCTCTCACCTCTGATACATAATCCAATGGAGAAATCTCGGGCTTCAGACCTATCAATTTTTCCTTAATTAATTTTAAAGGACCTCATACTTTGTGTCTGAACATCACTTCAAATGGAACAAACTGAGTCAATTCATTTGAAGCATCTCTCACAGTAAATAACATAAATGGGATAACTTTAACTCAATCACTTGAGTAATCCTGACAATATGCCCTCAACATGGTCTTTAGGTGCTGATGCCCCATTTCCAATCCTCCCTGAGATTCAGGATGGTACACACTTGATGTAATGTGTTGAATGCAGAAACTATGACATCCTTACATAATTTGATAGTAAAATTGGCCTGACTGAATCGCAGAGTAATTCACAATGACTAAAGAAAGCAAGCATCTCCTCCAAAACCTTTTGCGCCTTGACATTCCGTAATGGAATTGCCTCCAGCAACCTAGTAGACAAACCATTCTGGTTAGCAAATACTGGTTCCCACTTTTGGTTTTCATGAGGGGACCATTATAATCATTTATAATCCATGTAAAATATTCTTGAAAAGCGAGGATTGACAACAAAGGTATTGGTTTTATTCCTGCCTATGGTTTTTCTACCATCTGAAATGTCTGAAAGTTGCAGCACCATTAAGGAAAAATAAGCCATCATTGCGAAAAAATGGCTTCTATCTTTTTTGTACATTTAACTCCATTATATCACCAGATCCGTAGCTCATTAATCTACAGTTACGCTATATATATATATATATATATATATAGAACCCTACTGTTTCTGTCTCATACGAACATTTTTCTTTTTAACTCTGGATAAAGCATCGCAATAATATTTTCATGACACACAATGTATACAATCTGAAACTTAAACACTTGTAACATGAGACTCCAATGAAATAATCTGATGCTCTTGTCATCAAACCTTTCCAGGAATGTCAAAGGATTGTAATTGGTATACACAATCATCTCTGATGCATTGTTTGCAACGTGAACATTAAAATGTTGTGAGGTCATTACCAGACTCAATAACTCTTTTCCACCAGTGGCATTACCAGACTCAATAACTCTTTTCCACCAGTGGAATATTTTTTCTGGTGGATATTGATTTTTGGTTAAAAATAACTGATTTGGTGTATCAATTCCACAATCATTGTCCTGTAACAACACAGCTCCAACATTGTCTGTATGCTTCTGATATCAATTTGTAGGCACTCTAAATAGCCTTTTTCACTTCTTCCTATTCTCCTGACACCACCTCTGACAGAGCTGCAAGCACCTCAGTAACCCTGCCTCCTTAATATGGTCTGAATTAATCTTATCCACGCAGTTTCTGGTCAGTCCATCTGTTGAGCCAATTTCTCAAAGGAAAACAAAAAAGGCTTCCACATCCTTTTCATTGAATTTTGATCAAGTATTGACATGTTTGAAGATATCCCGACCAAGCCTTTGGCTACCTGGGTTTACTCATTATCACTATCCTCCTCACTAAGCCTATCTTCTACCTTCACATGCATCCTATTATGTCAACTTTCCTGTCTAATTGCCAACTTCTGTAGATCAAATTCTCTCTCTTTATCCCTTTCTTCTCTCTCTTTCTCTTTTTCCTCTGCTGGGAATCTTCTTTCCTCTTTCCATTTCCCGTTCCTCTGCATGTAACTGTAATTCAATCTGTTTCAGACCCCTTTCTGCTCTCTCTCTCTTTTTCACTTTCTGACTCCAATTCTCTCATTTGTAATTTTTTTTTCTAACTCCATTGCACTTAAAGTTATATACCTACAGTGTTAGCCATAGCTAAATGCTTGGTTAACTCCCTTACAATTTCAGCTTTCTTACTATCCTTCGTTAAACCCACTTTTGGCCTGTTTGCTCATTCTAAACAGTCACCATTTTCTGTCTTTCAAAACTTGCTCGGCAAATTTGGAAAGCATCTTTGCCCCCAGAACCTCTTCCGTAATGTTAAGACCCATTTCCCCACTTTCCATTTACCCCACAACAGGCAACTGAAATTAAACAGATTTTCCAATTGTCACTGATGTTTTATTTAAAGACTTAGGACGCTAGTCACAAAGTTTGTTTGAATCTGCTGGGACCTTTCATACCCTACGTCTGTTCAAATCTGTCCAGATCCCTCCAGATACGACCAAATGCTGCACCCGAGCTACCGATCTGTTATTAAGGGGATGTTAACCACCCTGGAGAACTCAAAGCAAAATACCCAAAAGGAGTACCTCACCATCTAATCTGTAAAAAGGGTGTGAAAAGTGGTGTAACCTGCCTTTCAGCAACTTCTTGTGGTTAAATAAAACAAATCCCCGATATTCCCCTTAATATCAACAAGTAACAGTTAATGTGTTCTCTTAGAGTTAGATAAATAAACAAAACTATAAGCAAACAAAATAAATCCCTTCTAACTATGAACTACTACCAAATAAAACAAGATTCTAATGGAATGTTGTCCAATGTCCCACTCATACAATGGAAGAAATAGAATTTGGTCTCTAGAAATTACAGTCAGGTTCCATGTCTTGTGGAATGTTCAGTGCCTCCTCCGTCAGTCTCCTGTCAGGAATGGCTTTTCCTCCAATTCTTCTGTCAGAAATGCCTTCTTTGTCGTTCCTCTGTCAGGAAATACCGATGACTGTGAGAGCCAGTCTCTATCTCTCGAGCTGAGGGCTGTTAGCTCTGGCTGATGGCAGGTAGCTCTGGGGTCATTGTCCAACTGCCCCCTCTTTTATATCCTTGATGACAATATCAATATTTCTTACAATAGGATTGGGCCTGTGTTGTCAAAACCATCCGATTTAAATTTAACAAGATTTTGGTATCTCACGGCTCCATTCAAATTGATTTGCGAAATGAAAACCTTGCTGTATTAGCAGGCCCAGGCAGCAGTTTTTACTAACGTTACAAATCGAAGATCCTTTCTCCGAAATGCTCGGGACCAGCTGTTTTTCAGAATTCAAATTTTTGATTTTCACAATAGTGACATTTTTTAAAATTTCACCATTAAACTCTTACTGGAGAAGCAGACCTCTAACTAAGAACATACTTGGCCACGACCCCCCCTAATGTCACATGTGAGAGACACTCATCAAGTCGGTGTTGACTTGGGCGTTCACAGAGAAACCCTCGGCCTGTCAGTGCTTGGCCATACCATCCCACGTCGCATCTGAATGACACACATTGAGTGGGTGTTGATTTGGGTTAAGTGTTTGCTCTCCAAATGACCTTGTTAATGAGAAAAAAACTTTACATAAAAAACTTGGATTTCAGAGCTTTTCTTTTTTTGGATGTTCGGATAAAGAATCTTCCACCTGTTCTGCCGTTTCGATACAAAATGCTTCAGTTCAGGATCTCTGTGTTCTGACAAATGTTCAAGCTGCTCACAGACATCCATTTTAACTCTAAGCATAAAAACAATCTTTTAAAGGGACCACGCCATGCTTTCTCCATTTTACAACTTTACAATTTTATAAACACCACATTCTATCTTCCTGCCTCACAGTCTACACTTAGTCTATCCACCTTCACAACAGTTTATTCATTTGTTTTCTTTGATTTTGTTTGAGTTTATTTTTTACTTTGGTCCCTCATTGTCCCTGCCCAAAAGAGGGAATTGCAGACAGAATCATGGGAGAGCCACTTTTTATCTGTTTTTTTATTTTTGTATCTCCTCAGAGTGACCAGATCATTATTTATGTTTAACAAAGTCAAGGCAGTTTTATTTTCTGGCTTGTTAGACCAGAGTGGGCTTTGCTGTGTGTTTTACCCGGATCAGTCCGTGTCCCGGGTGGGTCTGATCGGGGCAGTTTCGCGGCCTTGGTTTTATTTCATTGTTTATCCCTTTACTTTAAAAGTGTGGAAGGTTGCTTGTCAGACAGGAGGCCTGTCACCAACAGTGTGCCTAAAGGATTGGTGCTGGATCCACTGCTTTGATCATGTCGCGGCTGTACAGGACATTGGTGAGGCCACTTTTGGATCACTACATTCAATTCTGGTCTCCCTGTTACATAAAGGATGTTGTGAAAGGGTTAGAGAGTTTGAGCTTTCGGGAGAGGCTGAATGGAGTGAAATTATGGGAGTTTATAAAATCATGTGGAGCATGAATAGGGTGAGTCGGCAAGGTCTTTTCCCCAGGGTATGGGAGTTCAAAACCTAAAGACTTAGGTTTAAGGCAAGCAAGGAAATATTCAAAAGGGAAGTGAGGGGCAACGTTTTCAGGCACAGGGTTTTCAGGCAACGACCTGCCAAAGAAATTGTTGGAGGCTGGTATAATTACAACATGTAAAAGGATTCTAGATAGGACTATGAATAGGAAGCGTTTAGAGGGATATGTGCCAAATGCTGGCAAATGGGAGTGGATTAATTTGAGTTAGCTGGTCGGTATGGACGAGTTGTACCGAAGGGACTATTACCATGCTCGCCAGCTCTGTGTCTCTGTGAATCTAAAATGCAGTTGAGAAAATAATAAATTTCCAGGGCAACCCACATGAACCCATCAATGAATCTGGAACTGAAGTGATTCAGATAGTAAAGCAATGTGGTGAACAAATTATTGCAACAGTTTGACTTGAATGCCAGGTGATGAGTTGACCCAAGATCAACTTCAAGAGGAAGATCTTAATCCGTCATCTTCCAAAGAAGAAGTGTTACTCCCATTGACAGATGAAAGATTAAATAAGCAGTAAGCCTGGAGTAACATGATTGAGGATGTGAAATATCTAATTCACCAGGATATCACCCACACAGGGCCAATGAAAATGTCCAACTCACTCAATAAGTCAAATTTAAACAATTACATACTTCAGCACAAGTAGTTCAACAGTTTGAGAACGAAGGTTTCCTTGCGCAAAATGAAGATGAGCTTCATCTGACTCAACAGTTTCCAAACGAACTGCACAGATTCAGGATATGATCAAGAAGAAATTATCGAACTCAAATCCAAGATATTGTGAAAAAAAATGACCAGCTTCCACAGAGCTGCCATGTGCTACAATGGACATTGCTCTGATTAAAGATTTCCCAGGTGATGGAACAGGAAGAGTTCCTCAGTGAAGGGAATTTGGGAGAGAAAGGGTTCTCCCAGATAATAGAATGTACCAGCGATGGCTTTCAACAGGAATGACACCTGTGTTGAGGGATGTTGAAAACAAAAAAAATTTGGAATAATGATGGACTGAGGGTAACACGGATCTTGCAATTTCTCCTGAGTTTCAGGCTTATTTCGAGGTTTACTTCTAGATTTCTGTGTTATGTTATTTCAATCGTATGATATTATTTTGATGCATTTTCAGTTCTTGTGTATAAAAGTGATATTTTAAGAAGTACGGGAATCTGAAATATTTGGAGGGATATAGACCAGGGACAGGCAGCTTGGCCTGGGTTAGTTTGGGATTATTTTTGCCATGACCTGGATGCACTGAAGGAACTGATTCTGTGCTGATTGGCTCTATGATTCTGTGACATGAGCCCACACTCTGTGTCATAATCTCTGTGACTCCTCACGGGATGTTTGTTTTTGAAAATCCCAGCACACGACACCCACTGGGAGCTCAGGACCCCATTACAAACGACGGCCGCTGTCATCACAATGAGAACCATGACAACACATCATCACAGGGTCATACAAAACACAACAAACTGAAGCGATCTGTGCACTTGTGCTGGAGAGACGCCGAGAGAGGAGATCAAGCAAACTGCTCTGGTCAACTGAATTGGTAACATCCCAACTCGAGGGAAAGATTGAAGACAGAGTTCAAGAACAGAATCAAAGGATTTTCACAAGCCGACTCAAAGATGAAGCCTGTTATTGGTGTCTTTTGTGTGGCTATGGAGAAGATCATTGCTGAGACTGAAGACAAGGACGAAATCATCCAGAAGATTGAGGAGGGGATCTTTTCGATGGAAGACAATCAGCGGGAGACCGCTGTACACATCATCTCGGAGATGCTCGTGGTGTTTTCCCGGAGGTTTGATGACAGCAGGGAAGTGCTGGAGAATCTTGTGGGCACGCTGCTTGGAGGACTGCTTCCACGTTGTGCTGACGGTTCCCAAGCTGTGCAACAGATGGCCCTCAGCGCGGTCAGTACCATCCTGTCCATGTACTTAGTGGCTGATGGAGCCAGCCTACAACAATATCAAGA
>NC_057715.1:59812527-59820922 GCF_004010195.1 Chiloscyllium plagiosum | reverse complement strand
TAGCACAGAATATAAAGACAGATTGCAAACGTTTCTACAAATATGTAAAACAAAGAGTGGTTGAAGTAAATATTGGTCTTCAGAGGATGAGAAGGGGCATTTAGTCATGGGATATGATGAACTGGCTGAGGCTTTGAGCAGCTATTTTGTATCGGTCTTCACAGTGGAGGACACTAATAATATACTAGTAATTGACAAAGAGACAAAGGTAGGTGAGGACCTGGAAACAATCATTATTACAGAGGAGGTATTGGGCAAGCTAATGGAGCTAAGTCTCCTGGCCCTGATGGATTGCATCTCAATGTACTAAAAGAAATAGCAAGTGCACTTGTGGTAATTTTCCAAAATTCGCTGGGCTCTGGAGCAGTTCCAGCAGATTGGAAAACAGCAAATGTGACACAACTGTTTAAAAAGGGAGGTGGACAAAAGATGGGGAATTATAGAGGGGTTAGCTTTGCCTCTGTAGTAAGGAACATGCAAGGCATCTAAATAGATATTGTCCCGTTGGGCAGACACAGCATAGATTTATGAAGGACAGGTCACGCTTAACCAATCTTTTCGAATGCTATGAATACATTATGAGCAAGGTGGACAATGGAGGCCCACTCAATGTGGTCTCCCTCGATTTCTGAAAGGCCTTCAACAAGGTACCACACAAGAGGCTGCTGCATGAGATAAAGATGCATGGTGTTCGAGGTAAAGTATTAGCATGGACAGAGGATTGGTTGACTAATAGGAAGCAATGAGTGGGGATAAATGAGTGCTATTGGTATGCTTCAGTGATCAGTGTTGTTAACTCAATTCTTCACAATTTACGTAGATGATTTGGAGTTGGGGATAACGTGTAATGTGTCAATGTTTGCAGTTAACACTGAGATGAGTGGCAAAGCAATGTGTGCAGAGAACTGTGAAACTTTGCAGAGGAACATAAATACTTGAAGTGGGCAAAGGTCTGGCCGATGGAATACAATATTAATAAATGTGAAGTCAGTGAGAGACACAAGGTGCACGAATCTTTATTCAAATTCCACCACCAGGAAGATAGGAAAACACCCGAGTGGCCAGTGACAAACACTGCCCTTCCCATCAAAGGGCAGTGGACACTCCTGTTTATATCTGTCAGCCAGGGCTCCCAGATTGGACCATGTTAATAGCTCTAATCAAGGATCTCATATACAATGAGATCCATCTGGCCAACCTCATTACAATCACTGCATCCCACCTCCTCTGAGTCTGAGGATATAAGCTAGTTCTTTTATCTGTAGCTCCTCCTGCCAATGCAGGATCATTCCCACGGTTCTTTCATTCAGCTTCATCCCCTGAAGTAAACTGTCTCTTGCTTAGTGGAGTCTTGTGTTCAGCATTGGTATTCCTAATGCCATTTCACCCTCCCCCCTCCCTGGTCTACGAAGGTCAGATTTAACTTGATGTGGAATTTTCTCCCCATTAGCAACTCTGCTGGAGCTATCCCTGTAGCTGTACGAGGGGTGGTCCTATAATCAAATAGGAACCTGCACATATTGGTATCTAGTGAAGCTGCAGGCTGCTTCTTTAACCCTGCCTTCAAAGCTAGGACTGATCTTTCTGTCAGCCCATTGGATGGTGGATGGTATGGAGCTGAATACTGTTTGACTTTAGGAAATACTCAAATTCCCTCCTTGTAGCTGATATCCTGTTATCTGTGACAAACACTTTCGGGAATCCATGTATTGCAAAAAACATGCACAATTTCTCTACTGTTGCCCCGATATTGATAATGAACTTTATGCAGGTTTAGCCAGTTTGAGTGGGTGCCCACAATGACTAAGAGCATTGAGCCCATGAAAGTACCTGCACAGTCGACGTGTAACTGAGTCCATGGTTTATCCGGCCATTCCCATGAATGTGAGAGAGCTGCTGGCATTAATTTGTGTTATTGTTGGCACTCTGGGTACTGCCCCACCAACACTGTTATGTCTGTACTCAATCCAGGCCACCAGACTTAACTTTTCACCAACTTCTTCATTTTAGAAACCCCTGGATGGTGCTGATGGAGTTCAGCCAGTAACTGGCGGCGTCCTTTACTCAGGACAATCATTCTTGCTTGCCATAAAAAAATGCTATCCTCTACTGGTGATCTGGTCTCTCCAGGTCTAAAAAGATTTCAATTCAGCTTGTAATGATCCCCCACCACCATCAGCTGTTTCAATTTTGCCAGGACTGGATCTTTTTGTGTTCAGAGTCTGATATTGTCAAGATTTGGAGGCGCTGGTGTTGGATTGGGTGTACAAAGTTAAAAATCACACAACACCAGGTTATAGTCCAACAGGTTTATTTGGAAGCACCAGCTTTCAGAGCGCTGCTCCTTCATCAGGTGGTTGTGGAGTATAAGATCATAAGACACAGAATTTATAACAAAAGTTTACAATGCAATGCAATTGAAATTTGATATTGAAAAAGAACTGGATTGTTTATTAAGTCTCTCATCTTTTAGATAAAAAAGGGATTTACAGAATCTGACATGTGTGTGCAGGAGAGGGGTATGTTTGTCCGTGAGAGAGAGGGTGTATGTGTATAAGTGAGAGTGTGAGTGTAAAGGGGTATAAGTGTGTGAGAGGATGCGTGTACGTGTGAGTGTGGGAGTGTATGTGTGAGCATATGAGAGAAGGTGTGTGTGTGTGCACGCGCACGCGTGTGCCGAAGGTCCAAGGTCAAATGTCCTGGATAGCTGAAGGGTTCTCCGACTGGGAGGGAATACTCCTGTCTGCTGATTACTGTGTGGTGTTCATTCATCTGTTACCATAGCCTCTGCTTCGTCTCGCTAATGTACCATGCCTCAGGGCATCCTTGCTTGCAGCGTATGAGATAGGCAATGTTGGCTGATAGCCAAGTTCGGTGTCCTTGGGGATGGCCTCAACCTTGGGACTTTGGGTTCATGTCACACTACAGGTGACCCCATTGCACTATACAGACACTCCTACATACACACACACATGCACCTATAAGTTTGTGGGGTGAATTTGTACTTGCAGAATTGCATTTTACTTTGCTCAAAAGCTGCATGAATCCATGTAAGAGTCTGTAAATCCCTTCTTTAGGAATAGAATTAGTCTAAACATTGGGGCACAGACAGCTCCACACAGGGCACCTCACACCTTAGATGCATTATCTGAACTGACATGGCACCTATTGTTAAAATTCACTTGGGAATGTAACTTTAAAAAATAGCTCTGGGATTTATATATGTAAGTACTGAAACCAACATGATCATTCTAAAAGATGAGAGACTTAACAAACAATCCAGGTCTTTTTCAATATATCATTTCAGTTTCATCACACTGTAAACTTTTCCAAAAATTGTGCATCTTACAATCTTATACTCCACAACCATATGGGCGGCACGGTGGCTCAGTGGTTAGCACTACTGCCTCACAGCACCAGAGACCCGGGTTCAATTCCCGACTCAGGCGACTGACTGTGTGGAGTTTGCACGTTCTCCCCGTGTCTGCGTGGGTTTCCTCCGGGTGCTCCAGTTTCCTCCCACAGTCCAAAGATGTGCAGGTCAGGTGAATTGGCCATGCTAAATTGCCCGTAGTGTTAGGTAATAAGGGGTAAATGTAGTGGTATGGGTGGGTTGCGCTTCGGCGGGTCGGTGTGGACTTGTTGGGCCGAAGGGCCTGTTTCCACACTGTAATGTAATGTAATGTAAAAACCACCTGATGAAGGGGCAGCGCTCCGAAAGCTAGTGCTTCCAAGTAACCCTGTTGGACTATAACCTGTTATTGTGTGGCTTTTAACTTTGTGACTGGAAGTGTGTCTAGAAACTTTAAAACTGTTGTGTACTCTTCCAGTGGTGTTACCAGCTATACTGTATCTGCCAATGGGGCATCACTCAATGCATCCACATTTGGTACTTGGCCTCCTGAATATTGTTCCAAATTAAATTGGCAATGCATTAGCTAAAGTCCTGGATGCATATGCTATTGGGTGTTCCTCACCATTGGGCCCCCCCATGAGCTAATACTAATCTGGTGCTTTACGGGGAGGTATCACATGTCAACAACAGATCTCATTTGGGATCATATATGCCAACACCTTAGAGGATGATAGCTGTTTCTTCACATCCCTGAAGACTATGGCTTGACTATTTCTGTGGCTATTTCTAAGGCTACCCTTTTCTTAAGAGCTGATGTAAAGGTACCAGGAACGAGGCCAGATTAGACATAAAGTTTCTATAATAGTTCACTAGACTAGGAAAGATCTAAGCTCTAATGCAGACATGGGAGCCAGGGCACCTTTGATCACCCTCTCTTTATTTTCCAATGGGTGTAACCCATTCTTGTAACTCTGTAGCCCAAGCAGGTCATTTGAAGTGCCTGGAACACAGATTTTTCCCTTTTAAGCTGTATGCTCACCTGAAAGAATCGACTAAGGACTATGACTAAGTACTCTAACTGCCCCTTATTGATCTTTCCTAGTATTAGCACATCATTTAGATAAATGGCAATCTGGGGTTGATCTTGTAAAATGTTCACCATCGTCTGCACAACCTGATGATACCCAAAATGGTAGTCTCGTACAATTGTGTATACTTTATGGGTATTGATTGTAGCATACTTCTGCAAATCCTCATCTAACTACAACTGCAAGTACGCAATGTCTCACATCCAGTTTCATAAAGAACAGCTCTCTGCCAGCTTTATGTACAAATCCTCTATGTGAGGATTTGGTGCTTATCCAGCTACAAAAATCGTACCGTTTGTTTAAAATGCCCACAAAGGTGAACCCACTCATTGACTTTCACAACCAGTACAATTGAACAAAGAAGAATTATACATTAGTGTTATGGGCCAGGCCAGATCCCCTCAAAACAGTTCAAGAAAGTAGCCCAGACCCTAACTTTGCTGGTTGTTTTAAGCAGGTGTGAGTATATTCCAGGAGTGAGGCAGTTGATCAAACCACATAGTTTGAAACAAAACAATTTATTTACAAGATTACCAAACAAACAAAAGATAACAGGATACTGAATAACTTAACCTATCTGAAAGCCCAACACATCACCCCAACTTAATGATGCTGTTCCAAATACTTGCAACAATTCCCATAAACACCCCTTGGCACAAAAGGTAAAATCAAACACAGGGTTGTACAAGAGAGAAGTCAGAGAGACAGGGGTTTCACATGGACCTGTTTCTCTTGGGTCCAGCAGCTTAACAACTGCTTGACTACTTTCAGTGAATAGGCAAACTACCAAAAACTAAACCAAACCAGAGAACAGCTGAGCTGGCAGAACTGGCCACTCCCCTTTCCTTGTACAAGGTTTTTTTTAAATCTTGAAAGCCTTTTGTCTGAGGCAGTATCTATAATCAATCTGGCTGTAAAACCCTTCACACGTAGACTTTTTGGAAGCTGTGTCTTTTATGACCTCCCTGAAAGAAAAGCCAGGGATAACATAACCTTGTTGAAGGAGTAGTGTCAGCATATTAGATATAGACAACTGGGATCAACTGAATCCCTTGAAGAGTATGAAGAATCTTGGCCAGGGTTTTCTTAAGAAAGAAATCAGAAAGGCAAAGAAGAAAGACGAGATAGCCTTGGCCAATACAATTAAAGAAAATCCTAAAAGATTCTACAAATACATTAAGAACGAGAGAGCAAATAAAGAGAGAGTAAAATTTCTTAAAGATCAATGAGGTTGTCTTTGTGTTGAACCTTCAGAGATGGGAAAGATATTAAATGAATATTTCATATCAGCTTTTTTCTGTTGAGAAAGCAATGGAGGCTAGAGAACTCAGGGAAATATTGATATTTTGAAAATATTTCACATTACAGAAGAGGAAATGCCGGAGGTCTTAGAAAACATAAAGTTTGATAAATCTCCAGCACCTGATCAAGTGTATCCCAGGAGATTGTTGGAAGTTAGGGAGGAAATTGTGGTGCTTCTATCAGCAATATTTGTATCATCTATAAACACAGGTGAAGTACCAGAGAATTGGAGGGTGGCTAATGTTGCTGCATTGTTTAAGAAAAGATGTAATTAGAAGCCTGGAAATTATAGACCTGTGAGTCTGGCATCAATGATAAATTGTTGGATGTTATTTTGAAAGATAGGATTTACATGCATTTGGAGAGGCAAGGAAGGATTAGGGATAGTCTGCATTATTTTGTGCGAGGAGAATCATGTCCCACAAAATTGATTGAGTTTTTTAATTAAGTAACCAAAAATATGATGAGGGACAGAGCGGCAAACATTATCAACTTGGGCTTCAGCAAAGCATTTGACAAGGTTCTGCATGGTAGACTAATTAGTAAACTTAGATCAGGTTGGAATCAGGGTGAATTTGCCAATTGGATACAAAATAGGCTTGATGATAAGAAGCAGAGTGTGGTAGTGGAGGGTTATTTATTGGGCTGGAGGCCTGTGACCAGCTCTGTTCCATAGGGATTGGTAGGGGTCCAGTTTTATTTGTCATTTATATAAATTATTTGGATGAGAATAACAGAGGCATGGTGAGTGAGTTTGCAAATGATGTCAACATTGGCGGCATAGTATTTTTATATTCATTTCCAAGATGAGGGCATCACTGGCTTGGCCTGCATTTATTGTGCACCCCTAATTGCCCAAAGGGTAGTTAAGAATCAATCACATTGCTATGGGTTTGGAGTCACATGTAAGCCAGGCCAGGTAATGGTGGCAGTTTCCTTATAAAAGACATTAGTGAACTAGATGGGTTTTTTTTGACAATCGACAATGGATTCATGGTCATCATTAGACTCTTAATTCCAGATATTTTTTTGAATTCAAATGCCAGGATCTGCCATGGTAGGATTCAAACCTGGGCCCCTAGAACATTACCTGAGTTTCTGGATGAACAGAGTTGATAAAGTGTGGTTCTGGAAAAAGCACAGCAGGTCAGGCAGCATCTGAGAAGCAAGAGAGTCAACAATTCGGGCTCAACCCTTCATCAGGATGAAGTGCTGAAGCAAGTAGGGAAATCTGCTAAGCAAATGAGTAGGCAGCACAGAGGACAGGTAGAGTTATTGATGTGAAAGATTGTGGTGGGTAACAGCAAGTGAAGGGAGATGCTTCAGACAATGGTCAGAGTGGTAGAGCATGTGTCTTGGTGGGAGGTTGGTACAGTTGCAGAGATAGAGTGAGTGTGAGGCAGCAGAGAGAAGATACTGGCAATTAGCCTGGCAGTGGGGAGGAAATCATTAAGCTTTGCTTTAACTCATTTTTGTGGAAGATGGGCATTGCTAGCTGGTCAGCATTTATTGCCTGTCCCTAATTGCCTTGAGAAGGAGGTGGTGTGCTGCCTTCTTAAACTGCTGCAGATAGTAGGTTGACCCAAAATGCCATCAGAGAGAGAACTCAAAGATTTTGACCCGGTGATGGTGAAGGTGTGGCAATGTATTTCCCAGTCAGAATGGTTATTGGCTTGGAGGGGAACTTGAATGTGGTGGTGTTCCCTTGTCCTTCTAGATGGAAGTGATTATATGTTTGGAAGGTGCTGTCTGAGGACCTTTGGTGAATTTCTGCAGTGCATCTTATAGATAGTACACCCTGATGCACAGAACGTTGCTGGTGGAGGGAGTAGATGCTTGTGGATGCTGTGTCAATCAAGTTGGCTGTTTGTCCTGGATGGTGTCAAACATCTTGAGTGTTGTTGGATCTTCACCTATCCAGGCAAGTGGGGAGTATTCCATCATACACTTAACTTGTGCCTTGTAGATGGTGGACAGGCTTTGGGGAGTCAGGAGGTGAATTAATCTCTGGAGTATTCCGAGCCTCTGATCTGCTTTTGTAGCCATTGTGTTTATGTGGTGAGTCCAGTTGAGTTTCTGGTCAATGATGACCCCCCCGGATGTTGATAGCGGGAGATTCAATGATCATAACACCACTAAATGTCAAGGGGCAGTGGTTAGATTGTCTCTTATTGTGATGGACATAGCCTAGCATTTGTGTGGCACTGATGTTACTTGCCACTTGAAACATGGATATTGTCCAGATCTTGTTGCATTTGAACATGGACTGCTTCAGTTTCTGAGGAATTGGAAATGATGCTGAACATTGTGCAATCATCGGTGAACATCCCCACTTCAGACCTTATGGTGGAGGGAAGGTCATTGATGAAGCAGTTGAAGACAGTTGGGCCTAGGACACTACCCTGAGGAAGCTGAAAAATGTGTTGCTGGAAAAGCGCAGCAGGTCAGGCAGCATCCAAGGAGCAGGAGAAGCCCTTCTTCAGGAATGAGGAGGGTGTGCCAAGCAGGCTAAGATAAAAGGTAGGGAGGAGGGACTTTAGGGAGGGGCGTTGGGAATGTGGTAGGTGGAAGGAGGTTAAGGTGAGGGTGAAAGGCCGGAGAGGGGGGGGGGGCGGAGAGGTCGGGAAGAAGATTACAGGTCAAGAAGGTG
>NC_057715.1:59804976-59811529 GCF_004010195.1 Chiloscyllium plagiosum | reverse complement strand
TGGGCAGGAGGTAGAAACGGGCGGTGCGGGGTTGTGGGACTATGAGGTTGGAGGCGGTGGATGGGAGATCCCCTGAGATGATGAGGTTATGGATGGTCTGGGAGATGATGGTTTGGTGGTGGGAGGTAGGGTCATGGTCAAGGGGGCAGTAGGAGGAGGTGCCTGCGAGCTGGCGTTTAGCCTCAGCAATGTAAAGATCGATGCGCCGAACTACCTCAGCTCCTCCCTTGTCTGCTGGTTTGATAGTGAGGTTGGGGTTGGAGCAGAGGGAGTGGAGGGCTGCACGTTGCGAGGGTGAGAGGTTGGAGTGGGTGAGAGGGATGGACAGGTTGAGGCGGTCAATGTCGCGGCAGCAGTTGGCTATGAAGAGATCGAGGGCGGGTAAGAGGCCAGCACGGGGTGTCCAGGTGGATGGGATGTGTTGGAGGTGGGAGAAGGGGTCGTCAGAGGGTCCTGGTTGAAGAGGTAGGCGCAGAGGCGAAGGCGGCGGAAGAATTGTTCGATGTCTCGCCGCGTGTTGGGTGCACAGGTGAAGGCGGCGGAAGAAGGGCTTATGCCCGAAACATCGATTCTCCTGCTCCTTGGATGCTGCCTGACCTGCTGCGCATTTCCAGCTATACATTTTTCAGCTCTGATCTCCAGCATCTGCAGTCCTCACTTTCTCCTATTTTTTACTACCCTGAGGAACTCATGCAGAGATGTTCTGGAGCTGAGGTGACTGAATTCCAACAACCACAACCAACTTCTTGTGTGCCAGGTATGACTTCAGCCAGCAGAGGGCTTGCCCCCCGATTCCCATTGATTCCAGTTTTGGTAGAGCTCCTTGATGCCACACTCATTCAAATGGAGCGTTGTCACCTCACCTCTGGAATTTAGCTCTTTTGTCCATATTTTAATCTAGGCTGTAATGAGATCAGTAGTTGAGTGCCCCTGGTGAAAGGCAAACTGGGCATCACTGAGCAGGTTGTTGCTGAGCAGCTGCTGCTTGATAGCACTATTGTTGACCCCTTCCATCACTTTACTGATGATCGGGAGTAGTGATGGGGCAATAATTGGCTGGGTTGGATTTGTCCTGCTTTTTACGTACAGGATATACCTGGGCGATTTTCCACATTAGTGCGTAAATGCCAGTGTTATAACTGTACTGGAACAGCTTGGCTAAGGGAGCACAAATCTTCATTACTATTGCAGGAATGTTATCAGAGCCTGTACCCGTTGATTGTATCCAGTGTCTCTAACCATTTCTTGATATCACGTGGAGTGAATCGAATTGGCTGAAGGCTGGTATCTATAATTCTGGTGACCAGTGGAAAAGTCAAGATGGATCATCTATTCAATGCTTCTGATTGAAGATTGTTACAAAATGCTTCAGCCTTATCTTTTGCACTTATGTGCTGGTCTCTTCCATCATTGAGGATGGTGATAGTTGTGAAGCCTCCTCCTCCACTGAGTTATTTAATTGTCTACCACCATTTTCTACAGGATTGCAGAGTTTAGATCTGATATGCTGGTTGTGGGATTGCTTAGCTCTGTCTATCACTTGCTGCTTATTCCATTTCACATACAATTCCAGCCTTGGCAACTGTCTGTGTGGTGTTTGCACATTCTCTCCGTAACTGCGTGGGTTTCCTCTGGGTGCTCTGTTTTCCTCCCACAATCCAAAGATGTGCAGGTTGGGTGAATTGGCCATGCTAAATCGCCTGTAGTGTTCAGGGATGTGGAGGTTAGGTGCATTAGTCAGGAGTAATAATAGGTTAGTGGAATGGGTTTGGGTGGGTCACTCTTTGGAGAGGCCAGTGTGGACCTTTTGGGCCGAAGGGCCTGTTTCCACACTATAGGAATTCCACTTCCACTTTCACTTCCACCAGTAGTCTGTTTGGTAACTTCATAGGTTGATACCTCATTTTCAGGTATGCCTGGTGCTGCTCCTGGCATGACCCCTGAACTCTTCCTTGAACCCGGGTTGATCACCTTACTTGATGCAATGGTTGAGTGGGCAGTTGGAGTACAATTCTGCTCCTGTTGATGGCCCACAGTGACTCATGGATGCCAAGTCTTGAGATGCTATATCTGTTGAAGTCTGTCCCATTTAGCTCAGTGATAGTGCCACACAATACAGTGGAGGGTATTCTAGTATGAAGGCAGGACTTTGTCTCCACAAGCACAGTACAGTGGTCACTCTTACTGATTCTGTCATGGACACATACACCTGCAGTCAGTAGATTGGTAAGAATGAAGTCAAATATGTTTTGCCCTCTTGTTGGCTCCCTGACCAAATGCTGCAGACCCAGTCTATATTTCTACATTGCTGTGCATTCCTCCAGACATCTGAAACTACGCTGGTCCAGGTAAGAAACATGGACCAGGCTGATAGCACCTGATGTCCTAGCACCATCTGCACTCTCCCTTAGGATCTCCCCCTCCCTGTTTACTAAGCAAGGCAACTGTTTCTTCATATATATCTGCCATGTTGGCAGGAATCTTGTAATACAGGTCCAAATAGATCGGGTACTTGTTTTGATATTCAATGGGCTTTTAAAGATGGTATTACAGCTTTGGCTGCTGGTCTATTCTGGGATATCCTAGCAGTAGCAAGTTCATCCAGGTACAGTGAGTTGTAGAAGTCAGCTAGTATTGGATGCAAGTATTGCCATAGGGTTGGTAGTTAATGAAAAGAGTTTGGGATGATATGATAAGAAAACTCACAATCTGGAAAAGAGAAATAAAACAAAGAACTATGGATGCTGGAGACCTGAAACAAAAGCAGAGATTGCTGGTGAAACTCAGCAGGTCAGGCAGCATCTGTGGAAACAGTGACAGGTGGGGAGAAATAAATGTCCTCAGAAATGCTGTCAGACGAGCTACATTTATGTTTGAGTTTCTGGTCAAGAGAAACCTAAATTGATGAGATTGAAACTTAGCCATGAAGTTGTAAGATTCAATGTTCCTGATCCATTTACTTCATCAAAATTGACAACTATGAACTGTTTCTTACCATGATCATTGAGATTCTTTGTAGATTCTTTTTTTTATAGTTGTATCTACCTCTTACATACCTTCATCTGTGCAAAGAGTATGCTTTGTGAGAGGTGTCCATTGAAGCCCTCTGTTCAAGGCCTACTGCTGGATTATTTTCACCAATGTTATTGTCATTCAGCTGTTGATATGCCTCTGCAATCATGATATTTCTGGAGGACATCTCTTCAGCATGTCCCACAAATCACTGAAATTGAACTGGCATACTCTTCTGAGAGTAAGCAATAGTAATATTTTGATGTACTCCATCAGAGCACTGCTCTACCTTTCAGGTGT
Organism: Chiloscyllium plagiosum; assembly: GCF_004010195.1. Classification (NCBI taxonomy): domain Eukaryota; kingdom Metazoa; phylum Chordata; class Chondrichthyes; order Orectolobiformes; family Hemiscylliidae; genus Chiloscyllium; species Chiloscyllium plagiosum. Next base: position 59,808,217 of record NC_057715.1, on the reverse strand, counting down.
GTTGGGTTCTGGTTTGCATTCAGCAATTTGCTGATTTTTAGATGGTTCAAATCACTCTTAGATCCCTGGTTCTGGACACTGGAATTATTTAGGGATCATGAAATGAAGAAGGAAATAGACTAGTGTTTCAGGGCAAAAAATCTCTCCATGTATTAAAAAGAAAAGGTAAGTATAATACAAGAAATAAAGGCAAATGTAATAAATGGTACGAACTATATAGAGGACAGTAATAGGACACTATTCAGTTAAACACCGGTTAAACACTATTAGTGGCTAAATAGCAGTTTTAATCACAGAAACTAATTAGGCTTTCTACTCTTGAGGTTCCCTGCACTGTCACTACCCACCTTTCCCTCCTTGCTAGCTAGGTTGGAACTCGGGAGTTTAAGATCACCACTGAGGAAAAACACGATTTTGAAGTGCAGATGGCTGTTCCTGCTTGCCGTATCCAGTGCCTCAATGAAGACCTCAGACTGTAGGTCTTCAGTCTGGGTTGAGTTCGCTCATGTGATTGGACACATTTTGGAGTTTTTGGGTGAGTACTTGGTTTTCCTTACTTTCTGGTAGTTTTGTGAGCCAGTTGTCATCTCAGGATGTGCCTGAGTCCTTGTGGTGTCAGTTAGCTGGGTAGTTTTCGGGGGTTGTCAGTTCTTATACCTGTTGGTCGTTGTCAGCTACAGTTGGTTCCCTTGGCTCGGAAAAGGCCTTTGTCAGTAGATTTAGGAATTGCTTCAGAATCCCCCTTCCGGAGATAGCTCTTGGAAATGGCTGCTGGAATTAGCTATTGGAATTCTTCTGGGGATTGCTGTTTGGAATGTCTCCTAGGGAATAGATGCTGGGGGATTGCTCTCGGGGAGATAGGCCTCTGGAATCCCTCTTCTGGACCTAGCTGCAGGAATTGCCCTTTTATGGGAACTCGGGGCCTGCAATTACACTAATTGTGGGCCTCTTACCTGCGCTTGCCACTATGCTCCTGGTGCTCTTTTTGAAGTCAGTTGGCCTCCCTACAGTTAAGAGTATGTGTAAATGGATTTTGATTGAAGTTGAATGTCTGGGCTGCGTTGCTTGAAGTGTAAAAGTTAGTTTCAGTCGAGAGTATTAGTTCTGGTTGATTGTTCTCTCCAGTGGAGGTGTAAATTGGAATTTCAGGCTGAACAATGGTTCTGTGTCTGTGTACTTTTCCCAGAGCTAAACCCAGCTGCCCTTTTACTTGTAAAAGTGTTTGAAAAGTCCAGAATTTTGGTCCAATATTTTAAAATATGGGGATTTTTGCGCAAACCTGTGTGTGTGTGTGTATCTATATATATAACATATAAATTAGTTTTCTTTTTAAAAATGACAGTGTATGAGAATGGTCTGAGTTCAGCAAAATTTAAGTCATGCTACATTAGATTCTCTGCACCAATTTTCTGAATATCCATGTACAGCATCAATTTTGCAATGCCTTAAGTTTTCAAACTCAAATTGGGCTTTACAGTCCATATAAGTGCAAGCAGCGTTTGCCATTCCATGGTGACTTTGTATTTTCAGTATTTCTGTGATCAAAAGTATTTTTCTTGATGTCCTTCCAAGTCCTTGGATGTTTCTCAGTCTTATATGCACACAGAAAATCGACATTCAGGCGGCCTAACACCAGGTTTTTATTAGTGGGTTACCCTCTTGTATTCAACTTATCAAATAAACTGACGTGGCCTCAAAACAAAACTTTGTAATCAATATCTCCAACCAAAGCTGAATTCAATTTTTCAGGAATGTTACCTGCTTACAATGTCAGCAAAAAGGCAAGTCCTTTCCAATTTTGTAGAAATGAAAAATGAATAATTTTGAAATCCAGGAACATCAGTAGGTATTTGCTTATGTTCATAGAATCTCTACCATATGGAAGCAGGCCATTCAGCCCATCAAGCCCACACTGACCCTCCAAAGAGCATCCTACCCAGACCCACTCCCCTACCTATCCGTGTAACCCTACATTTTTTGTGGCTAATCCATCTAGCCTCCACATCCCAAAACATTATAGTATGGCCAATCCGCCTAACCTACACACCTGTGAATGGAAACCAGAGTACCTGGAGAAAACCCACAACAGATACAGAGAGACTATACAAACTCCAGTTACTTGCGGCTGGAATCAAACCCGGGTCCCTGGTGCTGAGAGGCAGCAGTGCGAACCACTGAGTCACCATCCCCCCACTCCCCAATGCTACTTAGATACCTTGGATCTAACAATGAAATATAATGCCATTCTTTTGATTTCTAGTGCCAGCTTCAGCATAAAAAGCAACAAAGTTTGGTGTAACACCCACATCCCATGAGTGTATAAAAAAAGGTTGAGCAGGTTCATTATATATAGCCACAGAAGTAAACAAAAGCCTCCTGCCTAGGGCTTTTCTCCCCCATTCCCTGTAGGATTGACTCCTGTTCCACCCCTCCTCTCTGTAAATTACCTTTACTGTGGATGAATGCCTCATTTAATAAATTGAAAATAAAATAATTTTTAAATGAAGACTTTTAGGACTGTGATGAACAAAGACAAGGTTTTACCATTGGGGACTCACTGTGGAATTCCTATAACAAATTGATGAAAGGATTCAATAGGCCTAAACATTCGGTTGATCATTTCTCTCACATATGACCTCCACAATCACCTGATGAAGGAGCGTCGTTCCGAAAGCAAGTGTGCTTCCAATTAAACCTGTTGGACTATAACCTGGTGTTGTGTGATTTTTAACTTTGTACACCCCAGTCCAACACCGGCATCTCCAAATCATGACTACTATCGACACCACTAACTGCCGGCTTAAAGTGGAGAGGATCTCCAAGAAGATTGCACATATCGACACAGACATCAAGTGTCTACAGGAATGCAGGCAAGTAGGAAGGATCCCGAAAGGATTACGAATCACAAACCCACTTAGGTCGACCTACAACACACTACGCAGAGAGACTTTGCCACCGCACCTCTCGTAAACTTCTCAATCATCTACAGGAATGCAGGCAAGTAGGAAGGATCCCGAAAGGATTACGAATCACAAACCCACTTAGGTCGACCTACAACACACTACGCAGAGAGACTTTGCCACCGCACCTCTCGTAAACTTCTCAATCATCTCGTGCACCAACTCTACAGCAGGCGCCACAACCTTGAAATTCAGATGGAGTCCACACTCACAGCCTGCACACAGGATACATCAGTACAATTACGTGACATTGCCAAACAGACAAGGCGACAAAACTACAC
>NC_057715.1:59789282-59798847 GCF_004010195.1 Chiloscyllium plagiosum | reverse complement strand
CATTCCTGAAGAAGGGCTTATGCCCGAAACATCGATTCTCCTGTTCCCTGGATGCTGCCTGACCTGCTGCGCTTTTCCAGCAACACATTTTCAGCTCTGATCTCCAGTATCTGCAGACCTCACTTTCACCTTCAACATATTGTCTAGCTATCACCATTGTTAACAGCTAACCCGAGAATGCAACTTTAAAAAAAAGGGTTTTGTGATTTACACATGAAAGAAGTGAAACTATCACTGTATTATAACAAATGAAAGGCTTAACAGACAATCAATTTTTCAATGTATAATTTAAGTTACATCACACTGTAAATTTTTGCTATAAATTCTGTGGGTTAGGATTGAGCCCTCCACTCAATCTGATGAGGGCTGATGAAGGAGCGTCGCTCCGAAAGCTAGTGTGCTTCCAATTAAACCTGTTGGACTATAACCTGGTGTTGTGTGATTTTTAACTTCTTTCACATAGTTAGTTTTGGAAAAACAACTGTTTTGAAATGTGTGCTCTGCTTCAACAAATGTCTCAATACTGTGTCGTTCACCAAAAATGTTCTGAGCTGAAATCTAATCCCAAGATTTTTTTTCAATCAAAGTAGGTTTACAGAGTTTGACTATGTCCAATGCTTGTGGTTACTTGAATATTATAAATGCATTAAATTCACAATGTATTATATTGTGGCAATGAATCAGAACCTCAAAGTATTTACAGACTTTTTTTTAACTTGTAATTTTAACATAATGTGTTAATTTAAAAAGCAGGATGGCCATAGATACACTGCAGATGTAGATTAAGTGTCCCACTTGAGGTCTAAAAAGGTTTTCCTTGTGGCACAGGGGTAGTGCCCGTAACTCTGAGTTAGGAGGTTCAAGTCCCACCTGCTCCAGAGGTGTGTAGTTCATGGGATGAGGTTGCCACTGGCTAGGCCAACACTTATTGTCCCTCACTAATTGCCCAGTGGGCAATATTGGTTTAGCCACATAGCTGTGGGTCTGGAGTCACATGCAAGCCAGACCAGGAAAGGATGACAGTTTTCTTCCTTAAGGGGCACTAGTGAACCAGATGGAGTTTTCCCAATAATCAACAATGGATTCGTGGTCATCAATAGATTTTTAAAATTAAATTCACATTCCACCATCTATTCTGGTGGGATTCAAACTCAGGTTGCCAGAACATTGCATGGATCTCTGGATTAACAGTCATGCAATAATACCACTTGGCCATTGCCTCTTCCCAACTTTAAACAAATTAATTGGAAAAATCTTTTTAAAAACTTCTGTGTGGACCAATGTGATATAACATCTAAAGGTGTCAAGCCAACTGCAAAGACCAGACAGTGATCTTTTGCGTCTGCAAGTATAATGAGGGGCTGACACTGCTCTATGGATTATATTCCAAACTTCAGATGAATTGTAGTTTTTACGATTGAAGAATACTCAAGATTAAGTGCTTAAAATAGCTTAAATTCTCTTGGAGTGGATTAGTGGGCTTGAATGCTCTTATTTGTACAAACAGAGATTTGAGCATTGGCGTGGTCTGATAGTCATAGTCAAAGACCTAACCCCTAGTTACTCTTACGTTGCAGTTAAAAACCCTCTTTAATTCTGTGTGCTGTAAACCAGTTACAAAGGTAACAGCAAAACTAAGCACTCTCACCCTTCATGCTGGAACTTTTACACTGTCAAAAGGATCAGAACTACAGAACTTTGATCAATCTGCAAAACTAAGGATTGTGAAGATGGCTTTATACTTGCCAATGTCAATGCCTCTGGTAACCTTCAACGGACCATTTATAAATTTCACAAACATTTCAGAGGCTGACCTATACATTCATTTGTTCCAGCTTTTATCTTTTTGAATTCCCCTCATATTTCTAAGCTGCGTGTATGTATTGTATTAGCAGTTCTTCTTGCTTTTAATAATTAATAAACTCACTCCAGCTGTTAACTCAAGAAAGCTTGGTTAAACTTACTCTTTTGAAACTTAAGATTATTTGGATCCAGGAAAAAAAGTATTCACAAGAAATGGATCCTTTTTAAATAAACTTTGTTGCAAATAATGAAGGTCATTAAAGAAGGGTAACCAGTTCATCCCTCCTCATTTTGAAGCTTAGCAGTTTGAGGAATCCTCTCTGTACCATAATGAATTGTGGAAACTAATCCAGTCTGGTTAAAGCACATGTCATTATTTAAAGGTGTAATGAGCTAATTTTGTCTCATAACAAGTACGTCATTTAATATCTTTTCAGCTGTGCACCAATTCTGTGTACATTTTATTTGAAAATGTACAAGAAATGTAATACTTGTTCTAGATCATGGGCACTTGTCCCTCAATGTTGACCCCTGCAGATCTAGCTGAGAACCTCACTTACATGAAACTACTATTTGTTCCAACATTATAACCTCAGTTGGCCTCTTGCCCTGTCTAACTGAGGAAACTTTGAGTCAAAATTGCCATATAAGATCCTCATCAGCAGGGCTCATTCTGCCCTTTTGGATATTGGTATGTTTCATTTTACCAATTGCTATATCAGTTCCCAAATGGATGAGGACATTGAATCTTACAGCATAAGGATTTATAACTGCCAGGCATATATTCTCAGCACTGAATCAAAAACCTTCTTTGTAAAAATGAAGACAAGACTTGCAATAAAGACTCTACCTAAGCAATGACTTGTTTATATTGCTTAGTTCCTTGCATAGGACTAGAATATGCTTGCTCCACTATGGCACCCTACTCTGCTGCCTGTGACTTAAATCATGTCAATGTAATTTGCTCTTTACCCTTGTACTCAATAACATGGATTGTCCAACAAAAGTTCTCAAGCTCATGTTCATAACATTCCATGTCTTCTGTTTTCTACCTCTGTAACTTCCTCAATCCCGACAACCACTGAACATTCATGTTTTGAGTATTGACATCAAAGCAATGTCATCAGAGGTGTTGTCTATTGGATACTGTGGGAGGTTTCTCCATTTCTGGCCCGGCAGAACAATAGGCAATACAGTGGGTTACACCAGGAATGCTATTTGTTGCGCTGACAAATGGAGAATATCTGGAGGTTCCAGGTTTTGGTCAGGATGTGGATCCCCAAAAGTATTAAGTTTATTTTCTGATATCTTTATGGTCTTCTTAAATAGCTCCCTTTGTGTAATAATCACTCATCTACTTCTGCCACATCCTGACAGATCTTAAAATATGTGCTCCTACTGTTGTGATGTTCAGTTTATTAAAATTACATAAACTCTCTGTGATTAAGCAATTATTAGTGAGATCAATGCCAAAGGCCTGAAACTTCATTTCTGAATGAACAGCTGAGGATATACAATCTGGATTCGGCAATTGCATTTTATCATTGTTTTTGAACTAAGGTGCCTATTAAGGCACATCACCAGATGAAAGTTTTCATTTGGAAGGTGAATTTTCACAACATTCCTAAAACATAGCCAGTGAAAGCATGACAACTACTGGCAAATGATGGGGGGACCTGGCAGGGAGCACTTCATTAAAATTAGAAACCTGCCACATTAGATCTGCTGTGGCTGTCAAGTCATGACAACCACTGTTAGCCATTCAATGAAGGGGTGCCTCTCCACAATAATGGCCTGGCATTTATAGCTTATATTAACTCAATTCTTAGTTTATCTCATCTTCAGAGGACACTTCCATTGTGAGGCTCTCTCATTCTTGCTCTGTCTCTCTGTCTGCAGAGCTCAGCAGCTCTCACATTTGACAATGGGGAGTGCCCATGTGTCATCATTCAGCGACATTCTATCCTTCATTGATCAGTAGGCATTGCAGGGTTGGGCTCCTTATTTGATCCTGACATTGTAATGCCAACCTTGAGGAAACATTCCTGCCCATGGTCTCAGCAGTAAAGTTGTTCTGAACTATTGTGTTATTTAACCTTAAGAGTATGACTACATTCCATCATTTCCTCTTTGAAAATGGAGCTGCACGGCAAGGAATTTTTTTAGTGACAGCAAGGTGTTGTTGATCCTGGAATTCTGAAACAAAGGCAGAAAGTGTTGGAGAAACTGCAGGTCTGACAGCAATTGTGTAGAGCAAAACAGAATTAATGTTTTGACTAAAATTCAAAGTTCTGAAGAGAAATCATGTTGGATATGAATTGCTAACACTGTTTTTTTCAATCTCTCCAGAGTTGCTGCTCGGCCTGCTGGGCTTCTCCACTATTTTCTGTTTCTAAGTTTGTTTTGGGATTCTTCTCAGGCTGTTGGAGTACCAGTGACACTCAAGGGAGGGGTGAATAAAGGACTTACTGTGGAAAGCAAATCCGGCCAGTATCTCCTTTTAGGGATATGAAGAGATTGGGACACGCAGTTTGCACCAGTCGAAGTAGCTCCAGGCTTTCAGTCATATGAAGGCAAGTGGAAAGAATATTTCATTTTTTTATTATAGCCACACAGTACCAGTTGTAAAAATCAATTCATGAAACAACAGGATTTTAATGGATCGCTTTTGAGCAGATCTTGCCCTGAACACATTATTAGTGTCAGTGTTTTAGACTTGGTAATCAGAATTTTGCAAACAAGTGCCCACAAGAGGTTTCATTACAGCAGAATTCTATATGATGGTCTCACTTAATACAGAAACAATCCAAAGTGCCCTTGAAGATCAGTTTTGAATACAAAGAGAATTCGTGAAGAACCGCTACATGTGAAAATTCTGACATTTCTTTCAATAAAAAGTTGCATGCCACAATTGTCAACATAACCTATTTGCTAGTCCTCTGGGTTCTAACCAGAATGCTGTTATTTCAAGCCCCACTCCAGGATTTAAGTCCCAAATATAAACATTGTTGTAATGAAGTAATTGGTCCCTGTGGGAAGAGATTACTTGATTATTAAAGACAACTTTGGCTTGATGTCTGTCCTTTTCAGATGCTGCAATCTAAGAGGCATTAGTTGCAAGGGCTAGAAACAGTTTCTTCATACAACCATCAAAATAAGTATCTGATTTCTGTTCCCGAAGGAAACCAAGATGGAAAATGCAATTATACCAATCCTACCTCTTTTCCATGGCATTAAATTTCCTGCATCTTAAGAAATGGAAGTGGCTCCATTGGCTCAAACACCAGAAGACTCAGGATATCTAAAAGATATGAAAATTCAAAGCAGAGTTTTCTCCCTCTTCTTTTCATTTGCACTTAGGAACTGAGTTTCCACAGTCAAAATAATTGGGAAACAAGGAATAGCCTGGTTACCATTTACAGAAGTTAAAAATTACACAACACCAGGTTATAGTCCCAACAGTCTTATTTGGAAGCATTAGCTTTCAGAGCGCTGCTCCGTCAACAGTGAAGGAACAGCTAGTGCTTCCAAATAAACCTGTTGGACTATAATCTGGCGTTGTGTGATTTTTAACTTTGTACATCTCAATCTAACACTGATACCTCTACATCATGGCTACCTTTAAAGTAGTTAGTCAAATGGATGATTATAAGCAGAACTTGAGGGAAAATTATCAAGGGAACAAGACGGAGAATGTTTTCTATTATAGAAGGCAAGCACTGTAAGGGAATAATGTACCTAGTATACACTATAAGTTTCTGTTTTCACATATGTAATAAAAAAGATATTACATAACGAAAATTGTAATATACTTGTCTGGCACCTGGAAATAGTGGCTCAGATCTTTTGGCCAGTGGTAATGTTACTACGGTCACAATTGACTGTGATTAAAAGTATGATCTCATGTTTTTCAGACTTTTCAGGCAAACATTCTTTCCTACAACAAGGATGGAACCATCATCATGGGGATGCACCAATGCGGAGAAGAATCGGTGAGGCCATGCTCTGATGTCACCAACTCAGGTAAGTCTCTTCACTGGAGCTTCAACAAATATGAAGGTAGGCTAGCCAGTAATATTAGAAATGATAGTAAAAGTTTCTTTCAATACATAAGAAACAAACAACAGGCAAAAGTAGACATTGGGCCACTTCAAATTCACACTCTGACTGGTCAGTCATTCAATGTTATCACTGCTGATCTGATGAATTTCGTATCCAATTCTTCAGCATAACTGACGTGAACGTGAGCCTAATCACCACATCAGATATACCAGTTAATTTTCTGAGGTCTCGATTACAGTAACGACCTTTGCGATCATTTGAAGTTTTGTAGATATCTCGCAAACGTAATATCCGACAACCTCAGTGTTGCAATCACTACAGTGTCTCGGGACACAGAAGTGAAAGATTCAACCGAATCTGAGTTCCCACATCTCAGTCACTGTTTCACAAGTATTCCTTTGTGCGAGTGGTTCTGTTCCTGGCATAATCTCTGCCATGATCCTTATTGCTTTTTGCATCGTGATTTTCCATGTGGCACCAGTATCATGAAATGGTTCTTCCTTGGCATTGTAAACACAGCAAGTTCTGCTCGAATCACTGTCACAGCAATCGGCATTTTTCCCGTTTTACTCCATGTAATATGTGCTTAGCAAACGCTGGGAAAATCAATCTATTTTTTACATAAAAATACTCTTCGTGGTGATCAGTTTCCTTCTTCAAACACCCGCTGTCTCACATCTTTGCGTTTCACATATCATAACCACCCTTTATCGGAGTAACCTCTCCCTCCCACAAGAACTAACTTGCCTAAACGTCCACCCTCCCATTTCACTGAGGTACTGCGCAATATAATACTCACATTTGCACTGTTCATTCTGTACTGCTGCAGTCACTGTTTTGGGTGAAAGTGCTCAATCCCATGGTCTACATCTTCAAGCAATTCAATCCATTTAGATGCACCTGTTCTGTAATTAATCCTCGTGGAGCAGCTTTTACTGACACGGACAAGAGATTACTGGAGCATCGGGCTCAGGATAAGTGCACAGCGCAGGATTGAGCAAAAGATGTTTTATTGGAAACGACAGGTTTCTGTGGCTTTCTCCAGTCGTTTATTTCATTTGTTCATTCGGTTCCCCCGAAATATTGCGTGCAGTTGCTTGCAGTTTATGCCCGGATCAATAGGGGCATAAAGTGAAGTTAAGAGCTGGAAAGGGTTGGGGAGATATGCAGTTAGGTCTAACATATGAGGAACGGCTGAGGATACTGGGATTGTATTCGTTGGAGTTTAGAAGATTAAGGGGAGATCTAATAGAAACTTACAAGATAGTACATGGCTTGGCGAGGGTGGACGCTAGGAAATTGTTTCCGTTAGGTGAGGAGACTAGGACCTGTGGACACAGCCTTAGAATTAGAGGGGGTCATTTCAGAACAGAAATGCGGAGACATTTCTTCAGCCAGAGAGTGGTGGGCCTGTGGAATTCATTGCCACAGAGTGCAGTGGAGGCTGGGACGCTAAATGTCTTCAAGGCAGAGATTGATAAATTCTTGATGTCACAAGGAATTAAGGGCTATGGGGAGAATGCGGGTAAGTGGAGTTGAAATGCCCATCAGCCATGATTGAATGGCGGAGTGGACTCGATGGGCCGAATGGCCTTACTTCCACTCCTATGTCTTATGGTCTTAACAGGCTTCAGTGGTATGATAACTTCTTATAGTTCTGAATATTCTTTTAAATTAGTTCTAGCTTTTAAGACTGTTTATTGTATTGCAGGCAGGATAGAGACGATACAATGCACCCCTCTTCTTCAACCTGACTGACTGAGAAATAAAATCACTGAATCACATAACCAGAATTGTTGTAGCACAGAAGGTGGCCATTCAGCCCAATATAACAGCACCACCTGATTAGGGCACTTTTGGAATACTGTGTACAATTCTGGTCTCCCTGCTATAGGAAGAATGTTGTGAAATTTGGAAGGATTTACAAGGATGTTGTCAGGGTTGGAGGGTTTGAGTTATAGGGAGAGGCTGAATAGGCTAGGGCTGTTTTCCCTGGAGTTTCGGATGCTGAGGAGTGACCTTATAGTGGTTTATAAAATCATGAGTGGCATGGATAGGGTAAATAGGTAAAGTCTTTTCCCTAGGGTGGGTGAGTCCAGATCTAGAGGGCATAGGTGTGGGGTGAAGGGGAAAGTTATAAAAGAGACCTAAGGGGCAATTTTTTCATGCAGATGGTGGTATGTGTATGGAGTGAGCTGCCAGAGGAAGTGGTGGAGGCTGGTACAATTGCAACATTTAAAAGGCATCTTAATGGATACATGAATAGGAAGGGTTTAGAGGGATATGGGCGAAAATGCTGGCAAATGGGACTAGATTAATTTAGGATATCTGAGGATTCTGGGTAGTCCAAGAGGGAGGATGGGACTAATTTCTGGCTGCAACAGGCTGCTCCTTTTTTGAGTTATTTTAGGTGTTCAAGGTGATTTCCTTGAATTTCAGGAGCAGCAATTACTGTTTTATATGCTCCTGCATTGTTTTGGAACTTTGGAGAGAAAATAGTCACAACAACAGCACTTTTAAAAGGGAGAGGGACAGACAAAGGCAGCACATGATCAGGTCAGTGCAGGAGAGAGATATATATAGAGAGAGAGAGAGAAACCCACACTGCTAACTGACAAAGCAATGAACCTCTGCAGTTACTGCCTTTGCTGTTGAATCCATGTATCGCTGGCCAGCGAAGAACATCTGGGAAAATTAATAAACAGACAAATTCACAACTGAACTTGGAGGAACCTGTTTGGGAGAGGTCACGGCACAGAAACAGCTAAGTAATTTGTTTTTAATACAGCCTTGCTGTAAATCTACATTAGTTAGTAGAGTAGGTTCTTTCTTGATTATATGTTTTATTGAGATATGTCTCTCGATTAAACTTAAAAATATAAGCCATAAGTATTCATTTAACCTGGAGCAGTGTTTTGTCGAGGAATAAGATGATGTTATTTTCTGTGTCTGTGGATTGGAAGAGCAAAAATGGCCCTCAGTAGAGTGATATGCTCTTCTTGTCGGATGTGGGAGTTTAGAGAGAGTTTACGGGTTACTGAGGATTATATCTACAATAAATGCTGTTGGTTGTAAATCCTATCAGATCAAATGGATTGGTTGGAGAATTAGTTAGAGACAATAAGGAATTTACAACAGCAAGGGGGTGTGATGGATGACAGTTAGAGGAAGAGGGAAAAGTCGCAGATATAGTCACATAGCTGGGTTAACTAAAGGAGAAGTAGGCAGGTAGTGCAGGGGTGGCTATCCCCATTTCAAACAAGTATGCTGTTTTGAAAAATGTAGGAGATGATGGATTCTCAGAGGAATTTAGCATGAACAGCCAAGTTTTTGGTAGTGAGACTGGCTCTAATGCAATGAGGGCGACATCAGGTTCTAAGAGATCGATTGTGTTAGGGAACTGTCTAGTCAGAGGCACAGACTGGCGTTCCTATGGCCAGTCGTGGAAAATCAGAATGGTATGTTGCCTCACTGCTGCCAGGATCAAGGATGACTCAGAGAGAGTGAAACATTTGGGTGAAGATTTGTAGCTCGGGTGCTCATTGTTGTGGTTCTGTTCGCCGAGCTGGAAATTTTTGTTGCAAACATTTCGTCCCCTGTCTAGGTAACATCCTCAGTGCTTGGGAGCCTCCTGTGAAGCGCTTCTGTGGTGTTTCCTCCGGCATTTATGGTGGCCTGTCCCTGCCGCTTCCGGTTGTCA
>NC_057715.1:59718352-59787309 GCF_004010195.1 Chiloscyllium plagiosum | reverse complement strand
TTTGGTAGGTGTTGGTATCTTCAAGTAGTTGTTGTGCTTTTTGGGTGTATTCTGCTTTGTCCAGGATGACCGTCATTCTGCCTTTGTCTGCTGGTAGTATGATTATGTTCTTATCATTTCTTAGTGATTTTAGTGCTTCCCTCTCCTTGGTGTTGAGGTTATGTGTTTGTCTTTTCCTTGTTATCAGAGGTACGATACTTTGCCTCACTGTTTGTTGTGTCAGTCTTCTGTCAGTCCATTGTTCCTGAGTGTGCATTCTAGTGCTGCTAGGAAGTCTGCTGTCTTGGCATCCCTGTGGTTGTAGTTGAGTCCCTTGGCCCATATTGTTCTTTCCGTGTCTGTGAGCTGTCTATGGGAGAGGTTTTTAACCCAGGTATGTGTTGTGGTGTCCTCTTTGTTGTGTGTTAGTTTGGCCATTTTTTCTTTTAGTGCCATTTTTTTGCGGTGTGTGGTCCTGTTCTGTCCTATGGTGACAGCCCGTTCTATGGTCCGGGTCCATTCCTGATTAGTGGTTTTTGAAATTAACGACTTTTGGCGCGCAATTTCTTGTCTGTATTTGTGAAGTCTGTTGTGCGCGTCTGTATTCATTACCTGGACCATCCTGAATCCGTTCTGTCTGGCTGTGTCTCTGGCTTGTGGGTTGTTGACTCGCAGTCTGTATCTGACACATGGTGGAAGGATTCGATTCTTTTGGCATTCATGCAGGAACCGGAGTTGTTCGTACGTGGCGCTTAGTCGGTTAGCGCAGGATTCCCATTTCCTGGGAATCTCTCGCCCGTAGGTGTTCAAAGTCCATCCACAAACTCTATCAACAAACACATCGACCTGGACCCAATATACCGGCCACTACAGCGGACAGCTGAAACTGACAACTGGAAGCGGCAGGGACAGTCCACTATAAATGCCAGAGGAAACACCACAGAAGCGCTTCACAGGAGTCTCCCAAGCACTGAGGATGTCACCTAGACAGGGGACGAAACGTTTGCAACAAAAATTTCCAGCTCGGCAAACAGAACCACAACAAAGAGTGAAAAATGTTCTCAAGGGGAGAGGGCCCAGCAGGAGGTCATTGTACTCATTGAAACCAACAACATAGGAAAGTAATACGTTGAGATTCTGAAGGGAGAATACACAAAGTTAGGCAGGAATTTAAAAAGGAGGTCCTCGAGAGTAGTGGTATCTGGATTACTGCTGAAAAATGTGTTGCTGGAAAAGCGCAGCAGGTCAGGCAGCACCCAAGGAGCAGGAGAATCGACGTTTCGGGCATAAGCCCTTCTTCAGGAAGCTTCTCCTGCTCCTAGGATGCTGCCTGACCTGCTATGCTTTTCCAGCAACACATTTTTCAGCTCTCATCTCCAGCATCTGCAGTCCTCACTTACTCCTAGTATCTGGATTACTCCCAGTGCTATGAGCTAGTGAGGGTAGAAAAAGGAGGTTAGAGCAGATGAATACATGGCTGAGGAGCTGGTGTATGGGAGGGGATGTGGGAGTGCAGGGAGATAGTGAGGAAAGAGATCAATCTGAGACTGGTACAGTTGAGAACAGAAGCAAGTCAAACAGTCAGGGCAGGTAGGGACAAGGTAGGATTAATAAATTAAACTGCATTTGTTTCAATGCAAGGGGCCTAACAGGGAAGGCAGATGAACTCAGGGCATGGTTAGGAACATGGAACTGGGATGTCACAGCAATTACAGAAATGTGGCTCAGGGATGGGCAGGACTGACAGCTTAATATTCCAGGATACAAATGCTACAGAAAGGATAGAAAGGGAGGCAAGAGAAGAGGGGGAGTGGCATTTTTGATAAGGTATAGCATTACAGCCATGCTGAGGGAGGATATTCCCAGAAATACATCCAGGGAAGCTATTTCGGTGGAACTGAGAAATAGGAAAGGGATGATCACCTTATTGGTATTGTATTTCAGAATTCCCTGATAGTCAGCAGGAAATTGAGAAACCAATTTGTAAGGACATCTTAGTTATCTGTAAGAATAATAGGGTGGCTATGGCAGGGGATTTTAGCTTTCTAAACATTGACTGGGGCTGCCAGAGTTTAGATGGGTTTAGATGGAGAGAAATTTGTTCAGTGTGTACAAGAAAATTTTCGGATTCAGTATGTGGATGTACCTTCTAGAAAAGGTATAAAACTTGACCTACTCTTGGGAAATAAAGCAGGGCAGGTGACTGAGGTGTCAGTGGGGGAGCACTTTGGGGCCAGCGACCATAATTCTATTCGTTTTAAAATAGTGATGGAAAAGATAGACCAGATCTAAAAGTTGAAGTTCTAAATTGGAGGAAGGCTAATTTTGATGGAAATGACAAGAACTTTCAAACGTTGATTGAAGGCAGATGTTCGCAGGTAAAGAGACGGCTGGAAAATGGGAAGCCTTCAGAAATGAGATAACGAGAATCCAGAGACAGTATATTCCTGTTAGGGTGAAAGGAAAGGCTGGTAAGTGTAAGAAATTCTGGATGACTAGAGAAATTGAGGTTTGGTTAAGAAAATCAAGGAAGCATATGTCAGGTGTAAACAGGAGAGATCGACTGAATCCTTAGAAGAGTATAAAGGCAGTAGGATTATACTTAAAAGTGAAATCAGAGAGGCAAAAAGGGGACATGAGATAACTTTGGCAAATAAGGTTAAGGAGAATCCAAAGGGTTTTTACAAATACATTAAGGACAAAAGGATAATGAGGGAATGAATAGAGCCCCTCAAGGATCAGTAAGGTAGCCTTTATGTGGAGCTTCAGGAGATTGGGGAGATACGAAACAAGTATTTTACACCAGCATTCACTGTAGAGAAGGGCATGGCGAATATAGAATGTAGGGAAATAGATGATGACATCTTGAAAAATGTCTATATTACAGAGGAGGAGATGTTGGATGTCTTGAAATGCATAAAAGTGGATAAATCCCCAGGACCTGATCAGGTGTACCCTAGAACTCTGTGGGAAGCTATGGAAGTGATTGCTAGGCCTTTTACTGAGATATTTCTACAGTCGATAATCACAGGTGAGGTGCCGGAAGACTGGAGGTTGGTTAACATGTACCACTATTTAAGAAGGGTGGTAAGGACAAGACAGGGAACTATTGACCAGTGAGCCTGATGTCAGTGGCGGGCAAGTTGTTGGAGGGAATCCTGAGGGTTAGGATGTGCATGAATTTGGAAAGGCAAATACTGATTAGGGATAATCAACATGGCTTTTTGCGTGGGAAATCATGTCTCACAAACTTGATTGAGTTTTTTGAAAAAGTAACAAAGAAGACTGATGAGGGCAAAATGGTAGACATGACCTATATGGACTTCAGTAAGGCATTTGACAAGGTTCCCTGTGGGAGACTGATGAGCAAGGTTAGATCTCATGGAATATAGGGAGAACTAGCCATTTGGATACAGAACTGGCTCAAAGGTAGAAGACAGAGGGTGGTGGTGGAGGTTGTTTTTCAGAATGGAAGCCTGTTACCTGTGGAGTGCCACAAGGATTGGTGCTGGGTCCTCTACTTGTTGTCATTTATATAAATGTTTTGAATGTGAGCATAAGAGTTAGTAAGTTAGTAAGTTTGCAGATGACACCAAAATTGGAGGTGTAGTGGACAGCGAACAAGGTTACCTCAGACTACAACAGGATCTTGATCAGATGGGCCAATGGACTGAGAAGTGGCAGATGGAGTTTAATTTAGATAAATGCGAGGTGCTGCATTTTGGGAAAGCAAATCTTAGCAGGACTTATACGCTTAATGGTAACATTCTAGAGTGTGTTGCTGAACAAAGAGACCTTGGAGTACAGGTTTATAGCTCCTCAAAAGTAGAATCACAGGTAGATAGGATAGTGAAGAAGGCGTTTGATTTGGTTTCCTTTATTGGTCAGATTATTGAGTGCAAGAGTTGGGAGGTCATGTTGCGGCTGTACAGGATATTAGTTAGACCACTTTTGGAATGGTGCGTGCAATTCTGGTCTCCTTCCTATAGGAAGAATGTTGTGAAACTTGAAAGAGTTCTGAAAAGATCTACAAGGATGTTGCCAGGGTTGGAGGATTTGAGCTACAGGGAGGGGCTGAACAGGCTGGGGCTGTTTTCCCTGGACCGTTGGAGGTTGAGGAGTGATCTTATAGAGTTTTATAAAGTCATGAGGGGCATTGATAGGATGAATACAAAAAGTCTTTTCCCTCGGGTGGGGGAGTCCAGAACTAGAGAGCATCGGTTTAGGGTGAGAAGGGAAAGATATAAAAGAGATGTAATGGGTGACTTTTTCACACAGAGGGTATTATGTGTATGGAATGAGCTGCCACCTGAAGTGTTGGAATCTGGTACACTTTCAACGTTTAAAAGGCATCTGAATGGGCATATCAATAAGAAGGATTTGGAGGGATATGGGCCAGGTGCTGGCAAGTGGAACTAGATTAGATTGGGACATCTGGTCGGCATAGACAGGTTGGATGAAAGGGTTTGTTTCTGTGCTGCATGTCTCTATGACTCTAAGACTGTCTTTGCTATTTGTAAAAGAATAATCTCACAACACCCTTGCGTGCATTGTGCATCAGTTTACATCAATGCCCTCTTGTTCTTATTCCTTTTATGAGCTGAAACATTGTCTCCCAATCTACACTATCCAGCTGCTCATGATTTTGAAAACCTTGATTAAATCTTCTCTCAGCTTTCTTCTCATCAAGAAGAATATCCAGTGTCTTCAATCTAGCCTCAAAATTGAAGTTTCTTATTCCTGGAACCTTTCTTGTGAATTGTTTCTATACTCTCCCAAATCAATTTGGATCTTTCCTATAATGTGGTGTCCATAACTGGACATAATATTCAAGCTGACGTCTCACAAGAGTCTTAGACAAATTCAACATCATCTCCTAGCTCATGTACTCTATGCTCTATTAATAAAGCCAAGGCCACTTTGCTTTCGTAACTGTTGTCTCCACTTTCAATGATCTGTGCACCTTTTCACGAAGGTCCTTATATTTCTGCACTCCCTTTAAAATTGTCTGAACTATTTCCAATTATCTGTCAATATTCTTGATACCAAAGTGCATCATCTCAACTTCTCTGGGCAGCATGGTTGCTCAGTAGTTAGCACTGCTGCCTCACAGTGCAAAGGACCTGGGTATGATTCCCATCTTGGGCGACGGAGTGGAGTTTGCACTTACTCCTTGTGTCTGCATGGGTTTCCTCCTGGTGCTCTGGTTTCCTCCCACAATCCAAAGAAATGCAGGCCAAGTGAATTGGTCATGCTAAATTGCCCATAGTGTTAGGTACATTAGTCAGGGGTAAATATAGGGTAGGGGAAGAGGTTGGTGTAGAATTGTTGGGCCAAATGGTCTGTTTCCATATTGTAGGGAATCTAATCTGCATTGAGCCTCATTTGCAACCTACACCAACTTGTCAGTGCCCTTTACCAAGCTTCAAAATTTGTGTCATCTGCAAACTTTGAAATTGCCCCCTGCACACCAAGAACCAGATCATTAATAATCCAGATTGTGCCCTAGACTTTCCTCAAAGTCTGTTGTATTTCAGACGTCTTCTAGAAATCCATGTCTACCACACAAAAAATTACCCTCATCTAGTCTTTCTGTTACCTCTTTAGTAACTCCAGCAAGTTAGTTCAACATGGTATCCCTTTCAAAATCCATGCTAGTTCCTGATTAACCCACCTATGCCCACGTGACTACTAATTTGATCTGGAAATAATTTTTTTTCAAAGTTTCCCCACCACTGAAGTTAAACTGAAGGTCTGTCATTGCTGGGCTTGCCCTTACAAACTTTCCTGGACATTGCCATAATGTTTGCAATTCTCATTTTCTGCTACTTCCACCGAGTCCAGGGAAGACTGGAAGATTATGGCCAGTGCCCCCATAATGTATAGACTCACTTCCTTCAAAATTTTTGGATGTATCTTATCCAGTTAACTTTGTAAACGTAAGTGCCAACAATTTATCTAAGACTTCTTCCTTATCAATTTTGAACCCTTCTATTGACAAAGTTTCTCCTCTGTCACCGTGACCCTTTTTATAAGGACAGACAGAAAATATTAATTTAACACCTTTTTCATGCCTTCACCTCCATATAAACATTCCCTTTTTGCTCTCTAATTGATCCTATTTCTCCTTTAACCATTCTTTTACTTTTTTTCATCTATTAATGTATTAAGAATTCCCTTTTATGTTAACTGCTGATTTTTTCTCATAATTCCTCTTTGTTTCTGTTATTTGCTTTGTCATCCCTCCTCTAATCCTTTAACATTCCTCTTGACTCTCAATTGAAATTTCTGCCTTACTGCTGTCACAAGTGTATTCTTTATATGCAAATATAAATTTTGAATTCCTTTGCCATCCACGGAATTCTGGATTTGTTTGTTCTCCCTTTCCCATTTGAGGGAGTACTCCTCCACTGTACGTGAACCATCTGCACCTCACAGCTAGCCTACTGTTCAGTTATGGTTTGTCCTACCAAACTCTTGTTCCACTCATTGCTTCCCAGATCATTTCTTACCCCACTGAAGTCAGCTGTCTGCCAGTTGATTTTTCTCTCTGTGAATTTGGACATTCTCCAACATCATGCTGATGGAAGAATGATCATTGTCTCCGATTTGTTTACCCACTAACGCTTGATCAAGTTGGTACACCTCAATTCCAAGAACCAAGTCCAACAGTCCATCTTTACTTGTTGAACTCAACACATAGAGTTAGAGGAACTCTCCAGAACTCAAAATAGGAACATTTGCTCCTCACTGCCCCTTAAATCACTAGTATTCTCTCTGTATTTAGGTAATTGAAGTCCCTCATGATAGCAACTCTATAATGGTGACATTTCTCTGTAATTTTCCTGCAGATTTTCTCCTCTACATCCATTCTATTAGTTGGTGGTCTATAGGCTACAACAAGCAATGGAATTTT
This sequence comes from Chiloscyllium plagiosum, assembly GCF_004010195.1. Taxonomy (NCBI): domain Eukaryota; kingdom Metazoa; phylum Chordata; class Chondrichthyes; order Orectolobiformes; family Hemiscylliidae; genus Chiloscyllium; species Chiloscyllium plagiosum. The sequence continues at coordinate 59,780,414 of NC_057715.1, read as the reverse complement.
ACCCTTTTTATTCCTTAGCTCCAGCCAAATTGACTATGTCCTTGAAACCTCATAACTTTGAGTATTGCTATTGGGATGTCATCTTGAGGTTGTACAGGACATTGGTGAGGCCTCTTCGGGAGTACTGTGTATAGTTCTAGTTACCCTGTTATAGGAAGGATACTATTAAACTAGAGAGGGTTCAGAAAAGATTTACCAGAATGTTGCTGAAAATGAAGTGAAATATAAAAATGGCCTGGAAAGACTGGACATGTTTCACTGAAGCGTAGGAGGTTGAGGGATGATCTTATTGAGGTTTATAAAATCAAGAGGGGCATAGATAAGTGAATGACAAGGGCGGGGGAGTTTAAAACTAGGGGTCATATTTTTCCCTAGGGACATATTTTTACTGTAAGAAGAGAAAGATTTAAAAAGGTCATGAGAGGCAACTATTATACATAGACAGTAGTTCGTATGTGGAATGAACTGCCCGAGAAAGTGACGGAGGCAGGTACAGTTACAATGTTTAAAAGACTTTTAGATAGGAAATATTTGGAACGATGTGGGCCAAGCTCAAGCAAGTGGGATTAGTTTAGTTTGGGAACAGCGTCGACATGGACTGGTTGGTCTGAAGGATCTGTTTCCAAGCTGTATGACTCTATGACTATGACACTGCAAGGCTCCTTAACCAACATTGCTAACCTTCCTCCTTTCCTTTCTTTTTTATCTTTCCTGAACATCTTACACCCAGAAATATTTAGCACATAGTCTTGCGCTTTCTTGAGTCGGGTCTCCACTACAACACCATGTTCCCACATGGCAATCTACCTCTGTAACTCCCCAATATACTCTGTGCATTTAGATATATTAACTTTAGTTTAAACATTTCCTTCTTCCTTATTCTGACTTTGCCTATTAACTTGCTGTTCTTATGTTAGTACCACTTGTACCTCCAAGTATTTTGCAAACTCTGACATTTTCTTCAAATGTTCTCTCCCAGTTGTCACATCTCTTCCAAGTTCGTTTAATGCTCTCCCAAAGGCAGCAGCAAAACCCCCTACAAGAAACCCAAGTCTCATCTCTGTTCAGATGTAACACATCTGGCTTGTACAGATGCCACCTTCATGGAGCCAATCCCAACTCCCAGGAATTTAAAGCCCTCCCTCCTGCACTATTATTCCAGCTACATATTCAAATGCCTTATCCATCTAATTTAGTACTCACTTGCATATGGCACTAAGATTGCTATGTTTCTCGTCCTGCTTGGTAACCTCCTACCTTGATCCCTACATTTTGATTTCAGGACCACATCCTTGTTTCGACCCAAATCATTGATACCAAGACAGACCACAACCTCTAGCTGTTCCCCATCTGCCAGAAGATTATCCTGTTGCTGCTCTACAATATCTTTGACCCTGGAACAGGGGAGGTACTATACAATCTTGAGTCTCTAATGAATTCCCTAACGCTACTCCTCCTGCTTTCTTTTTCCTTCCATTCTTTACTCATCAGATGTTCATAGTACCTTGAGTACCTTCATCAACTTCCAAAATGTAAAACTAATTTGTGAGTGGGACCGCGGGCGATTCCTGGACTATCCCAATGACTTTCTTGGAATGTCTGATGGTCATTTCATTGTCTTCCTTTTCGCCAGTCCCTTTAAGCTGAGCTGTGATGACCTCTCTCTAAACATGCCATCTACGCACCTCTCAGTCTTGTATCTGTGCAGTGGTGTCTCCAGCTGCTAGTAGTATGTTTTACAGACAGAAAGTGATTAACTCTTGAGTGCTGAAGCTCCCAAGAATAGACAAAAACAGGTTGTCTCATAAATATTTAAACAAGATAAGTGTTACTCAACTCACAAACACAGTCTTAACAGCAGCCACTCACATAGATACACAGAAACACAATTGTACTCAAAAGAAAAGGTAATTGCAGAAGGGGCGACATGTATTTGGGTCTTCAAAGTCTAATATGCCACTGTCACCCTTGATTCTCTCAAAATGCAGTCCTGAAACATTGTGGATCAATGATTTCCTTTTGTTTCACTGAAGAAATGGAGTTTGTACGTTTCTGGCAATGGATTTACTTCGGCTTACTGCAGGAGCAAGTTTCTTTAGCTGCGCAACAGTGACAGGTCAATTGAACCCCTGTAGTGGAAATCTGTTTTGTTTTTAACCTAGGCCAAGACCATTCTCTGCTTACTGATTGAGTTTAGGCAGGGATTTTACTTTGCTAGTCAGGATCGGACCTCTCTCTTTCTCTCTCTCTCTCTCTCTCTCTTTTTCTGGTTGCTCTTAAAATATTTGTCAATAAAGGAGCCTGAATAGGTTGGATACCAGGAGGATGTTTTATTGTGTAGGGAGTGGCACTGAAATTTTTGACAAATAAAAGGTCTTACGTTTAAGGCAGACATGAAGAGCATTTCTTCTCTTATTATATCCAATTATATTCTCCAGAGGATATTGAAGGTATGGGTTTTTACATTTATTCAAGGCTGAGTTAGAAAATTTTGATTTACAATGGAATCAAGGAATGTGGACTACAGACAGGAAAGTTAAATTAATACAACAACCATCTCAGCCCTGATAGCAAAGTAAGGTCAAATGGCTTACTTCTGTTTTTATGTACTTAAAATCCTATTTTTTATCAAGTGACCATTGAATGTTTTTGAATGCTTCAATGGAACATGGCTACACCACACTCTCAGGCAGTGCATCCCACATTTACATGACTTGCTGCAAAAAACAGATTTTCACGCATGCAATTTCTTCTATTGGTTTCTTCAAATTGGTGTTCCTTCATTCTTGATCCTTTCACGAACGGGCACAGTATATTCCCTTTCTACCCTGTCTAGACCACCAATAACTTTGAATATTTCTATCAAAGATTCTCTCAGTGTCCTGTTCTCCAAGAACATGGTTTAACTTCTCTAACCTATCTCCATAACTGAAGTCCCTCATCCCTCAAATAAGTCTTGAAAATCTTTACTGCATTGTCTCTAATGCCTTCACATGATTCCTAAGATGTGGTGTACAGAACAATTCTCGAGCTAATGTCAAAATGGCGTCTTATATAGGTTCAATATAATTTCTTTATTCTTCTACCCCTTCCCTCTATTAGTGAAGCCCAGAATCTGGATACTTTATTAACTGTTATCTCAACCTTTCCTGCCACCTTCCATGAGTTATGCATATATACAGTCTCATCCCTCTGTTGATGCACTTTCTTTACAATCATCACTTATATTTTATATTTTCTTTCAATGTATTTCCTACTACAATCAATTATATTTCCTACACTGAACTTTACTACCATCTAGCTATCTATTTCATCACCTTGTCTATGCCATTTAAACGTTTTCTCCTATCCTCACCATCGCTGACAATGCTTTCAAGTTTTATATAAATTGTGATAGAGTCAACGTCTTCTTATACAAATTCTGTGTAATTCCATTCTGAAGGTAGGATATCTACATATTCATTGACAACTAGTGTCTGCTACTATTTGAACTATGGTAGTCATTAATCTATAGCAATCATGTGATGTATTTTAGTGTCTTCTCAATGGAGTGTATAATTTTATTTTTCCGTATGTTTGAGTTGACTGAAATGGAAGAAAAACTGTTTCAAAAAACCCCAAGGATTGTTGAAAGATCACTGTATCTGTTTAGAAGAAAGTAACCTGATATTCATTGGAAGTACTGTTTACACAGCTGCTCATTCAAACTTTAGTGAAAGCTTGAGACAAACAAAAGAGAATTTGCTGGAAAACACAGCTGGTCTGACAGCATCCATGGAAAGAAAATGGGATTAAGATTTTGAGTTCTGTGGCCCTTCTTTAGAACTATTGTGGAAATTTAGTTTGCAGATCAGCTGAATCCAAAATTGTGATGATTGGAACAAGGTTTGCCAGGTGGATCTCATTGAGTACAGTCAGTTCTGATCTAATGCGATAGTTCCGTTCTCGTACAATCTTGCATAGTAAGAAAATCGCACATCAGTCACGCCATTTAAATGAACAGGGCCAGAATTGCATGATAGCCAATACAGAGAAGGAAAGTTTGTGTTCTACAAATAATGGTCTTAATTCTTCAATTGCATTAAAGACAATTTGTTGAATGAGATGTCTGATTGGGGCTTTTAACCTGCGCCAATTAGGGAACCCTGGCTGACAGATAGAAAGAGGAATCTCACTCTAGGACTGGCATTGAACTAGCTGGTCAGAGTCCATGTACTGTGCTTGTGTAAATAAAGGGTGCCTTGGTGACATGATATAGCCTCTGTGCATTTATTTCAAAGGAATATGTAGAAATGTGGCTTTGGTTATCAACAAGTAGCCTATTAGTTTTGAAAAGTGACCAAGTATTGATAAGAAAGACTTTCTGCCTGCCAACAACTTTGTGATTGGCTTCCAGGTAGCTGCACAGCTTGGGGGTAGTGGGGGTGGGGGATGGGTGGGTGGTGGGGAGGGGTGAATGTTTTGGCAGAAACCATTGGACCTCTGGAGGAGAAGGAGCTGTTTTTGCTCTACATTAAACAGAACCTGAAGATAAGTAGTTTTGTTTCCCCTGAGCTGTTGCTGTAACCCATGGCTCCCAATCAATAAGGCAGAAATTTTATACGTGCTCAGCAGCAACTCACTTGGATGGCTGGATTGCTAGTTTGCAATGCAGAATAATGCCAACAGCATTGGTTTAGTTCCTGCACTGGTTGAGGTTATCATGAAAGACTTTCTCTCTCAATTTTTCCTTCACCTGAGGTTTGGTGACCTTTAGGTTCAACCTGTCACTGGTCACCAGTCTCTAATGAAAAAGCAGTCCTATGGAAATTTCTTTACCTTTTAATTCTACACATCAGAAATGTAAATGTGTTGAATGAAGACATTGTGTGTGCATGTGTAGGACCTCTCAGTTTGATCCAATATGTGACATGGCTGATCATCTGAACATTCACTGCTGTTGCCATCAAAAGATCCAAGCCAATAAGATTGTCAGTTCCTCATTCCCCGAATACTTCAGGATATGGCTAACCTTTAGCAATGAAAAAAAAATAACAGCAAGGAAAGGATTTTGTGACAAAAATTGCTCAAACAAAAGGTCAATGGTATTCCAGATACAGAGCTTGTCTCCACCACAAACACACATTATAATGACCAGGAAGACTGAAAAAAAAAAGCCATATCATGAATCATCAAGTTTAAAAGGAATGGATGTGCTAATGTGCACTCAGTGAAGATCTTAAAGCGTTACTTCACTATTCACAAATAGAGATTTAATAAAAGTTGGCAAAGGTTTCAACTTTTAATTTAAGGTGAAACTTTGGCAATTTCTCATGTCTATGTGACTATTGCTTAAGAAGTGTATTCTATCAGGGTTTGTTCAAATTCAGTAAAGACTGCTTGCAATCAAATTTGATGTGGATTCAAGAACTTATCAAATTGAAAGGAAAACTGAATTGACTATATAATGGACAACAAATAGTCTCTGGGTCAGTGGTGCTGGAAGAGCACAGCAATTCAGGCAGCATCCGAGGACAGGCAAAATCGACGTTTCGGGCCGAAACGTCGATTTTGCCTGTCCTCAGATGCTGCCTGAATTGCTGTGCTCTTCCAGCACCACTGATCCAGAATCTGGTTTCCAGCATCTGCAGTCATTGTTTTTACCTAACAAATAGTCTCTGTCCATTTAACAGCACAGCTAAAGGCAAAGGTTGAAGCTAAGGATAGAAATTTGTTAAGTTCCATTCACTAGCTTCCTGAGAGTTAATGTAGAAAAACATTAGCTTTCAAGGGTGCAGATGATAGGGAGAGCAGCAATATAGTAAAGAATGGGCATAACATGACAGCTACATGATCCAGCATTCGTAGATCAATAAGTGAGATAAACAAATTCTATTCTCAACTATTTATCATCTAATAGCCTCAATGCTTTCTAAAAGTATTCTTTGATGGGAGCATCACTTATTGTCTATCCCTAATTCCCCCAGAGAATTTACTAGTTGTTTCTTGCACAAAATTCATGTAAAATACATTATTTTTCAAATCCTTTCATCCCTGCTTCACAGAAAATAGCAAAACCAGTCCCACGCTTGGTTGCAAAAGAAGGAAAGGTTAGGTGTGAGCCTAACCATACCATTAACTCAAGAAAAGAAGGGGACACATGTTCAAAGATCAAGCTATGGTGGAATTGGATGTAAATTGAAAGGAAGTCTAATCCCTGTTCAGGTTAATCAGCTACACTTGATCATTAGGAGAATGGTGAAACAGCACTTCTCAAGCAGCACTTACAAAGCAATAACCTGGTTCCACTAGGGCAATCCTGATTTCAATACTGTCTTGATGCAAACATCCATAAAAGAGTTATCATCAGAGGTGAGCTGAGAGTGACTGCTTTTGACAGTAAGGCAGCATTTCACCGAGAGTGGCTTCAGGAAACTCCACTAATTCTGGATTTAATGTGAACAGAGTGGATTGAGTGGAGGGGGCAATCTCTTCAATGTGTGACATTAATAGAATAAGGGAAACCAAGGTAACTTGAATGTTAATCTATTCAGAATCATTTCCTAACCCAACAGCAGAGGAAACTATTTATTTATATTCACCTTAATGAATCCTTTTAACATTTTAATCACCTTGATCACATCTCTCCTCAATGTCACATTTATGTAACCTGTCCTCTTAATGTAACTTTCTAAAATTGCGTATCATTCTCATGAATCGGTTTTACACTCCCTTAAAAAAATGTTATCTTTTCTGAGGTGCAATGCCCTAGTCTTGAGACAACTCAAGTAAAACATTGTATTCTTACCCTCTAGAAATCAACAATTTTTGGCCTTTCCAACTGGTTTTAAATGATTAAGTTACTTGGACTCCTAAATATCTTTGCTGTACTACAACAACAATAACTTGCATTTATTTGACGCCATTAACATAACAAAATGTCCCAAGGTACTTTACAAGAGTATGAGAAGGCAGAAAAGTGGGCGCAGGACTCATGGAAAAATAGAATCTGGTGCAATTTTGGACATAATCTGGTGAGGTTTGAAGGTTTATAGAAAGTAAAACTTGAAAGCCATCTAGGACTGTATTTGTAGACATTTCCTAATCAACTTGTTGAGAGTTGTTATGACACAACTCAGAAGCAGGTAGTACTTGAAAGATAGGGCATTACTACTACACCACAAAACATCAGTACTTTCAATGGACAAATGCCAAAAACTTGCTGACCAGGAGTTCCATTTACCAAAGTTTTGAATTCTTCCTGAATGGACTGTTTTTTCTCAGATAGTGAGTTTCCTGTCCTACTACCAAAAACGTCATTGGGAAATGCAGGTCTGCCTGTGTTCACAGACCTGCAGCTGTTGAATGCCTCATGGATTCTGAATTGACAGAAGAGAAGCTCTCCATGAGAAAGTCCTAACTCAGAGAGCTACTAACCAATCCAATTGGCCTGAGGCTCAAGAACCTCAGCAGCACCATCAGGAATGGTGACTGAAAAAGGCAGGGATACTGCAGACTGCAACAGAAATGGTTTAAAATCTTAAAAATTATCTTGATGGAGGAAAAGGTTTATGAGTGGAACTGCAGTAGCTTCCTTCTTTTCCAAGTAAAACTACCTCCTCTGCAATGCCTTCCCAACACCTAACTCAGGTTTGTTGCTGGGGTCCTACCTACATTCTGATGGCATCCCATCCTCCAGAGGGTTCATCCACAATTAACAAACTGCCAGCAGCCTGGTAAAATGGCCCTTTGAATCAGTAAATTATCTTCCTGCCTCCTTGTCTTGGGAAGTCTATTCAAAACCAATTACACCATTGTGTATGTATTCACGCACACACACACATTCTCTTTGCAGCTTCCTGCTCCCACAAGTATTACTTACTGTGATTTCTAACTTAGCGTTATGTTGTTCAACTCATTCATCCAAGTCATGAATAAATACAGTGAAAAATTGAGGTTTCATTACAAATCCCTGGAGAACAAAATTTGTCAAATTTAAGCAGGATCACTGGAGTAAAGGTCAGGTGAGTTGCTGACTTCCTGTCACAGCTTTTTAGTGTAAGTGCTGAACCCATTAAAATAAATAGATTGGCATATCTACTAACCTAATGGGGAGGTAAATTGCAAACAAATAAGTAAGCATTCATCTACTAATTTCCACAGTATAATTTCAGTTTGGGCCTGTTTATTGATGTTTGTTAACTTGTGTCTAATGCTTGCAGTTTTACTTAAAAATTCCTGCTATTCACCCCTGTCAAATGTATACCTGGTGGGTTTCTCTTGTACGGATATAATATCTAAATTCTATCATTTCAATCTACAGACAAGATAGTACTCCCATGGGTTTTGAAGTTCATTTAGCCTCAATCTGAAAGTCAAAAATCAATTTATTGCACATTCTTGACCTAATAGGGGTAAGGTTAAGGGCGAGGATTTCTATGATATTAATAAGTAGCTACACCATTTCTACTAATGAGTCCCTGGTGACTTACCATTTCTATAACTCCCTTACCTTGTAGTTCTATTTCATTAAGGTGAACATCAAGAGCCTGTTTACTAACCATAGCCATTAATAAAATCTGCCATTTTCTTAGATAGTAGGGAAATAGACAATAATTTCCATGGGAATAGAGAGGTTTGCAACTGGCAGTACAAAGTGTCACTTGCCACTTTCACCTGTTTCTTACTCCATATTCTTGGTTTCGCCCCTCGAAAAATTTCAATTATAAATCCATTAATCACAATTTCTGCACCTCACCTCAATTTCTGCAGAAACGCAAAAGCTTTCTCCAGTTTATCCTTTTTTGACTCTCAGTCACTTTCTAGACCAATGCTTCCCATATGTTCTCTTTACTCATGAAGCAAGAATTCCTTGCTGTCATGGTTGACATAGAGCTCTTGAACCCGTCTGCCTCACTTCTCACACCAGTTGATGAACATGGCAGAGAAGTATAGGAGCAGCTAACAAAAGCAATAACAGCCCCATTAGAGGACTGAGGAAGCATCCTCCATGGTCAGCTTCAAGTTGCGGTCATGCCTGACGCCAGGGTTCTCAAAGCCTCACCTATGCATTGGACAAATGGCCTATGGTCATCCATGACAGCAGAGCTGAAAGACAGCCAATCTGCCTAAGGGTCATTTTCAAACACTGGGACCACACAACATATAAGCACAAGTTCACATACAATCACCTTGTTTCACTTGAACCACCCTCAAGTAATTGTGTAATATATTGGATTTGAGTCACTGGGCTGAATCTTTCCACTCCCTGAACAATGTGGCTATCAGTAAATCAGTTGGGAACATGTGATGAGATCATCAGAAGTTACATTCTTAGTGTCAAGAACAAGGAATTTGATTATTCAGCCACATGTTGCATGGTGGGACAAAAATCTTGTTAGTTCGTGGCAAGAGACCTGTTTGAACTTGTTTGAATTAGCATTAGTATGTTATTATTATCAAATCTCACCTCATTGACATGCAACTTCCTTCTCTCACCAATTGGATAGAAACTAGACATCCACAGTTCCTGACATGAAAGTCAGCGTGGGTTCCTACTAACTCCAGCTTGTTACTTGCTTTTTCAGGTCATGATATTTGACAGCAGTCACCAAGATCCCAGGGCACGCTCCATGAGCAGAGATAATTGATCTGCTGTGCAAAAATATTCTAAAGAATGGATTGTCCATGTATCAAACCTGCTGCTGCTAAGTGATTTATTTTGCGCTTCAGCAGCATCAGTCTCTTGTTGTTCTTGCACCTTACATTCTAGAACGAGAGTATGACCAATTCTTGAGAATGTGCTGCTTAATGAGGCAAAGCTTCTGAAAGAGTTAATGTTTGAGTGATACGGAGCTCTACCCGTCTGATAGCCTCACACAGCCGCTGGCTTTAAAATCAATTGGTGTCCAGTCCAATCTTCTGAAGGAAACACATGTGTCTATGTTGACATGCAACAAGATCTGGACAATATCCAGGCTTGGGATGGCAAGTGGTAAATAACATTTATGATACATAAATGTGAGGCAGTGACCATCTCCAATAAAAGATAACTTAACCACCACCCCTTAACATTCAATGGTGTTACCGGCACTAAATCCTCTACTATCATCATTGTGGAGATTATCATTGACTAGAAACTCAACTGAAGTCTCCATATATACATGTGTACAATGGCTACAAGACTAAGTCAGATGCTAGGAATACTACAGTGAGTAAGTTATCTCCTGACGACCCAATGTCTATCCACCATGTACAAGGCAGAAGTCAGGAGTGCAACGAGTTACTCCTCACTTACTTGTGTGAGTGCATCTCCAACAACACTCAAGAAGCTTGACACTATCCAGGACAAAACAGCACATCTGATTTACTTCACATCCACTAACATCCACTCCCCCACCACTGTTGTTTAACAGCAGCGGTTTGTACGATCTGCAAGATGTATTACAGAAATTCATCAAAGATCCTTAGACAGCACCTTCTTTCCCCAAAACTACTTCCATCTAGAAGGACAAGGGCAGGAGATACAGAGGAACACCACCCCCTGCAAGTTCCCCTCCAACCCACTCACCATCCTGAATTGGAAATATATCACCATTTCTTCACTATCACTGGGTCAAAATTCTGAAATTCCCTCCCCAATTGTGTTGTGGGTCTACCCACAGCACATGGACTGCAGTGGTTCAAGAGGGCAGCTTACCACAACCTTCTCGGGGGCCATTAGGCATGGGGAATAAATATTGGCCAGCCAATAATGCCAACATCCTATGAGTGACTAAAGTGCTGGAGAAACTCAGTACCTTTGGCAGCATCTGTAGAGAGAGAAAAGCAGAAGTTAACTAGTCCAGTGACCCATTGTCAGAACAATAAAAGATGATGACACTTTTCATGATATTATAAAAGCTTGTGACAGTTACTTTAATTGAAGAACATTTGGAATTCCTGAATGGGCAAGATTTAACAGAAGAATTTCAGAAGAATCCAAAGGTAATGTCATCAATGGTCTCTGCAGATTAATTGAAGCCTGTGAATGTGGAATCTCACAATCAAAATATATAAGACACAGAATGGTTTCAGGAAATTTTGGTTTATCTTCATTAGATCTATTGTAGTTCAAAGAAGACCTAACTTTGGAGAAAATGTTTCAAATCATCTCGGAAGGAACACCAGGAAACATCTTACACAATCCAAAGTGGAGGCAGTCATAAAGTTATAGAAATATACAGCATGGAAGCAGACCTTTCATTCCAACTCATCAATGCTGACCAGATATCTTAGATAAATGTATTCCCATTTGCCAGCATTTGGCCCATATCTGTCTAAACCCTTCCTATTCATTTACCCATCCAGATGCTTCTTAAATGTCACAATCGTACCAGCCTCCACCACTTCTTCTGACAGCTCATTCCATACACTCACCACCCTCTGTGTGAAAAAGGTTGCCCTTGGGTCCCTTTTAACTCTTTCCCCTCTCACCCTAAACCTATGCCCTCTAGTTTTGGAACCCCCCCCCCTCTCACACCGGAGAAAAGACCCCATCTATGCCCCTTGTGATTTTGTAAACTTCTACATGGTCACTTGCCACAGGTTAACAACAGAACCTACTAATATTACAATACACAAGCACTCTAAACAGACCAATGAAAAGCTAATCCTAATTGTAAATGAAATGTTTAGAAGTCAGTGTCAGTGCTATCAATGAAAAAAATGATGATCCTCGCTTCACTATTTTCTGAGGCTTAGAATTCCAAAGCTACTCAAGATAAAAAAAAACTCTTCATCCTTTCCCTAAAAGGGTGATCAAGATTTTAAAACAGTGGCCCTTAGTTTTGGACTAACCTACAAGAGGAAACATCCACCTTGCCAAGACGATTCAGGATCTGAAGCACTTCAAGACTGTGTCCCTCCTACAGCCTCCCAAACCGCATACTCTTCTTAACTCTGGTAGAAACCTGCTTGTCCAACCTATCCTCATAATACAATCTATCTCATCACTTTTTTCTGAAGAACAGTCATTCTCACACTACAGCTGCTGTCAGACCTGCTGAGTGTCCTCACACTTTCTTTTTTAATTCCAATATCTAGCTTCCACAGCAGTTTGTTTTCATTCCAGTATCAGATTTACTGCATCTGAGAACCTGGGTAGAACTTTACTAATTGCATCCTCCAACTTAATTTTCTATCCAACTTCTGCCACGATATTTGCATATTGTTTTTCATACATTTGCTTTCAGTCAAGAACTTAGAATCCCTACAGTGTGAAAGCAGCCTCTTCAGCCAATCAGATCCACACTGATCCTCTGAAGAGCAGTCCATCCAAACCCACTCCCTAGCCAATCTCTGTAACCCTTTGCATTTTCCATGGCTAATCCACCTTACCTGCGCATCTTTGGTCTGTGGGGGGAAATCCATACAGACACAGGGAGAATGTGCAAACTCCACACAGACAGTCGCCAAAGGGTAAGTCCCTAGTATTGTGAGGCAGCAGCACTAACCACTGAGCCACCATGCTGCCCACATATTCTGATTCTTATGAGCACCTAATCTGGGTCCACACCCTGTTATCTCAACAATTACTACTCTCTGGCTCAGTCTCTCACTGCCTTGTTGCACCATATTTATTCTTCTTGCTCTCCAACACCTAATGGAGCTGGAATGCACCTTCCAAGGCCAATTGTGAGAGGGTTGAGGTGAGCTTTAAGTATTGCCAGCCTCACAGAAACTTGAACTCAGTGAAGTCTAGAGTTTGTGAATTGTCTGCAGCAGTCCGAATGCTGTTTGATAATAGTCCATCCCAATAAATGTGTTAGTTATATCAAAACATGGAATCATTGGTGAAGAAATAAATTCAGAGATCAGAACAATACATACACGTAAGGTTAAGTAAGAAGGTTTTACAGTACACCATGAAAGTTTACTCTATCAATATTTTAGATAGAACAGTCACATCAAATGCCCCTAAAAGAAAAATGCTCCATTATCTTGTTCAATGACAATAGTCAACAAAGACAGTAGGAGACAGGATCAACTTGATCGATGAGACAATCAGAATGCATGAACCGTGAAAATCTAATGTACTGAGAGCCTTAAGAAAAATCCTATTATTAATAAGGAATACAAAAAAACTCAAAAGAAAAGTGAGCAAGGGTTTTCAGTTAAATATTTTGATAAATATGTGAAGCGGACAGTAATAAAGAGTCAATTAAAGACAGATGCAGATGTGAATCGAATAGACAATACAAAAACTGCAAATTTGTTAAATAAATATTTTGTATACATTTTCAGAGTAAAGGAGGAGAACTAAATATCTGTCGTAGAGTAAAATACTTAAATTTTGCATGACCTTTTTTTGAAGATGGTAAGTGAGGTGATAATGAAACTTAACAACAACAAATCTCCAGGACTTGTGGCTCGTGTTTCAGTGTCTTGAAAGCAATAAAGAAGGAGCGTCATACATTTCTAAATCTGTCTAGATTCAGGGATTGTACTTATTGATTGGACAATTGTAAATAGCATTCCATTACTTAATAAAGAGAAGGAGGGAGAAATTAGGAAAATAAAGATCCATCAGTTTAGTGTCAGCAGTGGGGAAATTACTGTATCCTGTTATCATAAACAGAAGTTAGGATTTATGATACGTGAGTGTACTGCAGCTCTCGATCACACTGAAATTTTCATAGCAAGGATCGAGATAGTCGTGAGCTTGAGTGCCTCCAATTAACTACCAGCTAAAATCCTTAAAGAGCTTGTTAACAGGATTGGAGGCATATTTAAATTTGCAGTCCAAAACAGGCTGGAAATAAGTTGGAGCATAACTTTAGGGTTCAATGTGGCAAACAATAAAGTGATTCTTTTTATGTTTAAAATTTCCACTAGGAGTTTCAGTTCTTAATTGGACACAGTAACTTTCAGTTGGTATGTGGTGAGGCATGCTTGCAAGTGGACTTCTCATGTGCAGGCCTTCCTTATCTTTCTTGGTGGTAGATGTAACATGTATGGAAGGGCTTTCAAAGAAGCCTTGATGAGTTTCTTCAATACGTCATGTAGATGGTGCATGGCTGCTAATGTGCTCTGATAGTGAGTACGTGAGGCGATGAATGGGGTGTTGATAAGTGGGCTGCTTTATTTTGGAAGTTGCTAAGCTTCCCATATCTGATTGGAACTATATTTCTCTAAACCTAAAGATCACACAATACCAGGTTATAGTCCAACAGGTTTCTTTGAAGCCACTAGCTTTGGAAGCGCTGCTTCTTCATCGGGGGTTCACCTGTGATTTTTAACTTTGTCCACCCCAGTCCAACACCAGTTCCTCCAAATCATTTCTCTAAACTGCCAGAGAGTAACCCATTACAGGCCCAACTTGCACTTTAAAGGTGGGACACAAGCTTTTGGGGAACAGCAGATGAGATCCCACAGAATTCCCAGTGTCTGATCAGCTCTTGTAGCTACATGATTTCTGTGGCAGATCCACTCCAGTTTCTCATAGAAAATTGGAAGAGAAGTAGGCCATTCGGCCCTTTCAGCCTGCTCCACCATTCATTAAGATCTTTGCTAATCATCTAACTCAATAGCCTGTTTCTGCTTTTCCCCATATCCTTTGATTCAGTGCAGCACAGGGACAGGCCTTTCTGCTCAACATTGTTTTAGCACCAGGCACCATATCTAACTCCTTAAAATCATACATTTTATTGGTTTCAACTGCTTTCAGTGAAGTGAATTCCAGAAGCTTACAACTTTCTGTGTGAAGCAATTTCTACTCATCTCAGTCCGAAATAGTTTACTCCAGATCTTTAGACAGTGACACATGGTTCTGGACTCCCTGTCATCAGGAACTTCCTTCCTGCATCATTTTCCTCAATGGGACTGCCTTGAATATAGACTGTGGAGGAATCAGAAGTAGCCTTTCTGTTGAATTTCAAGGGACGATGGTTAGATTTTCTATTTTTGGAGATAACCATTGCTTGGACTTGTGTAGCATGGATGTAACTTGGTTTTTACAAGCTTGAATGCTGTATGGATCTTGCAGCAAATGGCACAGGTCCCTTTGGTATCTGTGATACACATAATCATACAATTATCAGCAAACATACCCACTTTGGGTGTTATATAAAGGGAAGCTCATTGCTGGAATTTGTTGCTATCCTTAATTTCCTTTGAACTGAATGGCTTGCTAGTCCATTTCAGAAGGCAGTTGGGAGTCAACGCTGTTATTATTGGTTGTATCACAGAGTCATAGAGTCATTCAGCATGGAAACAGGTCACTTGGCCCAACCAGTCCATGCCAAACATAATCGCAAACTAAACTAACCCCACGTGCCTGCTCCTGGCCCATATCCCACTAAACTATTCCTCTTTATGTACTCATCCAAATGTCTTTTAAACATTGTAATTTTACTGTCGAAGAATGTGGTGCTGGAAAAGCACAGCCAGTCAAGCAGCATCCGAGGAGCACGAGAATTGATGTTTCAGACATAAGCCCTTCATCAGGGATATATTCTTTGACTCTGATCTCCAGCATCTGCAGTCCTCACTTTCTCTTAAATGTAGTTTTACGCACATCCACCAGTTCCTCAAGAAGTTCTGAACATCTCAGAGCTCCTTGCTTGATATTTTAGTACTGAGTCACTTTATTATAAGAGTGTTGCTGCCTTACCTTGCCATTTTCATGTCCGCGGCCAGGATACAAAAACTCATAGTACTCCTCTCTTGTCTTTTTGTTTTATTGCAGACATAAATCCAGCAGCTTGTCATGGTTTTCAGCAGCGATCAGACAAAGGGATGAACATGTTCCTGTATAACACCATTGTAGCTCCATTTCACTACTGCACCATGTGCCAATGGATAATGCAGAAAATACACCAAACATGTCATCCAAATGGCCATATCTCCAAGTTGAAGGGGAATAATCATCAGTCAGGCCAAGTGAAACAGCATTCAGTCGAGGGGGTGGTCTCAGCACAATAATTCAAGGATGTCATTTGATAAAAGTTCAGAGGTTTGAACTCAGTGGGTCAGCCATTGGGTCAGTAGTCAGGCCAGGCGCCTGTATCATTACAGTCCAGAGATTGGGTCACAGTCAGTCGCACAGGTCCAGTGTAAGTTGTTTGGGTAGTTGTCAGTACGGGATGTGATGAGATAAGTCATGCATTTGGTTGGTCATCATTTGCAGCTGTACCTCCAAGCCAGTCAAGAGGTTGACCCATGGTCATTCCTGGGGGTCAGTTCAATGAAAGTCAAAGGAATTATCAGGAGCCACTACTGTGGTAAGGAAGTTGGGGAAGTCAATTCTGGGGATTGGAAGCTGCATGCTGGGATGCAGAGGGGACATTTATGGTGAAGGGAGGAAATTCAGCATTAAAAAGTGGGAGATAATTGTGCATTAGAAGCGATGGATTACTGTGGAAGAGGTGTCATCAACAGTCAGAACCACCTAAGCTTCAACAGAGAGACATGTCAGTACAATTATTGGGATAACAACGCAAAGGCTGAGGTTATGGGCATAATGCTGGAAGTTGATATCCTAATTTAGAAGTATGTTTGGGAACATATTGAAGCTCAGTTCTGATGGCTCAACAAGGAGCTGGCAGCTCACTGTGTTGTCTTGCCTACTCAGTGGAATCTTAATGTGGCCTGGGAATGGAAATTAACTGTGAAAATACCCAGAATGGGCAGTGTATGTCTGGAGAATTGGCGAATGTGGTTCCACTTTACAAGAGGGTGGTAGGGATAGACCAGGGAACCAGAGACCAGTGAGTCTCACATCAGTGGTAGGGAAATTATTGAAGAAGATCATGAAGGAGAAATTGAATCTCCATTTAAAGAGGCAAAAAGATGGTCACCAAGGCTGTCAGAAGGAAACCAGGCCTAACAATTCTAGTGGAATGTTTTGACAAGGTAATGAAGTATGTAGATGAGGGTCAGGCAGTTATAGAGTCATAGAATTATAGAGATAGTCAGCACAGAAATGGACACTTCGGTCCAACTCGTCTATGCCAACCAGCTATCCTATATAAATCTAGTCCCACTAGCCGGCATTTAGCCCATATCCCTCTAAACCCTTCGTATTCATTTACCTATCTAAGTGCCTTTTAAATATAGTAATTGCACCAGCCTTCACCGCTTCCTCAGGCAGCTTATACATGCACAACCCTCTGCATGAAAATATCACCCCTTAGGTCCCTTTTGACTTCTTCCCCTCCCAATTTAAATCTATGCCCTCTAGTTTTGGACTTTCTGAAGAAAAGATCATGCTCGTATACTGTATCCATGTCCCTCATGATTTTATAAACCTCAATAAGGTCACATTTCAGCCTCCAATGCTCCAGGAAAAATAACCCCAAACTACTCAGCCTTTCCCTGTAGCTCAAATCCTGGCAACATCCTTGTAAATCTTTTCTGAACCCTATCAAGTTTCACAACATCCTTCTTAAAGGAGGGAGACCAGAATTGCAGACAATATTCCAGAACTGGCCTAACTAAAGTCCTGTACAAACTTCCCTACTCCTATACTCAATGCACTGACCAATAAAGGAAAGCACACTGAACACCTTCTTCACTATCTTATCTACCTGCAACTCTACTTTCAAGGAGCTATGAACCTGCACTCCAAGGTCTCTTTGTTCAGCAACACTCCTCAAGACCTTACCATTAAGTGTATAAGTTGTGCTCTGATTTGCCTTTCCAAAATGCAATATCTCGGAACTATCTAAATTAAACTCCATTTACTCAAGTGCATTTGCTATTTCTCCCGCCATCTCTTTCAGTACCCTGGGAGGCATTCCATCAGGGCCAGGAGACTTGTCTACCCTTAGCTCCATTAGCTTGCCCAACATTATCTCTTTTGTGATAGTTACTACTTCCAAGTCCTCACCTACCTTCGTCTCCTTGTCAATTATTGGCATGTTATTTGTATCCTCCACTATGAAGACCGACATAAAATACTTTTTCAATGCCTCAGCTATTTCCTCACTTTCCATTATTAAATCCCCTTTCTCATTCTCTAAGGGGTATCATTGATAGTCACAGGTGAAGTGCCAGAATACTAGAGGTTGGCTAATGTGGTGCCACTATTTAAGAAAGGTGGTAAGGAAAAGCCAGGGACCTATAGACCAATGAGCCTGTCATCAGTGTTGGGGAGAATCCTCAGTATTGAGGCACGTTGTTGGAGGGAATCCTGAGAAACATGATTTACAAGCATTTGGAAAAGCAAAGACTGATCAGGGATAGTCAACATGGCTTTGTGTGTCGGAATCATATCACACAAACTTGGATTGAGTTTTTTGAAGAAGTAACAAAGAGGATTGATGAGGGCAGAGTGGTGGATGTGATCCAAAAGTCTTCAGTAAGGTGTTCAACAAGGTTCCCCATTGGAGACTGGTTAGCAAGGTTAGATCTCATAGATTACAGAGAGATCTAGCCATTTGGATACAGAACTGGTCTGAAGGTAGAAATCAGAGGGTATGGTGGAGGGTTGCTTTTCAGACTGGATGCCTGTGACCAGTGGTGTGCCACAAGGCTTGGTGTTGGGTCCACTGCTTTTCATCATTATATAAATGATTTGGATGTGAATGTAGGAGGTATTGTTAGTAGGTTCGCAGATGACACCAAATTGGAGGTGTAGTGGACAGCGAAGAGGATCTTGTTCAGTTGGAGCAATATGCTGAGGAGTGGCAGATGGAGTTTAATTTAGATAAATGCGAGGTGCTGCATTTTGGAAAAGCAAATCTTAGCAGGACTTATACACTTAATGGTAAGATCTTGGGAAAGTGTTCCTGAACAAAGAGACCTTGGAGTGCAAATTCATAGCTCCTTGAAAGTGGAGTTGCTGGTAGATAAAATAGTGAAGACGGCATTTGGTATGCTTTCCTTTCGAAGTTGGGAGGTCATGTTGCAGCGATACAGGACATTGGTTTGGCCACTTTTGGAATATTGTGTGCAATTCTAGTCTTCCTCCTATCAGAAGGATGTTGTGAAAATTGAAAGGCTCAGAAAAGGTTTACACAGGTGTTACCAGGATTGGTGGATTTGAGCTATAGGGAGAGGTTAAATAGGCTGGGGCTGTTTTCCTTAGAGCATTGGCGGCTGAGGGGTGACCTTACAGAAGTTTATAAAATCATGAGGGGCAGGGATAGGGTAAATACACATGGTCTTTCACTGGGGTGGGGAGTCCAGAACCTGAGGGCACAGGTTTAGGGTGAGGGGGTAAAATTTAAAATGGACCTGAGGTGCAACTTTTTCAGTGCCTGTATGGAATGAGCTGCCAGAGGAAGTGGTAGAGGCTAGTACAACTGCAATACTTAAAAGGCATTTGGATGGGTATATGAGTAGGAAGGGTTTAGAGGGATATGGGCCAAGTGCTGGCAAATGGGACTAGATTAGCTTAGGATATCTGGTCGGCATGGACGAGTTGCACTGAAGGGTCTGTTTCCGTGCTGTACATCTCTATGATTCTATGACCAATGTTTGCCTGAGCTACTCTTTTTCATTCACACTGACCCTCCGAAGAGTAACCCACATAGGCCCATTCCCCCAACCTATTACTCTACATTTATTCCTGACTAATGCACCTAATGTACACATCCCTGAACACAATGGGCAATTTGGTATGGCCAATTTCCCTAACCTGCACATCTATGGATTGTGGGAGGAAACCAGAGCACCCGGAGGAAACACATGCAGCCACGAAGAGAATGTGCAACTGCACATATACAGTCGCCCAAAGTTGGAATCGAATCCAGATCCTGGTGCTGTGAGGCAGTAGTACTAACCACTGAGAAACATTTGCTATCTGCATGTATATTGTGAAATAACTTACTCTCAATCTATCTAACTTTTCTTTATTTTTTTTTGTGGCTTTCTATTAACCTTTAAAGTTTTCCCAATCTTCTAGTTTCCCTCTGCTCTTTGCCACCTTGGATGTTTTCTCTTCCAATTTGATAGCCTTGTTTATTTTCTTAGACACCTATGGCACTTTACCCCTTTTCCTAGAGTCCTTCCTTTTCACTGGTACATAGTTTTGCTGAACTCTTTGAAAAATTGCTTTGAAAAGTCCTCCACTATTTGTCAATTGTTCCACAATAAAGTCTTTGCTTCCAGTCTACTTTAGCCAACCCCTCTCTTACCTTATTGTAATTTTCTTTGTTTAAGCACAGGCCCCTGGTATTGAATTTTATTTTCACACTTTCCATCTGTATTCTTAATTCAACCATACTGTGATCGCTCCTTCCAAGAGGATTTCTAACTATGCTAACTATTCATTATTCCTGTCTCATTACACAAGGCTAGATCTTGGATAGCTTGCTCACTCATCGATTCCATTACATACTGTTCAAGAAAACTATCATGGATAAATTCAATGAACTCCTCCTCAAGGCTACCCTGACTGACTTGATTCGGCCAATCAACATGCAGATTAAAATCTCCCGTGGAAATTGCTGTACCGTCTTTACAGATATTAATTATTTCTTTGCTTATTGCCCATCCCAATGTGATATTGTTACTTGATGGCCTATAGCCTACCCCTATCAGTGGTACCAGAAACCTGGCTATCACTGCTACATTTCCTGGGAGTCCATCACCCCTATATCTTCCAAAACAGCATATTTGTTTGAGATGGGGATAGCCACAGGAGACTCCTGCACTACCTACCTCTCTCTCCTACCTTTCCTGAAAGTAACCCATCTACTAACAGTTGATTTATCTTAAATGAACTGCAGCAACACCTTTGACAAAGCCCCACAGATGAAAATGATGAAGAAAGTAAAAGCTAATGGAATCCAGGGTAATTTGGCAAGTTAGATCAAAAATTGGCTTATTGTCAGGAGATTGAAGATTGGGGTAGAAGACTGTTTATGTAACAGGAGCCCAGTGCACAATGATATACCACAGGGATCAGTGCTGAGTTCATTATTGTTAGTAATATTCATAAATAATGTAGATGAGAATGTGAGGGGGCTGATAAGTAAGTTTGCAGATGACACAAAGATTGGCGAGTTGGTCGTCAGTGAGGAGAAATGTATTAAGTTACAAGAGGATGTAAGTGGATTGGTCAGATGGGCAGATAAATTAAATACCTAGACAAGGAGAAGGAGCTTTGATAAGAGGCTACACTCTCACTTTGCATGTATTACACCTGGTTTAAGGATTTGAGATGGACCTTAAGTGAAAATGATTAATTAGCAATTACACTTAAGTTGCAGTATAATCACCCATCTGGTATTAGCACAATATGTTTGAAGTAAAGTATACAGTTTCAAGCAATTGAAGGAGGAAATGGCCAAATACCACAAGGTATCCTGCAGCCTTGCTATCTATTAGGGTTTATGCTTTCCAACAACATCACCTCTTCCATTCGAATGAAGACTTATATTGCTGGTATTTCTCCTTCAATACTGGTGCATCCTTGTGTTATACACCAACTTGCCAGAGGAACTTAGAAATCACACAACACCAGGTAATAGGTAAACACCAGGTTATAGTCCAACAGGTTTATTTGGAAACACTAGCTTTCTGAGCACCACTCCTTCATCAGGTGCTTGTGGAGAGTAAGATTGTAAGACACAGAATTTGTAGCAAAAGTTTACAGTGTGATGTAATTTCTGTGACATCATATTGAGAATTTTTGTTATAAATGCTGTGTCTTACAATCTTACTCTCCACAACCATCTGATGAAGGAGCAGTGCTCCAAAAGCTAGTGCTTCCAAATAAACCTGTTGGACTATAAGCTGGTGTTATGTGATTTCTAACTTTGTACACCGCAGTCCAACACCTGCATCTCCAAATCTTGTCGTAGGAAATAAGCACTGAGGAGATTGGTGAAGGTGGCTATAGATGGTTAGTAGAATTTGCATGATCAGAGGAAGTTTTAGGGAAGGCAGTGTGGGGAACAGGACCCAATAATTGTGAGGACAAGAGCAGATGCAGAACATGCAAGTGAATATAGAAAGAGGCAGCTTGAAATCGGTTGTTGTAGGTGGAGCAGAGAAACAGGAATTAGAGGAAGGAAAGCTACAGTCATATGATGCAGTACTGACAAGAAAGTAAACAAGGAATGAGAGCTGATCTTACCAACTCTGAAAAAGCTGTTAAATATCTTCAGTATTACTGCCCAGAGAATTGATGAGTGCTGTCAGATGATTTGGTGTCAGTGCATTTTTGGACTCAGGTTTTATTTCTAATCCATGTATATGTGCATTGTAATACTATGTCTTCTCATTTGTGGTAATTCACAAACACACTTTTCCGTTAATTCAAGAAAGGCTAATTAAACTGAATCCATGAAAAAAGTTAACTTATGTCTGGAAAACATCTGTTCACAATGGAAGGGATCTGTTCTTAATTCAACCTTGTTGTGACCAACTTGGGGAGTGGGGGTGGCTAAATCAAAGGGGAACCAGTTCATTTCTTCTCAACTATGAGCTTAATGATTCAGAGCATCCTGGCTGGATCTGTAACAAATTAGGAAACCTCACTTTGTGTTGGGGCATAGCATCCATTGTCACACATATAATTATGTCCTAGGATTAGCTCACAACAAGTTGATAGAAGAAATCTGAAAACTCTGTCAAAAAGCTGTAAATGTTGTCTAAATTGAAATTTTCAAGACAGATTGATATGTTCTTGTTAGCTAAGTATAACAAGGGATATGGAAAAGTGAAGTGTAATAATGTTGAAGAGGAAATTAATCATATTATAATTGAATATGCTCAGGAAAGTGAATAGGCCCTGCTCTTACTCCTCAATTTTTATCATTGTAGCTTTGATGGTTCGACTTTAAGTCAAATTAGTTACTACATTACTAATCGCAATAACTCTCTGCACCTTGATGAAGCCTGTTATTCTGACAAAGCCGTTTGCCCTGACATCTTCCTTCTGTCTGTTTGAAGAGAGGACTGGAAGCTTCCTCTCCTATTGGACATGGCATTTGTGGCTTTCTGCTTACAATTATGGATGGCAAACTGGGATCTGTGGTGATGTCACCAGTATGGGCTGGAATGATCTGTGGCATAGATATTGAGGACCATTGGCAATGTCAGCCTTGCCCTGCTCTGAGGTTATAGACTCAGCTTGAAGCAGTCTCACAGTGTCACCATGTGAGACACCGTTGTGGTTTAGGAGCAGGTAGAAGTGCTCTCTACAGACCTTAGGTAAGAAAGGCCTTCTACCATTAGCTCTCCTTCTACTTTGGTGAACATGGCTTCCTGTCTGCTGACTTTGCTCAATCTCCGTGTCATGCTTTAACCTATAAGGCAACAGCTACAACGTCCATGAGAGGAACAGGTGCATTCTGAGACATTTTCAAACTGCACTATTACTCTAAAAACTCCAATCTCTTATGATGTGGCAACCTTCTGTTAACTCCTTTGACGTAATACTATTCTGCTAATTCTGTATCACAAAAGGAAGGCTGCTTCATTTAAAATTTGAAATTCTTGCCCTGCTTTGAGACTGCAGCTTCAGTTCAAAGAAGCCTCACAGTTCTGAGATCATCTTACATGGAAGGTAAAAAGCTTTGAGAGAATGTCTCTTCACTACAGCAATACCAGAATAATCCATAAACCTGCAATATCTCTGCAAAATGTCTATGGCCAGTTCCATTCAAATTCTTGTAGTATAATCTGTCTTATTGTAACTGTGTTCTTCTTATCTGTGTTGGCATTTAAGGGAACCATAAGCCATGTTGGCTAGAGTAAGCCCTGATACCCTACCATTCATGTGGCTGATTTAGCAAGGCCGGTGTGCTGGATTGCTACATGATGGAAGTGTCATGACAGCTTAGATGAGAAGTGAAAACTTTCAAAACCAATCATAGTGCAAGCCATACCCATGAAGAAGGGGAACAAATTTACATTTCATGTGTGTAATGATCTAGTAAGTCTGCAATTCTACAAAAATTAATGTTAATTGTATGGAAATATGCAAATCATCCAGCCATCCTGAATACCTAGTTGGGTGGGAGCAGATGTGGTGTGATGGTAGTGTTCCGACCTCTGAGACAGGAGGGCAGAGTTTAAATGCCACTGGCTCCAGAGGTGCGTAACAATGTCACTGAACAGTTTGATTAGAAAATATCTATCCGTTTGGATGGGCACACTTGGAGTTTGCTAATATCTCACCGATTTGTTGCTCAACTTGAAAGATCCCTAGATGCATGACATGCAAAAAAACAATGTAAATTAACATCAGTTTCATTTCCAAAGCCTATAAACATAATGCTGCCAGTACTCCATTCTGTTTTGTTTACAGTCAACCCATCTTCCCTGAGAAATTAATTAACAGATTTTTGGAACAACCTAGGGAGGTTAAACTCACTGCAATAATAATAATATGGTTATATGGCTTTCCCTTTGTGAAGCTATGTATAGTATTTTGGGGAGGGAAGAAGATCTTATGAGAGATCCCTGTAGTGCATTACCTGTTGCTGACACTATCAATGCCTCAATTCTATTGTTGCTAAGGTTTTCTTTCAGCTGCAAATTCATGTGCAGTCAAGCATACAGACTTTAATTAGCTGCTATCTGAGTATTCGTTAAAACTATTGCAATGGAATCCTTGATGTAGTTTACCTTGTACTTAGATAATTAAACCCATGGGTAGAAATTAACATCAGATAGTGAAGCTTTTAATTGGTGAATATTCTGACAGCGTTAATGATTGCAGTGATTGTCTGAAATGACACCCAGCAGCAAACAAACTATTCTAATCGCTAGAACAACAGGAGACACACCACATGCTTTACATTTTTATCACACTAGTTGACAATTTCTCCTTCGATTGCGATGAGCTATCCAGGTGGAAGTTGCACTCAAATTGCGCTGGTTTTGCAAAGTGGTTTGCTTTGCTCAAGTTTTTGCTCAAACATATTTATACATTGTTAATTTGAAATTTTCCAGAAAGCAGCACAATGAGGCAGCATTTTAAAGTGCACTTTTTTTTAACAAAAAAAGTTCATGCAAACTATTTCCTGGTATTATGGTCCTCATTGAAACCAAGAATCATTGGGGTCCAATGGACCTATTGACATTTAAGCCATTAATTTCCCTGATACGTTTTCTCAAGTGGCAGTTAATTCATTTATTTCCTCATCCCCTCCCTTATTTAACCTCTTGATTATTTTGTAGTTTTGGAATTCCTTACCATAATGAATGATGTAAATCAATCAAATGTTTATGAAGTAACATATCATTAGCTCTTCTTGCATTTCTTGATTCCCCAGCATCTTTCTGTCAAGGGCCTATGTCCACATTGACCTCTCTCTTTTTATATCTTTATAAAGCTCCTTTGCTAATAAAGGGCGACTTTCCATTCATCTTCTTAATCATTGCAGTACATGCTTACATGACCCAGTTGGGAAAGTGAGCTGATAGTGAAAATCACCACTCTTAGGTTCTTCACAGAAGTTAAAGATTTAATCAAAGTACAAAACATCCAATGTACTTGTCTGGTGGACTCAGATTAACAAAAAACCCTGTCCAGGTTTCTGTACCTAACACAATTTATTTATTATAGCTACATCAATTCCAACCACAGGCAAACTAAAATAGGATTATCATCATCATTCTCTGTTGGTTGAAACTCTACCCCCTTTCTTAACGCCCGACATGAACATTTGGACAGACACAAGCAAACAAACATGGATTTTGTGTGTTGGGAAAAATATTGGGGAATATTGTTCAATTGCACCAGTCCACAGGATTTGAAGAAGTTTTTGCTTTCTCTCCCAAGATCATCTGTTCCCTGGTTTCCTTGATTTCAGATCCTTTCAATTCTTTGCAGATGACACAAGAGTGGTTGGCACACAATTGTAGTCTTTCATTCATTCGTTAAAGAATGACTGGCAGCAACTGATGGGAATATCTAGAGAATATCTAGCTGTCTTCCAGGTTTTGTATTTCACCATATAGAGACAGAGAGAGATTGCATTTATATTGTAAGCACTGCCATCTTCATCCAAGTATTTCACAGAACTATTCAAGCCCAAAGTAAAACAGAAACAAGCTGTCTAAGCTGTGCATTTTCCTTCAAGTTTAAATATACATTTCCTGACCTTCTAAGCTGTAGCTTTTTAATCTTGTTCATTTATTAAGACCTTCCAAAGTACATATACACCCAATAATTCAAAAGCTAAGTCTCAAAGACTATTTAAAAGAAATCAACATGTCTCAGAGTGGCTGCAGAACATTCTCAAGGGGAGGGAGAGCAACCACAAGGCATGGTGCATGTTGGTACAAATGACATAGGTAGAAATAGGGATGATGCCCTGCAGAATGATGATAGAGAGCTGGGAAAGATGTTAAAAACCAGGATCTCATTGGTGATAGTTTTTGGATTATTTCCAGTGCCACGTGCTAGTGAGAGTTAGAACAGGAGGATGTGGCAGATGATTGTGTGGCTAAAGAATTGGTACAGGGGGCAGGGATTCAGAATTCTAGATCATTGGGATCTTTTCTAGGGCAGAGTTGACCTGCTTAAGAGGGATGGGTTGCACCTGAACTGTTGGGGGACCAATATCTTGGTGGCCAGGTTTGTTAGTTGGGGTGGCACAGTGACTTAGTGGTTAGCACTACTGCTTCAGACTGCCAGGGACCCGGGTTCAATTCCAGCCTCGGGCGACTGTCTCTGTAGTGTTTGCACATTCTCCCTCTCCCTATGTCTATGTGGGTTTCCTCCGGGTGCTCCAGTTTTCTCCCACAGTCCAAAGATGTGCAGGTTAGGTGAATTGGCCATGCTAAATTGCCCATAGTGTTCAGGGATGTGTAGGTTAGTTGCATTAGTAAGGGAAAATGTAGAGTGATAGGGTAGGGGAATGAGTCTGGGTGGAGTACACTTCAGAGCGTCGATGTGGACTTGTTGGGCCTAATGACCTGTTTCCACACAGTAGGGATTCTATGTTCTATTACTGCAAGGAGCGGTTTAAACTAAATTGGCAGGGAAGTGGGATCCTCAACAGCAGGGAGGCAAGGGTGAGGCTTGAAGGAGATACATTAATCAGACATAGTAGGTTGAAGAGACAGATCAGGTTGGAACACAACAGAGAACAAGGAATACCAGTTGGATTAACTTGCATTCATTTTAATGCAAGAGGGCTGACAGGTAAGGCTGATGAACTTAGGGTGTGGATAGGTACAAGGAGCTGGGATATTATAGTCATAACAGAAACACGGCTAAGGGAGGAACAGGACTGGCAGCTTAATGTGCCAGGGTGCAAGTGCTTTAGGCAGGACAGGTGATGGAAGTAGGGTGAGTTGCATTTTTGATTAAGGCGAATATCACGGCAGTAATCAGGGACAAAATAACTGAAGATCATCCAGTGAGGCTTTGTGGGTGGAGCTAATAAATAAGATGGGGATGGTGACATTATTGGAGTTGTACTATAGGCCCCAAATAGTCAACAGGAAGAACAAATGTGCAGGGAGACTTGCAGGAGCAATAAGGTGGTCATAGTTGGGGATTTTAATTTTCCTAACATTAACAGGGACTGCCAGATCATTAAAGGCTAGGATGGGGTGGAATTGTTAAGTGCGTTCAGGAAAGTTTCCTCAAACAGTACATAGCGGGTCCTACTCAGCAAGGGGCAAAACGTGACCTACTTTTGGGAAATAGGGCAGGACAGGTGACTGAAGTGAGCAGTGGGGGAGCACTTTGGGACCAGTGACCTTATTTCTATTAAGTTCAAAATAGTTATGGAGAGGGACAAAATTGATCCACAGGTTTCAAGTTCTAAACTGTGGGTTGGCCAATTTTGATGGAATTAGACAGGAACATGCATGGGTTGATTGGAGTAGTTTGTTTGCAGGCAAAGGGACCTCTGACAAGTGGGAGGCCTTGAAAAGTGTGAGAGCTAGAGTTCAAGGACTATCTGTTGCTGTGAGGGTGAAGGTCAAGGTTGACAGGAATAGGGAACCCTGGATGATAAGAGATGTTGATGCATTGACCAGAAAAAAGGAAGTGTGGCTCAGGTACAGGCAGCTGGATCAAAGGAATCCCTGAAGGTATACAGGGAATACAGGAGTTTACTGAAGAAGGAAGTCAGGAGAGCGAAAAGGGGGCATGAGATAGCCTTGGCCAAGAAGACTAGGGTTAATCCAAAGAGGTTCTTTAAGATTATTAAAGGAAAAAGAATAACTCGAGAGAGAATAGGGCTCCTCAAGGACCAAAGTGGACATGTAAGTATGGAACCACATGAGGTTCTCAATGAATATTTCTCCTCTGTGTTTACTGTGGAGAACGACTTGAAGACTTGGGAACTTGGGGAAGTCAGTGATGATATCTTGGGGACAGTCTATATCACAGTAGAGGTGATGTTGGACATATTAGAATGTATGAAGTTGGGTAAATTTCCTAGTCCTATACTGCAAGAGGCTAGAGAAGAAATTGCAAGGGTCTGGCTGATATTTTTGCATCATGTCAGCTGTGGGTGAGATCCCGAAAGTCTAGAGGGTAGAGAATGTTGTGCCACTATTCAAGAAGGGCTGTCAAATTAAGGTAGGAGTTTCATGGTGAATGGTACGGCCTTAAGCAGTGTAGTGGAACAGAGGGATCTTGTAGTTCACATTCACAGTTTTGTGAAAGTGGAGGCACAGGTAGACAGGATTTTTGCACACTGGCCTTCATCAGTCAGGGCATTGATTATAGAAATTGGGAAGTTATGTTGCAGTTGTACAGGACGTTGGTGAGGCCACACTTGGAGTATTGTGTTCAGTTTTGGTCACCTTGTTATAGGAAGGAAGTTATTAAATTGGAAAGAATGCAGAAGAAACTTACAAGGATGTTGCCTGCACTCATCAGTCTGAGTTATGGGGAGGGGTTGGACAAGCTCGGACTTTTTTTTCTTTAGAGCATAGGAGACTGAAAGGGGACCTTATAAAATTATATAAGATCATGAGAGACATGAATAGAGTGAACTCAGTCATTTTCTCAGGGTTGGGGAAGCAATGACTAGAGGGCATCACTTTAAGGTGAATGAGGAATGAATAAAAGGGAACCTGAGGGACAACCTTTTTTACACAGAGGATGGTACGCATATGGAATGAGCTGCCAGTAGACGTGGTTGAGGTAGGTACATTAACAACATTTAAAAGGCATTTGGACAAATACATGGATAGGAAAGGATTAGAAGTATATGGGCTAAGTTCAGGGAAATGGGGTTAGTGTGGATGGACACAGATTGGCATGGACTGGTTTGGGCCAAAGGGTCTGACTCTATACTGTGACTCTAACATAGCTATAGAAATGCTTACAAGTCAATTATTAACTTCAGACATAGGTACAAAGACCCATATCTCTCACTAACCAAGATGTTCGCAATACAAACTTGTACTAAATGATGTTAAAATATATATATTGTTATGAAGATGTGGGTATACTTTAAGACAGTTAAAAGCAGCAGAACTACCAAACATAACAACAATTGCTCTCAATAAGGCAACAACGTAACTTGGTCGAACAACTCAATTAGCTCGTTGTCTGGAGACCAAAACAAATTCGAATTCAGCCAATCAGTTATATTATACTCCGAAAAATATCAATCTCCAAACCAATTTAAATTGAGTATATTGACAATCTTAAAAGCCAATGACACAATCCGATGCTTTGGGGGTATAAGACCGGGGAAAATTGAACAGTTGAGAGGAGAACTGACAATCCCAGCATGTAAACAGGCTGCCTGAAAAATAGCTCTCTTAAAAAGGTACCTTTTTGATCAATAACCTGTGATGAAGAAGATATCTGGTCGGCATGGAGGGGTTCGACCGAAGGGTCTGTTTCCATGCTGTACATCTCAATGACTCTATAAGAAAAAAAGACACAGGAAGATCTGAATAGAAGGATAAAAGCTGCCTGATTTTGAGATAAGAAGTCTTCTTTTGTAAATCTTAACTGGGAGTTTTATCAGACTAGTATTATAAAAGGGTAGGTAACAGATAGGTTAGAGTAAGGAATGGTAAATAGTTGTCGATTAATTATTCTCTGTTATACTTTAAGAAATAAAAGTTTTTAGATTACATTACATTACATTACAGTGTGGAAACAGGCCCTTCGGCCCAACAAGTCCACACCGACCCGCCGAAGCGCAACCCACCCATACCCCTACATTTATCCCTTACCTAACACTATGGGCAATTTAGCATGGCCAATTCACCTGACCTGCACATCTTTGGACTGTGGGAGGAAACCGGAGCACCCGGAGGAAACCCACGCAGACACGGGGAGAACGTGCAAAAGTTGTTAATTTTTACTTTAAATAGTCCTTGGCCACTTGATGTTTTTACAGATTACTGCATGGAATAAATCCTTTCTGTGTTGCTGGCTTTAAGTTAAGCAGAAGGGTTTACCCCATGTCATAATAATACATAAAATCACGTAGTTTATGAGGTAGGTATGTGTCTGTAAGAACAAAGTATCCTTGCAGCAACATTTGATGTTGCACCTGAGAAATGACATTAAAATGCAGAAGCATACAGTAAGTGAATTGAGCTGCTACAGGCTTCAAAGAGTTTTGCACAGATTTGATGCCAATGTCCATAGAGGTGAGATTTGTGGGGCTGATGCCAATAGGTACATCCCCGAGATGTTGGTGCCTGGTGTCCAACTTGGAGGTCCTTTGAAGTAAGCAGCAAACTGAGTTCATCAATTACCTGCTCTGACTTCCATATTGAGAATTTTTAACTTCTCATTTGTTTGGCACATTTTCTATAATAGGGTGCTGAATACAAAGAAGGGAAGTTGCGGCATTAATGAGACATTTAACAAGTTATGTTCTCTCTTACATGGTAATTCAATGCTGCCTCATGAGAAAGTCAATTTGCCAAATGCATAAACCTTACAACGAGCTGCTTATGATGCTGCGATAGGCCTCACTGGAGTCCTTATGCCATTTTCCCATAAATGTCACCCATAGCCTATTTCATTCAGGCTTCAATAAGATTCTATCCTCAGTATCTAACTGTCCCAGTATTTCTGTGTTTGCTAGTTGAATGATAGAAGCTTTGCTCTGAAAACTGTCCACCTCTCTATCAACCTTAATCTCATAATTTCTATCATCTAACCCTCCCAGCTATATTGTATGGAGTTCTGAATTCCACTTTCAGAGGTTCACCTTGCAAAGGAACAATGCCAATTCTTCTCGCACTTGAAGAATTTTACTTGTATAAAGTTTGTCTTTTCATTCTTTCATTTTTCTTAAAAAATCTTTAAATGCTCTTGTCCTACTTTATACAATCCTGTGAATCTTTCTAGTAACATGGACATGTAATCCAACATTGGGGTTTCATCAAGGATTCTAGTCAATTGGAACCTTTCCAGAATATAATGGGTTTTGGAAAAGTACTAATGCATCTATTACCTCAACAGTTACTTCTTTTAAGATTCTAGGACAATGTCCATTTTGATATTAAGAGTTACCAACTTACAGCTTCAAACTTTTGCTCAATACCAAATCATAACCGAAGGAACTGTAGATGCTGGAAATCAGAAATTTGCTCAGTACCACTTCAATCACGATTATAATTTAACCAAGTTCCTGTATTTCTTCAATCTCATGATTTATGGGTATAGTTGGGGCATTCTTTATATCATGAATAGTGAAGATAGGAACAAAATATTTATTCATTTCATTCCCCATTTCTTTGTTATGTCATATTAACTTACAATTCTCACCCTTGATAGGACCAACACTAACTTTACTTTTTCTTTTTAAATGCCTATAAAAACTCTTGCTAACTATTTTGACACTTCTAGCTAGCTTCATCTCATATTCTAACTTGTTTGTCTTGATTAACGTTATAATCATTCATTGCTGTTTTTTATATTTTGACCAGTTATCTGATCCTGCAACTCATCTTTACACAATGACCTGCTTTGCCCTTCAGCATAACGGTCTCTGCAACTTCTTTAGTTAACCACCAATGATAGGTTCTCTATCTTGAATTTTCCTTTATAGCAGAAATATAAATATATTGATATACTGAAATGTTTAGAATGTAGAAAAATGCAGAGTATATGAACATATTCTGAGTATTCAAAAATACCCCTTTAAATGTCTGCCACTGCTTCTCTAGTAATCTACTGCCTAGCCCAATCTCCCAATTCACTTCAGCCTTGGTACTTACATGCCCACAAAGTTGATCTTTCTCATGTTTAACACACTAGTCACAGTCAAGAATAATGATGAAGGGCTTATGCCCAAAACATTGATTCTCCTGCTCCCCGGATGCTATCTGACCTGCTGTACTTTTCCAGCACCACACATCTCTGTATTTAGCCAGATTCCTATTCTTCTTGAGTGTCATATGCCCCTTAATATTTGGAAGCCAATCTTTGTCATCCTACATACATGGATATACAATAGCTATCAAATGATATTTATCCACTTAAATTCATTTATTTCTTATGAATGCCTTGCGTGTTTAGATATACCAGGGCTGAACCTTAAACTTATTTTAGCTAATAGTCAGTTTTGTTGAGTTGAATGAGGGCTTCTTTTCATTTGGTCTAGCGAGTTCTCTCACCACATCTTATGAAACATGCCTCATTTAGTATCTATTCCACCAAAATGACATCCATCTCTTTTGACTCAAGCCCCATTCTACTACTCACCATGTCTAGAACAGCTCATTGCTGTCAGGATATCCTGAAATAGACTGGTATGGTATCTATACCAACTATAAATGGCAGTTGCACCTGAACAAATGCCGTTAGTTTGGAGCTGCCCTCATAGTCACTGATCTATGCTTCGGATATAGCAGACAAGGAAAAACTGATACCTTGCTTCATAGGCAGGGATCTGGAAGCCCTACCAGATAGGGTGGTGAAAGGGGCAAATCCTCTGCCTCAAGAACTGGCAGAGGAGACCACAGCACCCAACCATGCCAGCCTAGTCTGAGATTACCACCTGGTCAGTGCAGTCTCAGCTGTGAGGAGGAATTCATTGCAGTTTAGGGAGAAGGTTAATATCCTTTCTCCACTCCACCAGGACAAGCACCACCATTTTCTCTCTAATCCCTCACACTGCACTCTATCTCTGCAATTACACCCATTTCCTATCAAGGTTTATGCTCTACACTTGCCTTATTGCCTGCAACATTTTTCCTCAATCACTCTCACCTACCCCAACTCCTGACATCACTAACCCTTCATATCTTTTGCCTTGTATACTTACTTGGTTGGGACACTTTCCAACCTACACCAAAAGTAACAGCTGTCTCACACACTTTTAACTCCCTCTCTCTGTCTCTGTCTTTTATTCTAGAAGGTGAACAGCCCACAATAGGACAGAAAGAGTCAAGATGAGTGGTGGGCCAACTGACATTGGGTGTCTCACCTTTTATGAAGATGGTTTCCTCCAATTTTATATCAGACTTCACAGTGAAGGGTACTATAATCATTCCAAAATTAACAAATAAGCAAAGTACTACGAGGAGAAAAGGTCTTATAACAGTTTCTATCATGAAGGATGAAGTATTTTATAAACTAATGGGACGGAAGGCAGACAAGTCACCAGGATTTAATGGCCTGCATGCAAAGCTTTTAAAGAAAGTGGCTGCAGAGATAGGAGACATCCAAAATATTCCAGATCTCATGAGATTGGATTTGAAAACTGATGCTATATCCTGTTCAGGAAAAGATGGAGATAGAATGTAGGAACCCATAGGCCAGTTAACTTAATAAATGCTCGAGTCCATTAGTAAAATAAGACTTCACAGTGTGAGCAGGGCAATCAGAAAAAACTTTACACAATCAAATACTGTCAAAGTTACAAATCACACAACACCAGGTTATGGTCCAACAGGTTTAATTGGAAGCATTAGCTTTCGGAGCGCCGCTCCTCCATCAGATGGTTGAGAAGGAGCTTTGTACACCCCAGTCAAACACCGGCATCTCCAAATAATGTCAACACTGTTTTGTGAAAGAGATATCATATTTGATAAATTTGTTAGTTTTTTGAGGAGAAGCCAATTAGAATTGATGGAGGGAATCTGGCAAGTATAGTGTATTTAGATTTCCAGAAGGCATTTGGCACATTTTTAATGTGAGAGGAAAAAGATTAAGAAGGGACTTGAGGAGCAACTTTTCATGCAAAGGATAGTT
The DNA here is from genome assembly GCF_004010195.1 of Chiloscyllium plagiosum. Lineage (NCBI taxonomy): Eukaryota > Metazoa > Chordata > Chondrichthyes > Orectolobiformes > Hemiscylliidae > Chiloscyllium > Chiloscyllium plagiosum. Next base: position 59,746,351 of record NC_057715.1, on the reverse strand, counting down.
TGTATTTAGCATTAACTCCCAGAGGAAGTGGTAGATGCGGGTACGATTTGGACAGGTACATGTAGAGGGAAGGTTTCGAGGGATATGGGCCAAGCAAAGGCAAGTGAGTCATAAAGTTATAGCGATATACAGCACAGAAATGGACCTTTCAATCCAACATATCCATTTTGACCCGGTAACATAATAAATTTAGTCCCATTTGCCAGCATTTGGCCAATATCCCTCTAAACCCTTCCTATTCATATATCCATCCAGATGCCTTTTAAATGTTGTAATTGTACCAGCCTCCACCACTTGCTCTGGCAGCTTATTCCATACACGCACCAACCTCTACATGAAGAAGTTGCCCTTTAGGTCCCTTTTAAATCTTTCCCCTCACCTCAAGCCAATGCCCTCTAGTTTTTGACTCTCCCACCCCTGGGAAGAGACCTGGTCTATTTACCCGATCCATGCCCCTCATGTTTCTATTAATGTCTATAAGGTCACTTCTCCGCCTCTGACGCTCAGGGGAAATAGCCCTAGTGGGGATTAGTTTCATTTTGGAAGCGTTTGTTTCCATGCTGTAACACTCTATGACTCTATAGTAAGGTACCACATGAAGAAAAGATTACATAAGAGAATTGCTCATGGTATTGGGGGTAATGTATTATTAAGATTGAGCATTGTCAGAAGTCAAAATCAGGATTAGTGGGTCTTTTTCAGTTTGAAAAGATGTAACTAGTGGAGTGCCATAAGGATCAGTCCTAGAGCACCAATTATTTGCAGGTGGGTCTTGGATGTGGGCCTAGAGCAATTTACTAGGAGCACAAATATAGATTGGGAGCATTTTGTGATGGGGACATACAGGATCAGAAAGAAGATATAGATAAATTGAGTATGTGGTCAAAACATTTAGCAGATGGAGTTTACTGTAGAAAGATGTAAGGTCATTCACCTTGATTTAGAGGAATCAAAAGGCAGACCATTATTTACATGGGGATAGACTTCAAAAAGTGCAGCATAGATGGAAGTGGCTTTTCACATACATGAAACTCAGCATGCAGGTATAGAAAATAATTAAGAAGGCAAATGAAATGTTGATTTTTATTGCTTGGAGATTGGAATTTAAAAATTGGAAAGTCTTGTTAAAACAGGACTGGGGGCTGAAATGGTCACACCTGAATATTTGTACACAGTATGACATGGAAACTGTCAAGGTAAAGTGAGAATTAAAATATCAGATTCACGAGATAGAGACAAAAATTCCTCCCAAGCCCTAAGTAGTGATGTACATGGCAGATACTCAAGGGCAACACTACCTGCAAGATTCCCTTTCAGCCACACACCATACAGACTGGAAAATATGTTCCACTGATTCACTGTTGACATTCCAACTGCTATGCTTAATACTCTGAACAATGAAGGCAAGCATGCCGAATGCCTTCTTTACCAGACAGCAGCTCATTACCACTTTCTCTAGGACAACAAAGAATGCGCAATAAATGCTAGCCCAGCCAGTGAGGCTCACATCCCATGAATTAAGTTTATTTAAAAAAATTGAACTCTGTATTTAAGAAAAAATATAATGAGATTGTAAAGCAGTTTAGCAGATACTCATTAAGCTATTCCCTATGATGCAATGTTTGACTTATAAAGAAGAACCAAACATGTTAGACCTTTGTTCATTAAAATTTAGAAGAATAAAGGCGATCTCATTGAAGCATACCAAGGTTCTGAGGGGGCATGATAAGATAGATGTCAAAAAAAATGCTTCAACTAATGGAGGCATCTCAAACTGGAGGACACAGTTAGAGTATAAAGGGACATTGATTTAAAACTGAACTGCAAACAAATTTTTACTATCAACGATCATGAATGTTTGGAAATCTCTACCACAGAGAGTTGTGCAGGCCAGACCACTGAAAGTACTTAAAGCAGAGGTAGATATTGTGAGTATCTAAGTAGACACAAAGTAATTGAGTGCTAAGCAAGGGAGGTAGTGGTATATTGGTAATGACAAGTATTCCAGGACAGCAGACTGACGTTCTGGGGATATGGGTTCCAAGTCATGCCATGGCAGATGCAAAATTTAAATTCAATTAACATCTGCAATAAAAAAAAAGCTGGGCTAATGACAACATATTGAATGTTGTAAAAATTGGTGCGCTGATGGAACTGAATATGCCAACCTTACCTGATCTAGTTCATACTGACTCCAGATTGAGAGCAATGTGGTTGACTCTTAATTACTCTCTGTGATTGCCGATGAATGCCTACCTATGCCTGCATACAATGTGAGAATTATTTTTTAAAAGTGACCAAGCAAACAGCTTAGAGATGTATCCTGGTCTTGTCCCTGAGCTGGACACTATCCCTGAGTGCAAAGTGCCTTTGTTGAAGCATTATGATAAGAGTTGCTGTTGCATCCTAAGGTGCAGAATTGCACTATAAGTATCAGAAATTTGTCTTGAGGATTCTTCGAAGTTGGTATGCATTGAGATGTTGGTGCCTGATACCATTATGAAAGTCCTTTGGAGAAAGTGGCAAGCTGAACTCATGAAGAACTCACTCTGACTTCCATGTTGAGAATTTTTAATGTTTAGTTTGCTTCAACTGGATGGTATGATAGAAAGCTGTATGTTAATGAAGTGAAATATACAGTTGTTAATGTTGCAAACAAGTAATAACATGCAAATAGGTAGCTTGATGCTACCAAGTGTGAGTTTTCCCATAACTCCTGAAACTTAGTTAAAAGATGCAGTAAGTTCTTCCCATCAAGAATAGATCTGGCTGGGATTCTCAGGTGATTCTGCTATATTCCTCATGTGGCCCACATTTTAAAGGCACCTATATTAATGGCTCACATCAAAGCCAGCCTCCCAAGTTGCTATGATCAATTATAATTCACCTATCATCACAAAAGCTTCACAGCAGGCACTACCTATGCTCATCCCTGGAACATCTACATAACAAGAACACCTACATCGAACTACCATTTATTGACTGTCTTCATCATCAAAATTCCAAACAAACGCCACTCCAAATTCTAAGACATAGGATTCTGCTCCTCCCTCTGCAATAAGATCATTGACTTCCTGACCCGCAGATTGCATTCAGTAAGGTAGGCGACAACACCCTTCACGATAATCCTCAACATCTGTGTGCCCCACAAGGTGCTGTATACTCAGCCCCTTAATATACTCCATACACACTCACGACTGCTTGACCAAATTCTCCTCTAACTCTATTTACAAGTTTGCTGAGGACACCATTGTAATGGGTCAGATCTCAAACAATGACGAGACAGAGTCCAGGAAGGAGATAGAGAGCTCAGTGGCATGATGTAAAGACAACAATCTCTCCTTCAATATCAGCAAAGTGAAGGAGCCGGTCATCGGCTTCGGAAAGCAGAGAGGATGACCCATCTTTGTCTGTATCAATAGTGCTAAGGTGGCGATGGTTGAGAACTTCAAGCTCCTCAGAGTAAATATCACAAACAATCTGTCCTGGTCCATCCACGTTGACAGTCCGGTCAAGAAATCACACCAACACCTCTACTTCCTCAGAATGCTGAGGAAATTCGACATGTCCCCAAGGACTCTTTCCATTTTTTTATAGATGCACCATAGAAAGCATCCAATGGTTTGGTATGGGAACTGTTCTGCCCAAGACTGCAAGAAATTGTAGAGAGTTGTGACAGCAACCGATCCATCATGCAAACCAGCCTTCCTTCCATTGACTCTGTCTACTCTTCTCGATGTTTCAGGAAAGCAGCCAACACAATCCAAGACCCCTCTCACCCAGGCTATACCCTCTTGCACCCTCTTCCATCGCGTAGAAGATACAAATGTGCCAACAGATTCAGTAACAACTTTTTCCCCGATGTTATCAGACTTTTGAATAGACCTCTCATTTTTTAGAGCTGATCTTTCTCTGCATCTTCTCTGTAACTTTAACACTATATTCTGTATTCTGTTCTTTATGTAAGGTCTGATGTGCCTGGATAACACACAAAACAACATTTTTCACTGTATCTCGGTACATGTGACAATAATAAACCAAATCAAATCAAATATAAAACTCCCCATGGTGTCTGTAGTTCTTTTTGTTCCCTTTGCGATATCCGGTCTTGGTTGCTGGTATAATTCTTAGATTTATTTTCCTCTCTGTCTCTACCCACAATTCTCTGACCATCATTTTCCACATTTGTGATGTGCTCTCCTGCCTCAGCTCAATCCCTTGATTTATTACATTTACAAGATTGACAAATGCACAAGATATGGCAAGAGCTAACACTGACTTGACTCAAAGTGGGTACATGGAGTCTTGATGGTACTAGGGAGCTGTGCGGTCGAGAGGGCTGAGGGCTCGAGGGCCTGACCACTTCTGAAACAACAGGAACAACATCCTAGAAAACCAACATGGGTCTTCTAACAGCTGGCTTTGGTATTTGCTCACTGACTGGGCAGCCAACACTCTGTTCTGGGTGTCATCCGGCCTAGTTCCATTCCACATCCGCAGATGCAACACAGTATTTTTTGCTATATCTGGCACATTGGGATATTTGCCAGTTGAGTTCACTGCCCAATCTCGAGTGTAGGATTTTATTCATCTATGAGTGGTTGTCATAAAATATGATCCAATGTGTAGCAGACAATCGAGTTTGAAACAACTCACCAATAGATCTCTCATTCTCAGTGGCAGACAAAAACATAGACAAAACACAAAAACTGCTCATCTGTTCCATGAACTGTTAAATGCTATATTATTGTTAAACACACTTTTCTAGCTATATCCCTTCCAGGTATGTAAAGACAAAAAATCCAAAGCATTTATTAATCACAATCGTCTTAATTGAGATCAGAGACTGCCCAACTAATTACGTACTTCAAATAACCCTCAACTAATTAACATATTTTCTGTGCTGAAAAATTATATTCAATTTGTTGAAATTTTCTTTTACTCTAATTTTATTTTGAAGCTAAGTTTGATGTCATCTCTATTTATTATGTTTTGGTCTCCTATTCTTTGCAATCTTCTGGTTAATTTGCATTGTATATCTTACTTCTTCACCATCATCGATCAACTTAAAAAGAAATTTAGAAAGAAAACACAAAGTGCAGTCCAACATAACAGCAATCTGGATAGCCTTCAAAGCTATCCACTAGCACAGAGCTGGGCAGTACGCCATCCTGCAGGAGGCAAATTATCGTGGCGTTTCGTGGCTACTTGATGTTCATGGACCACGACCAGCTATCCTTAGTAGCCACACACGCAGACGACAAGCAACATGAATTCAACTAGGACAACACTACCAATATAGGGCAAGCCAAACAAAGAACAGCCAGGGAATTCCTAGAAGCATGGCACTCATCCACAAACTCCATCAACAAACACATCGACCTGTACCCAATATACCGGCCACTACAGCGGACAGCTGAAACTGACAACCGGAAGCGGCAGGGACAGGCCACTATAAATGCCGGAGGAAACACCACAGAAGCGCTTCATAGGAGGCTCCCAAGCACTGAGGATGTCACCTAGACAGGGGACGAAACGTTTGCAACAAAAATTTCCAGCTCGGCGAACAGAACCACAACAGTTCCTTACATATTGATTTTGGTTGGGTGGGTGAGCTGTTCCATTGAATTATTGGCATACATTTCATTGCTAGAATATAGATACTTTTAATCTAGTTTAAAAGAAGTTCGTTCAGTGCAGACCAGACCATTCTCTCTAATTCATCAAGTCTTCCACTCTAACCAGCTGCAATTTGATTGAACTTTACTAATTGTGTTTATTTATTATCAAACTTCAGATTTTTGTCTGTTTATTCAAAAAGTGATTTGAGGTTAAGTTATATTGTAATGAGGCAATGACATTAAATTTCTCAAGCCTTTACTAGCTGCACCAAAGAAGGTGCAAGATAATCATGTTCCTGCTGAATGGCATAGCCACTCTTCATCTTATTTCTTTTGTTCACTTGTAATCTTTATGTTCATAAGTTTGTGTATATGCATAATAACATAATTTTATGATATAGGGCTGAACTTGATGAAAAATTGCAAGTGTCAATTTCAGAGAGATGGATTGTCTCTGTGAATTCTAGCAAGTTCTCATGCAATTCTCCATTGTTCACCTGATTATGTCGACACCATACCTCACACATGCTTTCATGAGGTCACCAACTAAAGTAGTCGATCCTGCTGGGACCTCCCAATGATGGTGTCCTATTTAAAACCCAGTTGGGCTGAAGCCCTGGCAGCCAGGATCTGGCCTTTACAGGGCAGATAATAGGAAGGGAATAAAAATGAAACGTTTCTGAAGGCAACTAGATGACTCTTCATTGTAAATACAAGTTCACACTTGTAAATTTATGACTATTTTCCATCATCACCTGTCTAATCAATTGTCATTGTAGCTGCATCGACATTAATGAAGGTATACAGGTTGCCCATCTTTAGCATCATACCATCTTAGTATCCTGTCCAAGAGAGTGTTATTCTTACCCTAATGTCCAGCACATCATAACAACTTCTGATTGTTCAATGTGGGAGCAGGCTGGAAAGCCTTCAACTGGTTGTAAATTTCACTTTTATTTAACAACAGCTAAAGCAAAGTGAAACTGAAAATATCTGTATTTGCTTCTGAGTGCAAACAGTAAGTGTTTGCCTTTTGAGCATCAACGAATTTACAGTCAATAAATGATCACATCAACCAATGGAGCCTGGTATCAATGAAATTCTGTCTGGTTTGTTGAGCTTGCTGCTACGCTGCTCAATGACTTTATTTTCCTTCATGAGAGATTGCTGTTGCTCTCTTAGCTCATTTGCATCCATCATACCCCCTCATTGCCTGATCCAATTGTGCGCAACACAACATGTGACAGTTATGCAGCACATTGTCTGGAGTGTACCGCAAGGCCACCCCCTGGACCATTCCAACATCAGATCCTCATCTTCAGGAGGCCAATGTTTAGTCCCTGATGCTCCCTTCTTGAAGAATGGGCTGCATTGACACGCAGCCTCAATCAGGGGATTGCTTAATGGCATCATGAGCCATGGTTGCCTTCCAATAATCACCCTTGTATGGTATCTGTCACTTGACACAAAGGAGCAACATGAGAATTGTCAACGATATAAGCAATTTGGCAAATCCCACGGTACCTGGCACAGACTTCTAAGATGTTGTACAAGCAATAGTGAATGAGTTAGACATTGATGGAATCAAATACTTTTGATAAAAAGTTATGCTGTATTGCTCTCAATGCAACATGAGTACAGTCTATCACACTCTGCACCTGGAGAAGCCAGTTATGTTGGCAAAAGCTACTTCCTGGACCTCAGCACTGACCTTGTCATGGGGAAATGAAATTGCATCAGTAACAGCTGTGATACATTTATGGTTTGCAAGTTGCGAGGTCCCACACAGGTCCTTGGATGCAGGCAGTTGCGTAAAAACTTAGCTGACCTTTCACCATGGAGACTATCAGGATAGAAGAGCCATGTGTTCCTTCAAGTCACAGATCCAGCAATTGCATAATTCTATGATGGTATCCTAGGATATAATCAGCCTTAGCGTCAATGCACCTCACGCACAAGGGAAATGCCATCAAAGGATTAGACTCTGGATCTCCTTTGCATCCTGAAGGAACCTTCACCAGTGATGTCTTCATATTGAAGTTTTTCAGATCTGCTGTAGGTCCTAGGCTTGGTACCATGTCTACTTCTTCTCCATATCTTAGTACTTTGTAGCACTGAGGCTACTGCAGTAATGACTCTTCTTGTGCCTGGATTCATTGGTCAAGATTCCACTGAAACTGGGTGGAGAATATCAGAAACAGAATTTTCTAGTAACGTGAACATTCACATCACTTACAAATAGTTGTTTCATATAATCCTCCAGTCAGTGGGACAAGGATGATAAAAGAATGCCGACGCATGGACGTTTGCCATCGGGAACTTGATTCCATGTCTGCATCTCAAGCCACGTTACACACATTCAGTAAGATATTGTCATGATTTGGAGATGCCGATGTGGACTGGGGTGTACAAAGTTACAAATCACACAACACCAGGCTATAGTCCAACAGTTTTAATTGGACACACTAGCTTTCGGAGCGCCGCCCCTTTATCAGTTGGTTGTGGAGTGCACAATTGTAAGACACAGAATTTATAGCAAAAGTTCACAGTGTGATGGAACTGAAACTATACATTGAAAAATACCTTGATTGTTTAAGTCTCTCATCTGTTCGAATACCATGATAGTTTCACTTCTTTCATATGTAAATCACAAAACTTTTTTAAAAAGTTACATTCTCAGGTTAACTGTATCAATTGGTGTCAGCGCAGATAAGATGTTAAGATGTTGAAGGTGTTAGCCCCCTGTGTTCCCTGTCTGTGCCATAATGTTTAGACTGATTCTAATCTAAAAATTGAGTAAACAGAGTCTTACATGGATTCATGCAGGTTTTGAGCAAAGTACAATGTAACTCTGCAAGTACAAATTCACCCCACAAACGTATATGTGTATGTGTGCATCTGGGTTGCATTTTAGGCATGTCAAAGGTTAGTGGCAAGTGAAAATTGAAATTACTTTGCTTGTTCATTAATCTGTTTGGTATTGAAAGATTCTGCTATGATTTTTACTGGTACTTTTGTTTGTGGAAGTACATAGAATCGACAAAATAGAAACCAGCCACTCAGTCAAGTGGTCAATACCGATACTTATAATCCACAAGAACTGCTTGCTGTTTTAATTATTATTTCCTACTTTATATTCACACCCCACTGTTTCTTTTTTCTTCATTTGTGCATCAAGTTTGGAAATAACTGTATCAATGATACTTGTCATTCCACATGGGAGCAACTTCTGTACTCTCACAGGTTTCTATGTAAAATAATTTTTTTCACAAGTTATTTGTTTGATCTCAGTGTCAATCTGATAGCTATATCTTTAACTTCTGGATTCAGATGCAAGTTGAAACTGTGTCTTTCTTTTCAACCTAATCAACACCTTTAGGTTTATTTTAGGTTAATGTTTAGGTTAACAATTAAGGTTGTAGACGTAGACATTTAAGGGGATATAAAGTGGAAGTGTAAAAATAGAAAGCTAGCTAGAAGCATAAAAACAAATAGAAAGAGTTGCTTTAGATACTTAAAAAATAAAAGAGCTAAGAATGTGAGCATTCCTCATATAGAAAATGAGTTTTCAGAATTAACAATGGAAAACATGCTGATGGAGTCATGGAGATGCACAGCATGGAAACAAACCCTTCAGTCCAACTCATCCATGATCTCCTAACCAAATCTGTTCCCATTTGCCTTTACCCGGCCCATATCCCGCTAAGCCCTTCCTATTATATACCCATCCAGATGCCTTTTAAATGTTGTAATTGTACCAGCCCCCCTTCACTTCCTCTGGCAGCTCATTCCATATGCATCCCCCCTTTGTGTGAAAAATGTTGTCCCTAAGGTTCCTTGTCAATCATGCCTGTGCCCTCTAGTTAATCAGTGGGTTTCATGAGAATATCATGAGAATGAGAGGATCTACAGCGAGGTGCTATAACCAAGGTTTATTGAAACCATTAATCAGTTTCCATATTTGGACAGTAGTGATAACATTGCTGTTATTTGTTGGAGAAAACATTATGCCTCTGAATGTGAACTGAATATAATGTGGTCTAGGTACAGTCCGGGTGGTGGGCATGTGGTGCAGTGGGTGATGTGAGCCAGGAGCTCTGATTCAATTCCCATTGCAGGACCTAATGGCTGAGGAAAGTGTGTTCAGAACCCAGTCAAACAGACTGATGATAAGCCTGCAAATCCTTCCGTTGCAAGCTGATAGCAGGCAGGAAATGAGAGAGAGAGATTCCTGGTCAGCAATGTGATGGTAGAGGCATAAAATATTTTTCCCATCGCATCCCTGACTCCAGACTGCAACATGCTCACGTGAATTAAGAGAAAGCAAGATGAAAAAAAGCCAGGAGCCATTGACGATTCAATTCATGTGGCCTAATCCTAAACAGCTGGATAGACTGCAGTAGGTCACTAAGATTCATGGGGAGACATTTCAGCTCTCAATCTAGCTCCCCTCCTCACTCATGATCTTGGGCTAGAAAGTCAGTGGGCAGTCACAAAGACCCCACTCCCTCACAAGCAAAGCACACAATGCAAGTGGGAGATGTATTGATAAGGGTGAAGCATTAACACATTGGTCCTGCAAATCCTCAGTGTCTCAGAGTTGGTACAAGTGCATCAAAATGGGAATCTACTTTGGCCTCTACTCCTGACCCTGCTCAATAAATAAAACTGGCATCAAAAGTTTTTTTCATGAAATTGCTAATTGGCTCCCTGCATCTTTTCACACTTTCAAAGGTGTCCGGGACTGGTCCCAGCTGGGCATTGAAATAACTCCACACAGGCCAGAATCCTATCATCCAGTCACCCTTTATTTACGCATGGAGTGTCCTTGACACTGATCCAGCTCCCTGAGAGCCAGCTCTCAGAGTGAAGAGAAACTCTGACTCTCCTGTTTATAACTGTCAGCCAGGGCTCCTAGATTAATAGCCCCAATCATGGAACTCATATTCTATGAAGGCTACCTGCTGACCTCATTACAATCATTACATCCCTCTCTTTCAGAGTCTGAGGACATTGGCCTTTTTTTGTAGCTCCTCCTGGGGTGTTTTAACATTGGGTCAGGTTCCTCTAACTCTGCCTCTGATATGGGTGGTGTGCAATGCACAGGAGCTTGCCTCATGTGCCCGCAGCATCTCAAAAGAAATTCATTCTTTTCTTCAGGCAGCAATGGCATCACAGCAATGGGATCCAACATGCCCATCTAAGATTCCGAGGTATCTTCAATGCTTGACAGAGATGGAGGACCTATTGCTTCCGGACCAGTAGAAAGGCTGTCAAGTATCTGGGCACATTTTGCTCCCACCCATTTGCAAGTTTGCAGCTTTCGTATGGTCCATGTGCTCGTTCAGGGCTGTTGCAACTACACCTGAACAATTTACATCACTGGACCTGATCTCACATTAACCATGCCTCTTACCCAGGTAGGGCCATTCCCGTGGTTCCCACACCAAACTTTATCCACTGAAGTATCCCACCCCCAGGTCTAAGAAGATCATATTAGCCTGGTTTGGAGTCATGTCTCCATCAGACACTCTGCTGGAGCAATCCCTGTAGTTGCATGACTGATGCACCCAAGATCAAATAAGAAACAGGACAGTTAGGAATCTAGTGAAGCTGAAGGCTTTTTTTTGGCCTGCCTTCAAAGCTTGGACTGCTCTATCTGCCAGACCATTGGACGACAGATGGTATGGAGCCGTCCCTTTTTGTTGAATACCAATGACTTTAGGAAATACTCAAATTCTGGTAAACAATGGCTCATTATCAGTGATCAACACTTCTGGGAGTCCGTGTATTGCAAGAGATGCATGCAGTTTTTCTATCATTGTTCCCATGTTTCACGAATGAGCTCTGTGGATGTCCAACCACTCTGAGTGGGCATCGACAGTGACCAAGAACATTGAACCCATGAAAGGACTTGCATAGTTGATGTGTAATGGAGTCTAGGGTTTACCCAGTCTTTCCTACGAATATGGGGGAGCTTGTTGGCACTCTGGGCATTGCCCGACTAAACAGCTATGGCTGCATCCAATCCTGGCCACCAGACATAACTTCTCACCAACATCCTCATTTTGGAAACCCCAGATGACAATGGTGGAGTTCAGCCAGTACCTGCTGGTGACCTTTGCTTTGGAAAATCAATCTTGCTCCCCATAATAATATGCTGTCCTCTCCTGTGACCTGGTCTCTCTGGGTCCAAAAATGTTTCGGTTCTGGTTGTTAAGGTCCTTTGGTTTCCCTCATCACCACCAGCTGTTTCAATTTTGCATGGACACGATCTTTCTGTGTCCAAAGTCTGAGATAGTCAGGTGTGACTGGAAGTGTGTCCAGAAAATATAAAATCATTACAGACTCTTCGAGTGGTGGTACCACCGGGAGGTGCTAACATGAGGTGGCTCAATGCATTTCCTACTTGGCCTCCCAGATGGTGTTCCAACTTGTGATTATATGCAGTTAGTGTTAGAGCCCACTGCTCAATTCAACTTGATGCTATGGACAGCACTGCCTTGCCCTCTTCCAGTAGACCCAGCAGGGGTTTATGGTCCATTATTATTATAAATGTGTTTCCGTCAAGGTATTGTAGAACCTTTTGACTCCAAATTTGACCTTCCTTCTCTATCTGGACATATTTATGCTCTGCATTAACCAAAGTCCTGGATGTATATGCAATTGGGTGTTCCTCTCCATCAGGCCATCTCTGAACTAATAATACCAGTATGCTGTATTGCAAGGGGAATCGCATGTTAAAACCAGATCTTGCTTGGGATAATAGTGTACCAACACTTTAGATTATGGTAGCTGTTTCTTCACTTCCCTGTATTGAACTGTTGCGTTCCATTAATCTTCACAGTAGAAGATACAAGTAATATCCCAGAATTGGTTATAAGTCAGGAAATGTAAGAGAGGAAGGAACTTAAGAAAATTACAGTCACCAGAGAAGTGGTACTGAGCAAACTATTGTGACCACAGGCTGGTAAATGTCCAGATACTGACAGATTTCATCCAAGGATTTTAAAGGAATTGGTTTGTGAGATAATTGATGCATCATTCAGGGAAGGTTCCATGAGATTAGAAAATAGTGCATATAACTCCTTTATTCAAAAAGTGAGAGAGACATCAAGAAACTGCACAGCTGAATATATTTCATTGGGAAAGTGACAGAAGCTATTATTAAAGAAGTTGAAGCAGCAGGGCACTTCAGTAAGTTCAAGATTTTCAGACATGGTTTTGTGAATGGAAAATCATGTTTAACCAATCTAATGAACTTCTTTGAGTATTAACACAATTTGTGGGTGAAAGAGAACTGGTCTGCTTAGAGTTTTACAAGGCATTTGATAAAGGGTAAAACTAAACGCTATTGTGCAAAGTAAAAGGTCATCAGATCAATTCTGAGTTTTCAACTTTTCCAATTTATATAAACGACTTGGATGGAAGGACCAATGATATGGTTGGCAAATTTGCTGATGATACAAAGATACATTGGAGGCAAAGCTTGAAAAGGGTGCACGGAGGCTGTAAAGGGATACAGATAAGAATGTAGACAAATATCTGGAAAATTGAGTATAATTTGGGAAAATGTGAATTTGCCCATTTTGGCAGGAAGAAAAGCAAAAGATGCATATCTTCGAAATGTTCAGATATTGTAGAGATCTGAGATGCAGAAGTATCTCAATTATAATACCTTAGCAGGCAGGTATATAGCAAGTAACTAGGAAAACTACTATTATGTTATTGTTTATTGTGAGGGTAATTTAGTGTGAAAGTTGGGAGGCCATGCTTCAGTTTTGCAGGGCATTAGTGAGACATCATCTGGAGTGCAAAATGCATTATTGATCTCCATATTTGAGGAAGGATGGTAATATGTTGAATACTATTCAGCGATGGTTTTCTGGCCTAATGTCTGTGGAGTTGGCTTTTGACTTTTAATGACTAGAATTTTGAAAAATAAGAGGTGAATTGATGGAAACACTTACGATACTAAGAGGATATAGGGTGGATTTAAAAATATTGTTTTCTCTTGTTGGAGAATGTATAACCTAACGTTATTTAAGGTTTTTAAATACATTTATACAGAATTAAGGAGAATTTTCTTCTTCTCACAGATGATTATGAGTCTTCCATTCTCAAACTTCCTTTTCTCAATAGATGATGGATACAGAGTCTTTGGATAATTTTAAGGCAGAGGTAGTCAGATTTTTGAGAAACAAAGGAGTGAAAAAGGTTTTATTGAGGGAGTCAGGATTGTGGAGTAATCAGATCTGACATGATCTTATTCAATGTCAAGAGTATGATAAATACTTTCCGCTTGCTGAAATGGATGCAAATCCAGCAACATTCAAAACACTCAAAAGCCTATAGAACCAAGCAGCCAATTTGATTGGCACCATATCCATTAACTCCCTCCACCATTGACACTCAGCAGCAGCAGAATATATCAACTACAAATGCTCTGCAGAAATTCACCAAGTTTCACCACCCTGACTTGGAAATAGATCACCATTTCGTCAGTACTACTAGGATCCTGGAACTCCCCACCTCATGGCATTTTGGGTCTACCTATAGCAAACGGACTGCAGCAATTCAAGAAAGCAGCTCATCACCAGCTTCTCAAGGGAAACTAAGGATGATTAGATGAGATTAGATTCCCTACAGTGTGGAAACAGGCCCCTTGGCCCAACAGGTCCACACTGACCCTCCAAAGAATAGCCCACCCATACCCCTTTTCCCTCTGACTAACGCACCTAATTGACAATTTAAGCATGGCCAAGTCACCTAACCTGCACATCTTTGGACTGTGGGAGGAAACCGGAGCACCCAAAGGAAACCCACGCAGACACGGGGAGAATGTGCAAACTCCACACAGACAGTCACCCGAGGTTGGGGTCGAACCCGGGATCCTGGTGCTATGAGGCAACCGTGCTAACCACTGAGCCACCATGCTGCCCCTTTTTCAAGGATTTACTTTCAAGGGTGGACAATAAATACTCACCCAGCCAGCAATACCCACATCTCACATTTGAGTAAAATATATGCCAATTCTAGAATCTTTCCTTACCTGCTCACAGAAACAAATATCAGGAATTAACAATTTGCCGCAGTCCCACTCTTCTATTAAAGAGAGGCAGTTAGTGAAGGTTTAACATGAGGGCCACCACACCTCATGAAAGCGGAGAGGTTGTGAGAGAATGTCTTTCATCGGAACCTGAGCTGAATGCAAGAATTGAACCTGCCCTGTTGTTGTTGCTTTGTATCAGCGATAAGATATCTAGCCAACTGAGGTAAGTGACCTCCATCAGGAGTTACACTGACGGTCCTCCTGTGAACTTGCAGTTGAGTGTATACCTAGGGTTTAAAATGATGTTTGTGCAGTTCAGTGGATAAGCTCCAAAAAGCTAAAGAATTCCAGCAACAGGATGCTCTCTATGTAATTTCTCATCTTTCATGAAATATGTATAGAACTCTTCAGAATTGTTCCATATCATATTTGCATTTTACTTTTCTATCTTGTTCTTTTACAAGCTTTGGTTTCTTTCCCCTTTGGCATTGTGTTTCTTTTTCTCTTTGAAATACTTCAATGTTTTATTCATCTCAAAATTATGGAAATTTCAGCCTTTGTGATTATCCTAGCTGGTACAATCAGGCAATATATAATGATAATAAAATTACAGATTCAATATTTATCATATTTATTGCATTGTTGATTTACTTTCAAGGATAATTCCTCTTTGTTATATTGTATGTTTGAGTCCAGGTGGCCCAATTTACTATAAGCAGCTGGTGCATAAATCATTCCTAGTCAGGAACATAGAGAAGATCTTATTCAGGTTTTTCACTGCTAGACTCCCTTAGTTTTCTTTGGCACCTATGCTATTTCTACTGCTTCACATCTGTGTTCTCCAGCTGAGCTTTCAGGGTTGCTTCATGCAGATTCAACTTTACTTTGTTTAGTATTTCCAGAAGCTGATTTTACTGAGTTTTTTTGTTTAATCTCGCTGTAACTTAGCATGATTTTTCTACATTACTGTTTGACATTGCTATCAAAGGGCAGAAGATTTGCAGAGGAAAAAGATCTTCTGGGATGATCATTTGGAATTTAGGAGAAAGCATGTCATTAATGTTTGTTCAACATTTATTTTCCACAGCCAGGCTTTCTGGCATTCTTCACTGTAAAAGATTCCAAATCAATCTATTGATTGAGAATATTGTGAAAGAAAAAATCTGAAAAGGAGTTTGTGTTTAAATTACTTGAGCAAGTTGCACACAGACCATATGTTATTTTAGAAAAGTGTTTAATGCCTGAACCGCTTTGGCAAAACCTAAACAGTGCAGCCTAGAAATTGTGCTGTATCACTGTGGCATGCTGTGCCTTTCACAATTGGAGATGACAAAGTAAGGGAGGGGCCGTGCATGGTGGTGGGGATGTGGGGTGTATGAAATGGTAATATTCTAAACACAGGAAATGGAGAATTGACAATGGTCTACTAAGGGAATGGAAGTGAAGGCAATGGCAGTATTAATGTTACCAGAATAATTATCTAGTCATTCAGGCTAATAGACATTGATTTGAATCCCACCATGGGATATGAAGATAGTTGACTTTAATAAAACACCTGGATTTTTAAATAAAAAGTTTAATAGTGATCATTGTTAATTTTCAGAAAACAAGCAACGCACTACAAATGTCCTTAGCTGGTTTGGCCCGGATGTGAGTCCCGAATCACAGCAATGTGATTGACTCTTAACTGTCCAATAAAATGGTCGAGAGAGCCAGCCAGGTCAATAGCAATTATGGATGGGCATCAAAGGCCAGGCTTCTTCTTGCCTGAGTAAAGATGTTCTGTCTATAAATGGAGTTGAGCAAAGGTTTACTAGACTGTTTCCTGGCATGGTAGTCAGGCCTGTGAAGAGAAATTAGATTGGCTAGGGCTATATTCACTGGAGATTAGAAGAATGGGAGGAGGGGGTAGGATTCTCATAGAAACCTATAGAATTCTAACATGACTAGAGCGGATACATGCAGGAAGAATGTTCCCGATGATTGAGGAGTCCAGAACACAGTTTAAAGATAGACCATTTAGGACTGAGATGAGGAGAAATTTCTTCACTCGGGCAGTGGCGAGCCTGTGGAACTCTCTGCCATAGAAAGTGGTTGAGGCCAAAACATTGAATGTTTTCAAGTAGGAATTGGATGGGTTCTTGGGACTAAAAGGATCATACTAAATGGCGGAGAATGCTCGAAAAATCAAATGATTTACTCTTGTTCCTATTTTCTATGTTTCTTTGAATCCAAATACCATACAAAATGGTTTAAAAAATAATGAGAATGAGGATCAGGACATTGACGAGGAGGAACATCCATGAGAGCATAACATAACATTGCATTGTTGCATGAAAGAAGCCAGACGGACCTAATTGAAATGTGCTGACTTCCTTTAATTAGAGTCATAGAGTCAAAATCATAGAGATGAACAGCACTGAAACAGACTGTTCGGTCCAACTCGTCCATGCCGACCAGATATACTAAATTAATCTAGTCTCATTTGCCAGCACTTTGCCCATATCCCTCTAAGCAGAAGCAGCTACTGCAGATGCTGGAGATTAGAGTCAAAATTAGAGTGGTGCTGGAAAAGCACAGCAGTTTAGGCAGCATCCAAGGAGCAGGAAAATCGACATTTCGGGCAAAGAGCTTTTGCTCGACAGGAAAATGTTGATTTTCCTGTTCCTCAGATGCTGCCTGACCTGCTGTGCTTTTCCAGCACCACTCTAATCTTGACCCAAATGCGTCTAAACCTTTTCTACTCATATACCTATCCAGATGCCTTTTAGACGTAATTGTACCAGTCTCCACCACTTCTTCCGGCAGCCACATTCCATACACGCACCATCCTCTGTGTGAAAAAGTTGGCCTTTAGGTCCGTTTTAAATCTTTCCCCTCTCACCCTAAATATATTCCCTCTAGTTCTGGACACCCCCACCCCAGGGAAAAGACTTTGTCTATTTATCCTAACCACGCCCTTCATGATTTTATAAACCTCTATAAGGTCACCCCTCAGCCTCCAACGCTCCAGGGAAAACAGCACCAGTCTATTCAGCCTCTCCCGATAACTCAAGCCCTCCAACCCTGGCAACATCTTTGTAAATCTTTTCTGAACCATTTCAAGTTTCACAACATTCTTCCTAAAGGATTGTTCAACATTCTGTTGGTTATAAGACAAACAGTAACTGCTCAGTGCAAAGGACATGTATACTTGGTTATTGTTGCAATCTTTGACATATTTTGTTGCCGAATTGTCTCATTATCTGTCTGATTGGCAACAGATTCAAAGGAAACCAGGTGCATTTCTTTTTGCCTCTTTCATTATCAGTTGGCCTTCAATAGTTCAGAGTGTGTGTAGATTGCTAAGTTGTCCTGAAATGCTTGAACAACCTGTAGGGCAGCAATGTTGCAAGACATAGTGCTATGTGTTTTCTCCTTGGATGACCACTGCTTTGTGAGAGAGAATTGACATGTGAGCAGCTCATTGTATATCTCCTAGCCTATGACAGACCACTTCTCAAGAAAGTGTATTCAAAAAATGAACCTAGACATCACCGCTGATTCCATAATGCCATTCATAAGACAAATGTTCATCTGAAATTATAGGTGCAGGCCAGCCCTTAGCACAATCTATAAACGTTGTGCTTAACCTCAGTGTCATCCACATTAAATTGTCATGTTTGGTTGCAGTCATCAACGTCATGATTCAAGGAGGCTATCTGCAGGCGAGGAGTTAATTGCTTTTGAGACATAAGCAATGCTTGGCCTGTACAGATTTTTTCATCCTTGGGATGACTGAATAGACTGCTTATTTTTCACAAAAGTACAAACTCTCCATGGAGACAGCCAGACCCTTGTTGGCTGGAGACAGCATGGTTCTGGCAATGTTGGTGGACTTCTTCACCTTTCAATCCAGCCTCGTGACTGTCTTGGACAAACCTGCATCTGTGTTTTATTGCGTCTTTTGGCACATTTTCAAAAGGTAATTGATGGCCAAGACCATGGAATCATCTTCTGCATGCGACATGAGAGCTGGTCTTGAGTAGTCCTTTGAATGTCTGAAATCTAGACCAAATGAATGGATATTAAGTCATCAAGGTAGAGATCAGAGAAGATGCAAGAGTTGGTGAATGACCAAAGAAATAGAGAGGAAGGGTGTAACAAAGAAATGAAACAATTTTCATTTGGAAGAATAGTTGAATATTAATATTTTGGGAGACATTTAAGTCAAGGATTGGAAACATGCAGGACTTCATGCGAGAGACAAAAATAATGAGGTGCTGTTCTTCCAGCTTGCGCTGAGCTTTGCTGGAATACTGTAACAACCCCAGATGCTGGCCAGGGAACAAGGTGGTATGTTGAAGTGTCAGGCAACTGGAAGTTCAGGTTCAGTACCTTAACACCTCATTTTCCACTTGAAAACCCTGCAGCCTTCTGGACTCAATACTGAGTTCAACAACTTTATGGCTTAAGTTCTCCATGTCCCTACCCCAAACCGCACACACACCAGGCCTTGTTATTACATAGCAAGTTTTGAGAAGATTTGTAGCTCAGGTTGAGGTTCTGGATGTAGGTTTGCTCGCTAAGCTGGAAGGTTCATTTCCAGACATTTCGTCCCCTTATTAGATAACATCTTCAGTGGGTCTCCAGACGAAGCACTGTTGATGATTCCTGCTTTCTATTTATATGTTTGGGTTTCTTTGGGTTGGTGATATCATTTCCTGTGGTGATGTCATGTCCTGTTCTTTTACTCAGGGGTGGTAGATGGGGTCTAACTCAATGTGCTTGTTGATAGAGTTCCAGCTGGAATGCCATGCTTCTTGGAATTCTCATGCGTGTCTCTGTTTGGCTTGTTCTAGGATGGGTGTGTTGTCCCAGCCGAAGTGGTGTCCTTTCTTATCTGTATATAAGGATACTAGTGAGAGAGGGTCATGTCGTTTTGTGGCTAGTTGATGTTCATATATCCTGGTGGCTAGTTTTCTGCCTGTTTGTCCAATTGTAACACTACATTGGACCAGCAGGCAACAAACTAGCCACCAGGATACATGAACATCAACTAGCCACAAAACAACATGACCCTCTCTCATTGTTATTACATTGTCTGCTATGACACACAATTCACTTTTAGCCACTAACAGTCCCCTTTAATAGCTATTCATCCCCCGAGCCAGGTTGTTGCCCACTCTTTTGTCTGTCCATATGCTCCTCTCTCTCTTTGGGCCTTATCCCCACCTATCATTTACTCCTTATCTCCTCCCCCTACTCTACCTTCTTCACATACACCACTACTTTCCTAGCTACCATCAGTTCTGAGGAAGGATCACTTGAGCCAGAACCTTAACTCTGATTTCTCTCCATAGATGCTGCCTGACCTGGGAGCTTTTCCAGCAATTTTTAATTTTGTCTCTGATTACAGAATCCACAATTCTTTTTGGTTTTTGTTTAATGTAAGAAAGGGTGGTGGGGCCCAATATTACTTAATGTCAGTGTTAAAATCAAAATACTAATTCATTTTCTTCCAAAAGCTGATTGTTTAT
Organism: Chiloscyllium plagiosum; assembly: GCF_004010195.1. NCBI lineage: Eukaryota > Metazoa > Chordata > Chondrichthyes > Orectolobiformes > Hemiscylliidae > Chiloscyllium > Chiloscyllium plagiosum. The sequence continues at coordinate 59,726,159 of NC_057715.1, read as the reverse complement.
TTTTCTTAAAAGTAGAATTAACAGATCTTTGAACTTTAAATATCAGTCATGATGTATAATTATGCAACTTTTTATAAATAAATTCAGCTCATTTGTTCAAATTTTATTTAACATCTCGCTTAAAATACTCAATGAAACTTGGATGTATGCTTTTGATGGTTCTGCTTCATTTAGTTCTGAAGATGCTCAAAGCTGAACTGCCAGAAGTACATGTGTCACTTTTTATTATTTTAGTAATCCATTTCAGAGGGCTAAAGTTAATGCTAAAACGATGTGTGAATCTAGGCTATATATCTGAACTAATCTGCATGTGGCTGATTTGATTGATCAAGGCATAAATGTAGCTTTTGACAGAGTGAAACACAGATAATATCATCATGTCTACATCCTTACTGAAAAGGCTGGCAAAGCTCACACACTGCGACAATCATTTGTAAGTATTTTGGTCACAGGAGTCAAGTTGCAATGAGCATTTTCTGTGATTAGAGTGTTTTTTTTTGTTCCATGCAGAACCTGGTAGAAAAAACTGCACTTGTTTCTCAATGCAATTGGATATGAATCTGGAATAGCGTTTTGCAAATGTTGGAAAAATGAAAAGAATATTTAATGTACTTTTTAAAATGAACTTATTTAGCATTTAAATAATTGCTTGGTAATGCAGAACTTAGACATTTCTAAAAGGAAGAAAAAGGGCAAAGATTTTAGTTCCTGTGTATACAGGATGAAAGGCTTTGACCTTTTCTTAAATAGGTTAATGGAATGTTATTCTTTTTAGATATTTTCTAATTGACCTGTTCAGAAATATTATAACATACTTTGGAGCATGAGAGACTTGAAACCAGGCCTCCTGGATCAGGTATGGGCCACTACCACTGCACCACAAGAGCTTTGCCTTCTTAAGAAAGGTTCACTTTGTTTTTGATATCTAGTGAAAACTTTAGTAATTTAACATGCTTCCATTCCATGTTTACAAAACAAAGAATATTTCCAACTGTTTTATTTCAAATCTCCTCTCCACACCTCAAGCACAAAGAAAGAAAAACGTATTTGCTTTGAATCACCTGGATTGAGAGTTTCCAAAGTGAACCAATTTACTGTCCAGCACAGCAAGCTTTCAGTTTTTGTGTGTGAGAGATGTGCAATCAGAAACCTATTTTACCTCTCCCTCAATGATTATTCTTATTGACCAAATGGAAATGAAAATCAAAAGAGATGGAAGAGATAATGCCAATTCACTTTCACCTATTCTATGCTACTGCCCAAATCAAAATACACCTAATTTTTGGGCTTGCAAAGCATACTCACGAGAACGAGAATGGTAAATGGGAAAATGTTGGCACTAAAGACAATAACACCATTCTAATATATAAAATAACCAGCTATGCTAATCACAATCTCACCCAATCTGGCCCGATAATAGAAGATAGATGGATGTTCTACAGGGTGAGTCCCAATTATGGCTCTCAATCTAATGGACCCGGTTTAATAACTGCCAAATACACCAACATGGGCAGCTAACAGAAGTGACCTTTTGGCACTCCAGCAAAATATGGCAAATTACATCTTGCTTTAATTTGGCATTTTTAAAATTTAAATTATACCGCTGTTAAGTATCTCTGCATTTCAGTTATGTGAATGAAAATGTTTTTTGTCCCTGTTGTTATTTTTAGGTCTTTCTGCAATTGTTTTACAAAGTGATTCTTACTGTTTTATAGAAACTCGTGGTCCACATTTCCATTGGTGAATGAAACATTTATGAATAATAGTTCTGACAATGATTCCATGATTTAAAATTGCCACACCACTCTAGTGTCATGTGTGTGTCCTCCTGGATGAGCTGCCTTCTTTTCTATTAATCAAATTATCAATAGTAACACCTCAATTGAAGGGATTTTATATTACTTTGCAGATAGTTACCACTTGTCCTGTGTGGACGCTATCACCTTCAGCCTTCCTGGTAGTGGCAGTGGGCTAGGGCAAGGTGGGAGTGGAATGCGAAGGACCCCGATATTGGTACTTGACTGTTGACTGTTGACTGGTTGCCCACTGAAGCCTGTGTGCTGCACCCAACAAAAATAAAACCAAAACACTTCACTTATCCGCCCTCGCCCTGATAGAAGAGCTTTAAATGGAGGAGTCTCCACATCCTCCTTGTCTCATTGGCCACCTACTCCGGGGGTACAGGTGAGGCAACAGGAATCAAGCTCTCTGTTTTTTCTCCAATTTGGAAGGTCCAGCCTCCTATTTCAATCGCTACCTCCAATTCTTGTCAGTTCTGGATTACCTGAACCTGGCAATATCCCATGGGCAAGGGAGCAGGGTAAATTAGAGAGGAAGGTTGTCCCACCTTTCTCCTAGTACCAGACATGCTGACCACACAAAAGGCTTTCTGATTGAAATATCAGGATGTCTTCACCCACTTACCATAAGAAATGGGATCAGGGAGAGGCCATCTGGCCCATTGAGCCTGCTCCACCATTCAATAAAATCATGGCTGACCTTTTCTTGGACTCAGCACCACTTATCTACCAGCTCACCATAGCTCTTAATTCCTTTACTCTTCAGAAACCTATTTATCTTTGCCTTGAAAACACTCAATGAGGAAGCCTCACCTACTTCGTTACGCAGGGAGTTCCCAGATTCACACCCCTTTGGGTGAAGAAGTTACTCGTCAACTCAGTCCTAAATCTTTTCCCCCATATTTTGAGGCTATGACCCCAGTTCCATTTTCACCTGTCAGTGGAGACAACTTCCCTGCTTCTATTTTATCTATTCCTTTCATAAGTTTATATGTTTCTATAAGATCTCCCTTTTCCTTCTAAATTCCAATGAGTGGATATTACACAATGTTGTATTGTTGGAGATACACATTCGATGCCTGGACCTATCAGTCTCTGACATAGTTATTGTTTTCTCAAATATCCTGGATTTATTTGGGAAGTGATCAAAATTCCTTTGGCTGAGGTATGTGTTCATTGTATTTCAGTTTGGCTAATATATCTTTAGGGCCATCACAAAGGTAAAACAGAAGAGCTCTATCTCGTAGCAGCCACCTTTTCCATTTCACTTGTCTTTAAATAATCCAGATAATATGGTATGGTATCAAACTTCAAAACATATGATGATCTGCCACCAAGGAACACTTTCTGAGACAAATGTTCAATCTCTATGCACCATCATATTGGAGACACAATTTTCAAATGTTGTATGATTACCATCCATTTTTAAGAAATAGTCTTGATCTTGAATTGCATTGTATGTTCCCACAGTAGCTGATGTAAAGATTTGAGGTACATAAAATCTAGTAGCTGCATTACCTACTATTTTGCAACCCAAAATGTTGTGGGAATGTTTGGGCGAGACGATGGGTGACCTGTGTGCCCTTAGGTCTACTATGGTCCATTAATGGCCAATTAGCAGCCATTTAAGCACTGCATTCCAACCCACCCAGCCAAATGGGAAACTCCACAGTGTTAGCAGCATGGGTGGTGTTGAGCAAGGGTTGGGATCTTCTTTGTAGCTACTTTTGCCATTGGAGGCAAACCCTTCTCAGTCACTTCCCCCATGTCAACTTCATTATCACTTGCATCTGATGTTTTAAGAATGTCTTTATTGAATCACAAACATTGTATGTTGTCTTAAAAGACTCTGAGCAATGTGGGATATGACAAGATGTAGGATAGATATGGGTGGCAAGTGCAGTGAAGGCCATCTCAAAATTGGAATTAACTCACAACATCTTTTATACAATTCAGAAATTTGTGGCAAGATTCTCGCTAGCAGTGGGGAGTTGTCAATCAACATTACAGCTTGTTAAATGGGTTGGTGGGTATAGGAGGGTGTATATTTGAAACAAGATAAAAGACAATAGTGTAGATAAACATTTTTTGTACTTCTTGTTAAAAAGAAAACTCTAGAGTTTATCCCTGATAATACATGGTGTGTAATATTATTATGACATTACCAACCATAATGGACAATTTTTCATAGTATTTCATTTCTTATGTCATTTTACATTTTAGACATTGCTGCTAAATATTTTTAGTATTGATTTACTTTCAATCATTCTTTTCATATTCAGCCAGACTATACCATGCTCATGTCCCTACAGAATATTTCACAGCAGGAGCTGTACTTAGTTCAGCTCAGCTCATTCTGTGATAGAAGATTAATGCTTTAATGTTAGCCTGGGAAGCTGAAAGTAGCTCAAAACAACACTAACTGTAGAAGAATTAAAGATGTAGGAAGCAGTCAAGTAGGTTCATGCAAGTTTCTTCATGGCTGTTAGAATTGCAGTGGGTATTTTGAAGATTATGATGGGAATCTTCTGAACCAGCAGATATTTTGGGTATGGCAGTCTCATTCCTTCTGTACAATTCAAAACATTTAAAATATAGTTTTTAATGTCACTCATTCTTATAACTTCAGATCCTACCCTGCTGCCAGGATCTTATAAGAGAAAATAGATATCACTGTTCTCATTATCTTATAATTTTGGATTTAATTGGTGATGTCTTGGATAGACTCAACGCCATCAATCCTTCTTGCTGTCATTAGTCAAGCTATTGATACTAAATGAGGAAGGATGCCCAGATGATGTCTTAGGCAGAATATAGGCTCATTTGATGAACCATTTAAAGTTTATTAGGTATTGTTTATTAGCTAGGTAGATAGCATCTAAAAGACATGATTACCTCTTGTGAAGCATTAGGCTCAACTTGAGTGCAAATACACATTGTGCTTTAGCTACATGATGTAAGCTTTAAAAACTAACACTCAACCTCACATTGAAGACATGTAGAGCTGTTATCTAACACTGGTTACCATCTCCTAGGAACAGTCCTTTATGCTGACAGGTAGTGGTGTCCAGTTAACCCTTTCAGATCCAAACTAGCTTGTACAAAATTCATCCTTTAGTATTTGTTTTAGTTTTGACTGCATTATCAACATTACATAATGTTGAAAATGATGAATAACAACGTTTTGGAGATACAGTTGTTGGGAGTGGAATGGACAAAGTTAAAAATCACTCAACACCAGGTTATAATCCAACAGGTTTATTTGGAAGCACTAGCTTTCAGAATGCTACTCCTTCATCAGGTGGTTGTCCAATAACAATGTAATCAATTACTTATGATAAAGTTACTTCCATTTTGGTCACAACAGTCTGTAAGTTAACTTATTATGTCAAAGTTTAATTTAAAATGAAATAAAAACACAAAGTTCTGGACAACATCATCACGTGGCAGCAACTGTACGGAGAGAAAAAAAGTCAACCTTCTTGAGTCTTCAGGACTCAAAGGGACTGTAAAATTAGGGTTTATATGATGTTGACAAATGGGGAAGAGGAGCAAGTGGAATAATTGGTGAGGGTACTTAAAGCAAAAAGCAAAGGGAGTGCTGATGGTAGATGACAAAGGTTACAGATGCAAAATGCTGCAAAATGGAAGGTGTGTACACTCCGAAATAGATTGGTTTGTTGAGAGCATAGCAGAGCAAATAAAATACTGCAGGGGGACAGTAGAGAGGCAGTGTGATCAAAATGGAAGACAATATTCATGTTCTAAATCTCGGTGATGACTCCTGTAGGCTGTAAAATGCCTGAGCAGGAAATGAGTTGCCGTTGCTTCAGACTGTGTTAAGCCCCACTGCAAAATTGCAGCAGAGCTAAGACAGAAACGTCTGCTTGAGAACAAGATGTTACATTGAAATGGCAAGCAACTGCAAGGTCAGCATCATTCTGACAGGTAGAGTGGAGGTTTCCATAAAACAGTCAGCTAGTCTCCATTTGGTCTCAACAATATAGAGGAGACCACACTGTGAGCAGCAAATACAGTAGACTAGATTGAAAGAAATACAAGTTAATTACTGCTTCACTTGGAAGATATATTTGGGTCTTGGACAAAGAGGAGGGAGCACGTAAAAGGACAAGTGTTGCACCTTCTGCAATTCCTCCTTTGCCTTTATTAACAATATAAAATTCATAATTTTCTAGTTTCCTTCAGTTCTGAAGATGGGTCATATCCGAATTGAAGTATTGACTTTGTTTTTCTCTCCACAGGTGATGCTAGTCCTGCAGAGTTTCTCCAACATTTTCTGTTTTTATTTTAGATTCACAATGTTTTGCTTTTGTTTAAGCTTGGGAGGATCATTTCCCTTCAACAGTCTTTAAGATCCAAGATTATTTACTTGCACTCCACTTTACTGGCTTCTGAGATGGCTGATAAGTCCATTTTGTGATCTGTAGGCGCAGGGGGCGGAAAGTGTTTGAAGGTTTAGGAGGTGAATTGATTAGAGTTTACGTTCTCCCTCTGATGCTTCAATTTTGCCTCTGCTGCTCTCACATAAATATCTTGATGTTTGTGGTGCCAGGTGAGTAAACTATCTGTATCTTGATTGGTTACCAGGCATGGAATCCCATTACGAGACAGCGATATTTGTCCTGTTCAGGGATGCTTTGTGGATATCCCTAAAAGGCAATTGTTCTCCTTGGAGATTCCTGCCGTGACCAAATTCCTAGTACAGTAGTTGCTTCAGGAAGCTGTTTTCAGGAATATAGAAAGACATGTTCTGTCCAGCAGAGGAGGTTTTACAATGATTAATGTCTTGAGACTGGCCAAGGCTCTTTTTCACAAGGGATAAGTTAATAATATCTTGAGTATGTATCTGTCCTTCTTTCAAAGATATAGTGTGTTATCTTGCCCATAGCAGTCCTATAACACTTTGCTTTTGGACTCAAGTTGATTTTAGCAAGTGTGTATTTAGAGATCAAAATTTGTTAGCAGCTATTGTGATAAATCATCTTTTCTATCCGTGTAAATCTGTTCGCTTTCTGAACAAGGTAGGTCTTGAGAAAAACCTCGTTGGAGAACATTCGGCGAGCATGGTGTTTTAATAGTTGCTACATTTTATTATGCCCAAAAACAAGAGTGCGGCGTGTTGCAAGATTTCCAATTGGTCAATCAAAACAATTCAAGGGTAATTGATCAATCTGTTTTGAAAGTTGATCAGAAGAGGTTAAAGGTTGATTCCTTCTGGCTGGTTTTCAGTCAGGTACTTAGCGGTAAGTGGAAGTGTCCCAAGGCTTTAGAGAGACTGTTGTTAGCAGTAGGCAGGCAGTCAGAGCTCAGGAGAAATCCTGACAAACTGTGAGAAGGTGGCACAAGGTCACTGACTCTATGTTCGAGAGAGACAGTAAGCCAAAGAAGATATCCTCATTCAGCCTAAGTTCCGTGGTTGGCTCTGAGCAACTGGGACCTCATTAACATCTTGGAGCCACAGAGGTGAAGGAAGTTTGCAAACAGTATTAGACTTGGATGTTTGAGTATAGTTATTACTTATGAGTGTATACATTTTATATATCTATATATGGGAAATTGTTTTAGTATTCTAATATTGTATTATAAAGTTTATTTTGTCAATTTTTGTCAATTTTAAACAAAACAATTACTAGTCCCTTGTCAGACCATATCAAATATTTAGAAATAACATCAGGAATCATAAGAAACTTTGGGAGCTAGCCTGGGGCATAACACCTTGAATTACTATCTGCTCAAAATAGCAGGACAATTAGGATTGTCAATTAGGCAATTCTTCAGAAAATGGATTAGAGGTGCTGGAAAAGCACAGCAGTTCAGGCAGCATCCCAGGAGCAGTAAAATCGATGTTTTGGGCAAAAGCCCTTCATCAGGCCCATCATGCAGAGTGCCTGAAGGGTGGAGAGATAAAAGAGAGGAGGGTGGGGGTGGGGACAAAGTAGCATAGAGTACAATAGGTGAGTGGGGGAGGGGATGAAGGTGATAGGTCA
>NC_057715.1:59612765-59717263 GCF_004010195.1 Chiloscyllium plagiosum | reverse complement strand
CAGGAGAGGAAAAAATGGAGGGCTTGGAGGCCCTGGTCATGGCGGATGAAGGTGTAGAGGGATTGGATATCCATGGTGAAGATGAGGCATTGGGAGCCGGGAAAACGGAAGTCTTGGAGGAGGTGAAGGGCATGGGTGGTGTCTCAAACATATGTGGGGAGTTCCTGGACTAGGGGGGATAGGACAGTGTCGGGGTAGGTAGAAATGAGTTCAGTGGGACAAGAGCATGCTGAGACAATGGGTCGGCCAGGATAGTCAGGCTTGTGGATCTTGGGAAGGAGGTAGAACCGGGCAGTGCGGGGTTCCTGGACTATGAGGTTGGATGCTGTGGGTGGGAGATCTCCTGAGGTGATGTGGTTCTGTATGGTCTGGGAGATGACGGTTTGGTGATGGGGGTGGGGTCATGATCAAGGGGGCGGTAGGAAGAGGTGTCCTCCAGTTGACATTTGATTTCAACGGTGTAGAGGTCAGTGTGCCAGACTACCACTGCACCCCCTTTATCTGCTGGCTTGATGATGAGGTCAAGATTGGAGCAGAGGGATTGGAGGGCTGCGCGTTGTGAGCGTGAGAGGTTGAAGTGGGGGACAGGGGTAGACAGGTTGAGGCAGTTAATGTCCCGGCGGCAGCTGGAAATGAAGAGGTCGAGGGTGGTTAATAGGCCAGCGCGGGGTGTCCAGGTGGATGCAGTGTGTTGGAGGTGGGCGAAGGGGTCCTCAGAAGGTGGGTGGGAATCCTGATTGTGAAAGTAAGCTCGAAGGCGGAGGCGGTGGAAGAAGTGTTTGACGTCACGGCCTGTATTAAATTCATTGATGCGACGGCGGAGGGGGATGAAGGTGAGTCCTTTGCTGAGGTCCGTCCCAATGTATTGTATCCACATGGAGGAAACTGCATAGACTGAGAATGAGTAACCTTTTCAAACACTTTTTTTCTTGAGTTTAAATTCATAACATTGGATAGATATGAACTCAAATGCTTATGTTGGTATGAGACAATTACGTACCTCCAAGAAACGTGGGGATTTAGGTGGTGGGGTGTATGTTAGAATTAACTTTGTGCTAACAATGAGCAGACAGTGGCTTCACTACCCAATGCTTAGAGCTAGTGAGGGTAGGAGTAGGAGGATAGAGCAGATGAATGCGTGGCTGAAGAGCTGGTGTATGGGAGAAGGATTCACATTTTTGGATCATTGGAATCTCTTCTGGAGGAGACGTGACCTGTACAAGAAGGATGGATTGCATCTGAATTCAAAGGAGACTAATATACTGAAAGGGAAATTTTCTAGAGCTGCTCGGGAAGATTTATATGAGTAAGAAGGGGGGCTGGGACCCAGGGAGATACTGAGGAAAGAGATAAACCTGAGACTGGTACAGTTGAGAAAAGAAGGGAATCAAACAGTCAGGGCAGGCAGAAACAAAGCAGAGAACAAGGACTGATAAATTAAACTGCATTTATTTCAATGCAAATGGCCTAAGAGGGAAGGCAGATGAACTCAGGGCATGGTTAGGAACATGGGACTGGGATATCATAGCAATTACAGAAACGTGGCTCAGGGATGGATAGGACTGACAGCTTAATGTTCCTTGATACAAATGCTACAGGAAGGATAGAAAGGGAGGGAAGAGAGGAGGGGGAGTGGCGTTTTTGATAAGGGATAGCATTACAGCTGTACTTAGGGAGGATATTCCTGGAAGTAAATCCAGGGAAGTTATTTGGGTGGTCCTGAGAAATAAGAAAGAGATGATCACCTTATTGGGATTGTATTATAGACCCCCTAATAGTCAGCGAAAAACTGAGAAACAAATTTGCAAGGGGATTTCAGTTACCTGTTAGAATAATAGGGTGGTTATGGTCGGGGATTTTAACTTTCCAAACATCGACTGGGACTGCCATAGTTTTAAGGAGATGGAGAGGAATTTGTTAAGAGTGTTCAAGAAAATTTTCTGAGTCAGTATGTGGATGTACCTATGAGGGAAGGTGCAAAGTTTGACTACTCTTGGGAAATAAGGCAGGGCAGGTGACTGAGGTGTTAGTGGAGGATCACTTTGGAGACAGCGACCATAATTCTATTAGTTTTAAAATAGTGATGGAAAAGGATAGACTGGATCTAAAAGTTGAAGTTCTAAATTGGAGGAAGGCTAATTTTGACGGTATTAGGCAGGCGTTTTCAAAAGCTGATTAGGGGCAGATGTTCACAGGTAAAGGGATGGCTGGAAAATGGGAAGCCTTCAGAAATGAGATAACGAGAGTCCAGAGACAGTATACTCCTGTTAGGGTGAAAGGAAACATTGGTAGGTGTAGGGAATGCTGGATAACTAGAGAAATTGAGGGTTTGATTTAGCAAAAGAAGGAAGCATTTGTCAGATATATACAGGAGAGATTGAGTGAATTCCAAGAAGTGTATAAAAGCAGCAGGAGTATACTTAAGAGGGAAATCAGGAGGGCAAAAAGGGGACATGAGATAGCTGTGTCAAATAGGGTTAAGGACAATCCAAAGGGCTTTGACAAATACATTAAGGACAAAAGGGTAACTGGGGAGCGAATAGGGGTCCTCAAAGATCAGCAAGACATCCTTTGTGTAAAGCCACAGGATATGGGGGGAGATAATAAACAAATATTTTGCATCAGTATTTATTATGGAAAAGGACATGGAGGATATGGAATATGGGGAAATAGATGGGGACATCTTGAAAAATGTCCATATTACAGAGGAGAAAGTGCTGGATGTCTTGAAACGCATAAAAGTGGATAAATCACCAGGACCTGATCAGGTGTCCCCTATAACTCTGTGGGAAGTTAGGAAAGTGATTGCTGGGCCCCTTGCTGAGATATTTGTATTATCGATTGTCACAGGTGAGGTGCCAGAAGACTGGAGGTTGGCTAACGTTTTACCATTATTTAAGAATGGTAGTAAGGACAAGCCTGGGAGCTATAGACCTATGAGCCTAACATCAGTGGTGGGCAAATTGTTGAAGGCAATCCTGAGAGACAGGATTTACCCCATATTTGGAAAGGCAAGGACTTATTGGGGATAGTCAACATGGCTTTGTGCGTGGGAAATCATGTTTCACAAACTTGATTGAGTTTTTTGATTCACAAACTTGATTGAGTTTTTTGAAAAAGTAACAAAGAGGATTGATGAGGGCAGAGTGATGGACGTGATCTATATTCAGTAAGGCATTCAACAAGGTTCCCCATGGGAGACTGGGTCACAAGCTTAGATCTCATGGAATACAGGGAGAACTAGCCATTTGCATACTGAATTGTCTCAAAAGTACAAAACAGAGGGTGGTGGTGGAGGGTTGTTTTCAGACTGGATGACTGTGACCAGTGGAGAAATACAAGGACCAGTGTTGGGTCCACTACTTTTCATCATTTATATAAATGATTTGGATAGAAGCATAAGAGGTATAGTTAGTAAGTTTGCTGATGACACCAAAACTGGAGATGTAGTGGCCTGCGAAGAAGCTTACCTCAGATTACAATGGGATCTTGACCAGATGGGCCAATGGGCTAAGCAGTGGCAGATGGAATTTAATTTAGATAAATGTGAGGTGCTGCATTTTGGGAAAGCAAATCTTAGCAGGACTTATAAATTTAATGGTTAGGTCCTCTGGAGTGTTGCTGAACAAACAGACCTTGGACTGCAGGTTCATAACTCCTTGAAAGTAGAGTCGCAGATAGATAGGATAGTGAAGAAGGTGTTTGTTATGCTTTCTTTTACTGGTCAGAGCATTGAGTATAGGAGTTGGAAGGTCACGTTGTAGCTGTACAGGATATTGGTTAGGCCATTTTTGGAATATTGTGTGCAATTCTGGTCGCCTTCCTATTGGAAAGATGTTGTGAAACTTGGAAGGGTTCAGAAAAGGTTTACAAATTTGTTGCCAGGGTTGGAGGGTTTGAGCTATAGGCAGAGGCTCAACAGGCTGGGGCTGTTTTCCCTGGAGTCTCGAAGGCTGAGGGCTAACCTCATAGATGTTTATAAAATCATGAGGGGCATGGATAGGGTAAATAGACAAAGTCTTTTCCCTTGGTTGAGGGAGTCCAGAATGAGAGGGCATCAGTTTAGGGTGAAAGGGGAAAGATATAAAAGGGACCTAAGGGGCAACCTTTTCACGCAGAGGGTGGTGCATGTATGGAATGAGCTGTCAGAGGAAGTGGTGGAGGCTGGTACAATTGCAACATTTAAAAGGCATCTGGATGGGTATATGAATAGGAAGAATTTAGAGGGATATGGGCTAAGTGCTGGCAAATGGGACTAGATTAGTTTGGGATATCCGGTCGGCATGGATGAGTTGAAACGAAGAGTCTGTTAATGTTCTGTACATCTCTATGACACTATGACTCTATAACTGAAAGACACTTCACTTGAATAAATCTGATAATAACCTCTTGGGCTGTTCCTTGGAATCAAGGATGGATTTATTCCACTCTTCTGGGTGCTAAGGTGACTAAATAGATCAATATGAGATCTACACACCTGTCTACAGATGGAATATGTAGTGTGTGCTGAAGTGGATCTGTGGAATGCACCCATTTTACATGCTTCATCTGTTCTTGGTGCTTGGCCTCCAACTGAGCCTATTGGACATGTTGGAAATGACTGAATCCATAGAATCCCTCCAGTTTGGAAATGGACCATTCAACACAACAAGCCCACAGTGGCTGATAGAAGAGCATTCCACCTAGACTGACCTCACTACCTTTTCCCTGTAATGCTGCATATCCAATGGTTAATCACCTAGCCTACACATCCCTGGACACTATTGTCATTTTAGCATGGCCAATCCACCTAACCTGCACATCTTTAGGCTGTGAGAGGAAACGGGGCACCCAGAGGGAACCCACACAAATGGTCGCCTGAAGCTGGAATTGAATCTGAGTCCCTAGTACTATGAGGCAGCAGTGCTAACCACTGAAGGTTAGCTCCTTCAAGGATGCTTCTTCTTCTGCAAGTTGTCAATCTTGTGTTAGAGATTCCCATTGGGCGGTGAGAATTTTGCATCTTTTCAAGGGAGTTTTAAGACATTCTTGTTGCATTTTCATCTGCAATCCTAGTATCTGCTGGCCATGATGAAGCCCAGAGTAGACAGCTAGTTTTTGGAGTCTTGTGTCTGGTATGTTGCTGATGTGGCCTGCCTAATGCAGCTCATTGACCATAACCAATGCTCAGTCATGGAGATTGTTGCTTGGGAGAAGGCATGGATATTTGAGCAGCAATCCTGCCATTGGATTTGTTGGTTTTTGTGGAGGCAATCCTGGTGGTATTTCCTTCAGGATTTCAGATGTATAGGAAAGGTGTTGTTAAACTTGAAAGGGTTCAGAAAAGATGTACAAGAATGTTGTCAGGGTTGGAGGATTTCAGCTGTAGGGAGAGGATGAATAGGCTGGGGTTGTTTTCCATGGAGCATCAGAGGCTGAGGGGTGACCCTATAGATGTTTATAAAATCAGAAGGAGCATGAATAGAGTGAATAGCCATGGCCTTTTTTCCAGGGTAGGGAGTCCAAAACTAGAGGGCAAAGGTTTAAGTTGAGAGGGAAAGAATGGAAGGATTGAAAAAGACCTGGGTTCAACTTTTTCACATAGACAATAGTGCCAAAACAAGCTGCCAAAGGAAGTGGAGGAGGCTGGCACAATTACAACATTTAAAACATATCTGAATGGGTAAATGAATAGGAAGGGTTTAGAGGGATATGAGCCAATGCTGGCAAATGGGACTCGATGAATTTAGGATATCTGGTTGGTACAGATGTGTTGGACTGAATGGTCTGTTTCTGTACTGTATATCTCTATGATTCAATCACTCTATGTCTGTTGTACATTATTAGTATCCATGATGCATAGAGGAGAGATAGTGACTATGATGCCCTTTAGACCACGAATCTGGTGTAAACTGTGTACCCCAACAGTTAATCTCCTCAAAGTTTCTTAATAGACTGATCAGCTATAAAAGTATCATTCACATAAATGCAATGTTGCTGGAATGTGCTATAATGAGCTAATCCTCATGATATCAATTTTCTCTGAGCTATTTCAGGTGGATATTCAGCCAATGTGTAGGCAAGATGACACATTGTGCCACATCTAATAATCCCATTACGAGACATAAATATAGTGGTTACAAATTTCTACGAGGCATGTACGACAATAGCAGCTCTTAAAAGGAGCTTCGATTGCATTGATAGATCAGGAAGGACTCTGCAAAATGCTCAAGCATGTGTATTCTGCTTAGCTACTGGTCTAAGTATTTCTGGTCCACAAAGACCTGGAGTTGGAGATTCCTGGGGAGAGGGCCAAGTTGCTTTGGATGCAGAAGGACTTCAAGGAGGACGTCATCCAAGTAGGCATTAACAATTGTTACAGGAAAGGCTGAAAGAAACATCAAATTCAACTTTTTAATTAAGTCTCCATTGGTTTAACATGATTTACTTCTGTCAGCATGACTGTTATGCCCTAATCTGCAACAGTTACATACATTTTAATGTCTTCAAGCTGGCTTAAATCCAAAACTCCAGCATCCTATCTTAACCTAGGTTCTATATTGTCATGTCAGTCTAAATATGTATGGATACTTACCTCATCTTTGACTGATTTGGAGGTGCTAGTGTTGGACTGGGGTGTACAAAGTTAAAAATCACACAACCTCAGGTTATAGTCCAACAGGTTTATTTGGAAGCACTAGCTTTAGGGGCGCTGCTCCACCTGATGAAGGAGCAGAGCTCTGAAAGCTAGTGTTTCCAAATAAACCTGTTGGACTATAACCTGGTGTTGTGTGATTTTTAACTTCATCTCTGACTGTAATGTACACAAATAGGTGAGTACAAAATGGGTGCTTCTGCTTTCACACAACAAAAGCACAGTCAACCTATCTCTTCCTGAAATTGTACTTTGTCTGGGTGTTGAAGCATGTCTTCCTTGACCATATTTAGTGATTATTAACAATGAGGGATGTTAAACTGTTCCTCTAATACATAAAGCTATTGATATTGAGACTGGCTTTCCTCTTATGGCAGTTTGATTTTATAAGGGAGTAGTTGGTGGCTGAATCTGGAGTTTGGATTAAGTAGCAGGGTTTTGTTCTGCACTGCTACTCTGGGGCTGCCTTGTGGTGAAGGCCTGATAACAGTAGTCTCATGTAACATTTTTTTCTCTCTGAGACCTGAATCCCTGTGTCCACTGATTAGCCAATTGATTGCTTAATTTCAGCAAATAGATGTTAAATGAAATGAGAAAATACTGCTTCTATCCAGATCCACAATCTCTGAATTCTGATACAAACACTGCCACCCAATCTGTGCTCTGCTGTTATCAGGGCATCAGTTCATGGGAGCAAAGCCACCACTGCACTTGGAGGCTGTTACAAATTGTACAGAACTTGGCAGTTGTTCCATTAATATCTAAAACGAGGATAAAGATTTTCTGATGATGCCATGAATGAAAGAGATGGCTGAACATTTAGAAAGGAAAATTTTAACTTGGGGTGTATGGAGTAGTGGTTTCATAGCAGGAGCTTAAGGGATCATGTTGTAACAATTATGACATGACCACAAGTGATCTGGAAAGAAATTACATGAAGGAGTCACACAGAGTTTGCGTAGATCAATGATTGAGTACAGTAAAGAAAAGGTATGCACTGGAAATCAAGCCTGATTATTTCACGATGCATTATAAATGTATATATGATAAATTTAATCATTAAAATTATTAATTTGCCAGAGTTTGATCACTGTCTGAAGTTAGGTGAATTGGCCATGCTAAATTGCCCATTGTGTTAGGTGCATTAGTCAAAGGTAAATATGGGGATTGGGTTACTCTTCGGAAGTCGGTGTGGACTTGTTGGGCTGAAGGGACTGTTTTCATACTGCAGAGAATCTAATCGAATCTAATCTAAAAGAAACTCACACAGGGTTTCATTAACAAACAAGATAATAGAGCTGAATAATTATAAATAAACTTATACTTTTATAATTGGCAAAATAAATTATTAATTACAAACATGCAAACTTGAACTTTACCTCCTTTGAATGCCAACAGACCTATACACACATTCATTTGCAAATTGGACGAACAAAGCACTCAAGGCAGACAGTTCTGTCGTAATATTGTGGGTGCATAACATACGCAAAAAGAAACAATTCTGTGGATGAAGAGACCAAAACATAAAAGTGGAATGAGGTAACTATGATGGTTCTTTAGATTTTTGGCCATTATAGCTTATTATTGAAGACCACAGAAATCCTCAATTCAATAGCCATTCAGTTGAACGTATGTTTTACTTGAGGTAGAAGTTTTTTGTTTCAGAATATTTGAGTGCTTTTTCTTCTCCATTCACAGAGTATGAGAAAGAAAGTGACTATTTTGGCTTGTTGGCCTTCTGGAGGTCTGACCCTCTCTCAGTCTGTGACAAACTGCAACTTTACTATCCAAAAGCATTTTTCTTTCAACCCAAAGGCGCCTGGTGACAGTTCATCTAACAAAAAATATCAAATCAAACTTCACCAAAAAGTTACATGACCTTGGATAACTAACATATGAACAACACACATTGCAGCTTTTGAATTTAAAAAGAGAACTAGTTCATTCTCTACAATACAGCAGTGTCCAAACTTCAATCTTCCCGGTTTTGTTTTCAAAAAAGAGATGTCTAGTCCTTACATGCCTCACTTTGAAGGAGTTGAAGGATCATTTATGAATCAATTTCATCAAAAGTTGAACACGACACATATACAATAAAGCATAAGAAAATTATATTTGTTCTCCCTCAATCATTCTTCGTGCAGGATTTACACAAGTTCTTGTTATCTTTTCAGCAAAGATTTTCAAACTACTCCAATACCATTATATTCTTGATAATGCATCTACAATTACTTAGTCTTTTCCGATTAAATTAACAATATTTATATCAGAAAATGGAATTAACATGCTCTAACAAAATAATTTAAATAATTATTTATTTCATGCTTTAACCTTCTCTACAAAGGCCAATGGATTATGATCAGTGTATATTAGTATATCTCTGTGGTCATGGTGGACAGAATCTTAAAATTGTTTAAAGCCAGGAACGATCCCAGATCCTCTATTTCCATTGTAGTGTATTTCTTCTGTTACTGGTTCAATTTCTTAGAAAAGTGCCCACTGGCTTCTCTATTCCCAATTCATCACTTTGCATTATGATGGCAGCCATCCAATTTCACTAGCATCAACTGTCATTTTAAAAGAGTCAGTAAACTATGGGACAAGCAGCATCAGCTCATTTATTCGGATTGTCTTCATTGTCTCAACAGCAGTTTGACACAATTTTGATGAAAGTACCTTTGCCTGATATCACATTAAATCTGTGTTGGGGTGTAGACATTGAAGTTGAGCATACATATCCAATAAAATCTCCAAATCCCCAAATATTTCATGATTTCATCCTTAGCTTCACTTATGGAGAATTCTATCAGAATCTGCACTTATGCTGTTCTTGGCAACTCTTGCCTTTGCCCCACAATGCATTCATGGTAAATTACCCTCAATTTTGCAACAAAAGTCTTAGCATGATTTATCACTAAGCCAGCTCACTGTAAGTGCCTAAATATGTCTTCTAATTGTTTTAAGTGTTTCTCTCAGATGTTGCCATATATTAAAATATTCAAATAAACCAGATATTTAGGTATACTAGTTATTATTTATTTTTTAAGTCTCTGAAATGTAGTCAGGGTATTTATAATCCTGACTGGCATGACTCAACACTGATAGATTTGGTGTAACAAAAGCTTTGCTCTTGATTTTAATGGTACATCTTTAATAAATCAATCATAGTTTAAAAATGAGATCTGTCAATCCCATCAATACTATCATCTTATTGAGAAGTTGGGTATGATTCAGATTTTGTTATTACATTTTCATTTATGTAATCTATGCAGAATCTAGTCGATAACATCCTATTAAGGGAATAGCACCACCGGTGAATTCTAAATGCTTTTCAGAAACCCAGTTAAGTGATTTTCTAGAATGTTTTGATTCTCCGATTCCACCTTATCATGTTTTCCAGGATTAATTTATGAGTGTTTTTTTTATTGTTGCTGATTCCCTAAATCCTCATCATGCCTAGCTCGCACTGTATACTCCAGTATGCCTCTACAGATTTCCATGAACTTCGAAAGTAACCTTGCTAGACATTCCCATTGTTTTTCCTCTAAGTACAGAATATGTCATCTAACTGTCCTATTTTTAGCTAATCAGATTGTGAACTGCCTACCTCTCTTTCTACCTCACTTTTACTGTCTCTGCCATTCTCTACTACTCTTACCACCTGACACACTTGCTCTTTCTTATCTACCTCTCGATGATGATATCACTTTAACATGTTTATGTGACATGACTGATTCTACTTTCTGTAATCTGAAGCATCTCCCAGACAGGTCACTTCACTAACTCTCCAAACTACCTTTATGGACCATAAATCTCACTTCAAGAGGTTCACCTTGAAAAAGTAATAACACTAACACTTCACATTATGTTTGAAATATTCTAGGTTGCAGCATGTTTGTCTGCCAATCCTTTCATCATTGCCTGTAAGATTTTTAAACACTCCGATACTGCTGTACATACTACTATAAGTCTTTCTAGAATCATGGACACATCGTCCAACAGTAAGAATTTGTCTATTTGTCTTAAAAAAATGTTTCCTTGATCAATTTTAATGAACCTCTATTCTCATGACCATGGATCAATTTGAATGGACAAAGCCTAATAGATTAATTTAGGGAATTTCTGGTAATCAAATTACAAAGAATCCAATCCTTTGTCCTAATCCTGTGTGTAATCATGATATATGCCTTAATCATTATTTTCAAATCTGACAACATCTGTCCAAAGCTCCCTTTATTTGTGGATAATATGTGGTAATCTTTATCTGTTTTGTACCCAAGTTAATTATTATATCCTGAAAAAACTTGGTTTAGACTGACTGTATTTCTACTTGCAGTCCATAATGTTAATTTTCCACTATCTTTGCCATAATTGTCCTCAAAGGAATAGCTTTTGGAAATCAGATTCATATCCATAATTAAGAATATGACTGGTGTCATATTTATTTTCAGTTTGTTTTCAGTAAAGTTCCTACATTAGGGCGGCATGGAAGCTCAGTGGGTAATACTGCTGATTCACAGCACCATCTGTGTGGAGTTTGCACATTCCCCCGTGTCTGTGTGGAGTTTGCACATTTCCCCATGTCTGTGTGGAGTTTGCACATTCCCCCATGTCTGTGTGGAGTTTGTACATTCCCCCATGTCTGTGTGGAGTTTGCACATTCCCCCCATGTCTGTGTGGAGTTTGCACATTCCCCCATGTCTGTGTGGAGTTTGCACATTCCCCCCATTCCCCCATGTCTGTGTGGGTTTCCTCCGGGTGCTATGGTTTGCTCCTGCCGTCCAAAGATGTGCAGGTCAGGTGGATTGATCAAGATAAATTGTCCGTGGGAATCCAAGGATGTGAAGATTAATGGATTAGCCATGGGAAAGGCAGGGTTGTAGTGATGGGGTGGATCTGGATGTGATGCTCTTTGGAGGTTGGTCTGGACCAGATGGGCCAAATAGCCTGCTTCCACGCTGTAGGGATTCCATGATATTCATCCTGCTAGCACTCTACTGAATGGTTGTTAACAAAAAAAACTGCAATGCACTTTGAAGGTGCAACTTTTATACATGTTGAGGTTTTCCCATTACCTGAAATTACATATTACAGAACTGCACTCCTTCCTAATGAGGTCTTGGACAAGTAAAATACATGTTTATCAATGCTTGGTTTTTCTGTAATCCTACATGTTTTGACATATGAATTTCATGTGTCACTTTCAATACCTCTTTATCATATCTAGGGGGCACCACGATCTAATGAGCAACTATTCATTCCTCAGGAGCTGAGTCCAAGGACATAGTTTGAGAATAGAGATCATGGCCTGGGAGTGACTAGGGCTCCCACAGATAGCAGAAAATATAATTTTGCTGACAGAATTTGCACAAATGTAATTTATTTTTCCGAAGGAATTTGGTACTATGACAGTACAGTCAAGATTTTCTGTTCTGGTTAATTCTTACTCACTTTTTTGTATGCCCATTGGCATTATTATTTTGTATTAACAATAATGGCTGCATTAAAAGTGGCAGGTGTATTTAAATTAAGCAGTGATGATGTGCTGCCATGTCACCTATAGTTTTATTCACTGCCACTCAGCTCATATCCATGTAAAGCTGAAATTGTTTTATAAAGCCAAAGGTGGACTGAACCGGTTTTATTACCTTGCATTAAGTGGAGGAATGAGGCTAAGAATTAAGATATGGGATTCTGGATTAGAGTGGTGCATTGGAAAGCACAACAGTTCAGGCAGCATCCGAGCAGCAGGAAAATCGACGTTTCGGGCAAAAGCCCTTCATCAGGCATAAAGGCAGGGTGCCTAAAGGGTGGAGAGATAAATGAGAGGAGGGTGGAGGTGGGGAGCAAGTAGCATAGAGTACAATAGGTGAGTGGAGGTGGGAATGACGGTGATAGGTCAGGGAAGAGGGTGGGTGTAGGTGGCACAGAGTACAATGGGTGAATGGGGGTGGGGATAAAGGTGATAGGTCAGAGAGGAGGGTGGAGTGGATAGGTGGAAAGGAAGATAGGGAGGTAGGACAAGTCAATGGGGACGGTGCTGAGCTGGAAGGCTGCAACTGGGGTGAGGTGGGGGAAGGGGAAATGAGGAAACTGGTCAACCCCACGGCATCAATGTGGACTTCACCAGTTTCCTCATTTCCCCTCCCCCCACCTCACCACAGTTGCAGCCTTCCGGCTCAGCACCATCCCCATGACTTGTCCTACCTGCCTTTCTTTCTTTCCACCTATCCACTCCACCCTCCTCTCTGACCTATCACCTTCATCCCCACCCCTATTCACCCATTGAACTCTTTGCTACTGTCTCCCCATTCCCAACCTCCTCTCATTTATCTCTCCACCCTGCAGGAACTCTGCCTGTATTCCTGATGAAGGGCTTTTGCCCGAAACGTCAATTTTCCTGCTCCGCGGATGCTGCCTGAACTGCTATGCTTTTCCAGCACCGCTCTAATCCAGAATCTGGTTTCCAGCATCTGCAGTCATTGTTTTTACCTAACTGAGATATGGGGCCTGGGCATTTGAGCCCTGCAGGCTCCTTCTTTTGTATAGCAATCAATGTATTATAAAATGTTAAAATTTCATTCTAATGTATAAAATATTTGCTGTTATCCATTATCATTATTGCTGATCTTCCACTCCAACTCCAGGCAAGAGAGAGAAGTCCAGTTAGCAAGGAGAATGGAGAAAGAGGAAGGATGAATGAGTGTATGGGAGGATGAGTGTGCAGGTATGTGGCAAAGGAGGACTCGAGTGAATGAGAATGACTATGGTGGGAAGGCAGTAGTGAGTGAGAGGCTGAATGGGAGAGCAAAGCATCTGTGAATGAGTGGGGGCTGAATGTGATGGGGTATATCTGAGTGGAGCAGAGAGGTGTTTTATGAAGATGGGTGGTATGTAAGGTATGAACAGAGGAGCTGATGACCATGTGAGTCTGTGGGTGGGGGGCTTCACTGAGTCTTTTCCCTGAATACGAAAAATTTAGCTGAAATATATCTGAGCCTACGAAAAATTTAGCTGAAATATATCTGAGCCTAAAAGAGTTTTAGGGGTGGCACGGTGGTTCAGTGGTTAGCACTGCTGCCTCGGATCCCATGTTCGATTCCAACATTGGGAGGCTATCTGTGTGGGGTTTGCACATTCTCCCCATGTCTGCGTGAGTTTCCTCTGGGCACTCTGGTTTCCTCCCACAGTCCAAAGATGTGCAGGTCAGGTGAATTGGCCATGCTAAATTGCCCATAGCGTTAGGTGCATTTATCAGAGGGAAATGGGTCTGGATAGGTTACTCTTTGGAGGGTTGGGTTGGGCTGAAGGGCCTGTTTCCACACTGTAAGGAATCGAATTTGATTTTTCCAATGCCCTTTAAAACATACATCTTCATATTTGTGTGATGTATTGTTTTATGTTGATCTATAATATGCAAACTTTAAAAATACATACTAAACATTTCTATGCTAATCTATGGCTGTTTCTTTTCTCTGGTGTTTGGAGTCATGTCAATTTTCAGGGTATTATAAATATATATTTGCTAAAGGGATGTTGGCATTGCTGGCAGGGCTAGACTTTGTTTTGAATCCCTTAAGAAAATGGTGGTGATTTAAACATTTTAAATAGTTTGCAAAGTCTCCACTTTACATAATTCAGCAAAGGTCATGGTCTGTGATAGTACAGACTTCACCCTCTATTACATGTACAAACTGCACTGAATGCTGAAATGTTGGGGTCACTTTGGTGATTTCATACAGATACCGCTGTCCACAGTCTTGATGGTAAGAGAAGGTAAACAAAGAGAAAGCTAATGTTTTACCCACTTGAAGTCAAATAAATCTACACCTTTGAAATATTTGAATTTATTTAATTTTCCTAATGGAATATCTGGATGTATATTGCACACTAACAAAAATGTATTCTATCAACAGGGCAGATGTGCCATTCAAAACAATAATCATCAAATTTGAGGAGTACCCATTTCAATTTTAAGCCATGAGAAATATCCTGTAAGATTATTCTTTCTGTAGGGATGTCATCAAGAAAATGCTCAGGAATCTTGAACTATGCAAGTGACTCGAGTAGTTTCTGTCCAGCTCAAGAAAGCTTCCGTCAAGCTAAAAGAGGGGAAAACTAGTCAAAACAGTGGTGGTAATAGCTGTTTATTGACTTGTTAATTTTTTTTTAAAGGGACAAAATTAAAATATTGACTTGTTAATAATGTAAGGACAATCTCAAATATTCAAATATGCCAAATGCTTTCATTGCCAAAGGGAAGACCACATTGCAACTGCAAGCTGCTGAAAACCAAAGTTGGAAAGACCTCACTCCAGTTGCCACAAAAAATGGTGACATCGCAAGAATAGACTCTACAATCTGAAAGTAAATTCAGTGTCTGTATGAAAAGAGTATAGGGCTTTAAAGCACTAAATCCACTAGTAATCACTCAAATGAAAAAAAATTGTACAAAAGTGTTGGTTAATCAACATATGTTGACATTTTCATCTGTATGGCTATAGATTGTCCTATTATGAGCAGAGGTATGTACAATAGTGTCATGAAGATATGCTGTATCAAATATTATTCTGTAATTTCATCTGCTGCTTTCATACGTTGGACTTTTTTAAAAGGCAGATTTTAACAAAATTGATTGAAACTTAGGATGGCTGAAAAGAAAAGGCATCTGTGACATTACATTCAGCCCTGTGGAGACACACCATTGGCAGAGGTCCCAAAAAAACCAAGATATACCTGGTCAAGATGCGGACATCTCATTAAGACCAAATAATTTGGGAGTTAATACCTGTGATATTAAAAAAATTAATCATCTCCACAAAGGAACAATGGCTAAAGAGAAGCCCCAGACATGGACTAAAACAACTGCAGAATATCCACAAATATTTTTTGGACTGCTGTTGACCAAGCTGGAGACACGGTATGTGACCCATTCTTTATGTATGTGAATGCTAGAGTTGAAATTGTAAACTCATTAATACAAGACAACAGGATTGACTGCCTTGGCCTCTTTATCTCTCTATGAAACCTCTCCAAAATCTGTTAACAGTTTGTGGTTTGCAATCTCGCCTGAATTTCAGGCCGATAGATTTTAATTGTTTTTTAACCTGAGTGGGTTTTGGCAAGAAAATGAACTCCCATTTGTTTACAAAAAAAATCTTGCCTGACTGCTTTATTCACACAGATCTTCTTAATGCACAATTTAAATTGATAATATATTATTTAAAAATATATATGTTCTATAATTTTCCTTTTCATCAAGGGCTTCTGGAGCACAGCATCTGTGCCCAGCTGAACAGAATTTGGAGAAGGCTTCATTTTCTGACACAGCCTGTT
Source organism: Chiloscyllium plagiosum (assembly GCF_004010195.1). Lineage (NCBI taxonomy): Eukaryota > Metazoa > Chordata > Chondrichthyes > Orectolobiformes > Hemiscylliidae > Chiloscyllium > Chiloscyllium plagiosum. Next base: position 59,701,293 of record NC_057715.1, on the reverse strand, counting down.
CATTACTACAACCTGTCCTCCCTCTTGTAATGGGTAAGTAACCAAAAGGAAACCTAACTAACCATTAAACTCTCCCACTGAAAAGCAAGTATCTGAGCCATTGCATGGCCTGTATCAGTCCTGTTACAGTGCACTCTCCATACTATTCAGCTCTTCTGAGGAACTATTGACCATGGTCTCCAGCATCTCCTACTGCACGCATGAAGGCCTAAACTGAGCAAATGCATATGTAGAGCACTGGAAAGATAAAATCCTATAAATAATCCTTATGAAGATTGCCATATTTTGCTTGTTGACAGAGTGTCATATGGCATGTGGATTTTCGGACAGTTAATCACATTGGAGAAAGTGAGGACTGCAGAGGCTGGAGAGTCAGAGTCAAAAAGTCTGGTGTTGGAAAAGCACAGCAGGTCAGGCAGCATCTGAGGAGCAGGAGATTTGATGTTTCAAGCATAAGGATTTCATCAGAAATGTTGGGGGGTGGGGGAGGAGCATGGAAGGAGGCTGAGAGATTCATAGGAGGGTTAATCACATAACAGGTAACAAAAATCTCTGTATCTCTCCACCTCCAACTGTCAGGCTGAAATTCCATTCATTTTGAGTTCCTCTTCCTCTGCACTTATTAATCAGGAAATGGAGGGAGAGTCATCCTCTAGTTATCTCCTTCTCACTGGAGTTTTGTTTTCTTTTCTGCTGTAAAATGTCTAAGTGCAGATCTGCGTGTGTTATTATGGAATGTGTTCATCTGGTCAATGAAAAGCATTTATTCAGGGTGATCATGAGGAGGACTTATGACATTGAAAATGAATGTGAGTGAACAGTATGGATGTAAAAAAGTTCATAGACAGAGAAGGATGGGTGGGATTACAAACTAAGTTGGTGTGTGCCATAAAAGTCTAATCATGTTGATAATGGGTATGATAAGTAATGATAAGGAGTGGAATGCTAAGGAAAAGGTTATACAAGAATACTCACTGCAACACCCCCTGCATCATTTGCTTTCTTCCAGCACTGCCCTAGCTTATCTATCAGCACTGCCCTAGCTTATCAAGAGAAAGGTAATGTGAAGGAAGGCATGGCATCAGGTAATTCATGAAGATCAACGAAGCTGGAAATCTACAGAGTGACTGAGGATGTGCCACTACTCCAATAGAGTTAAAGAAGATATTGTAGGACTTAATAATTTGTTATTCATCTAACCTGAAACATATTTAAAGAAACTCTGAGGAACCCTTTCTTTGAGGAAGTGGCATGTTTGCTCTTGATGTTAAATGGAAAAACATGCTAGAAGTAGGAGAGTGAGATCTGATACCACATGGGAAAGAAGTAGAGTAGATCTTCAATGCTAAATCATAAATCTAATGCTGCAATTACGAGGATGAAATCTTTTGCTCATATCAAGAAGACAAAACTGATTTGGCACAAGAGGCCAGCAGCAACAGCACAGTATGACACTCATGAATTCATTGAAGTAAATGTCTTATTGATCAAGATCCAGAAAAGTGCATACAGTGGCACACGCACGATATCCAAACTCAAGTATTGATCATGTACAAGGTTATTCTGCAACAAAGTGGGGGGAGTTACATAAAATTAAATAGTTGGATGGAATTCACAGACTACCAGGGCAGGTGGGATGACTGCAAAATGCAATGGTCATCATGGTGCCTATGCATATGTTCCATTGTAATTATGTCAGTGACAAGGCAGTTGTTTTATGGTTTACCTGTATGTGGATCAATTCATGTCTTTAAATGTTGAATAATCCCACTACCATCCCACTGCCACTAAAACTTAATGAGCAGCAAGATAAGCCTACAAAGTTCCAATGTGAGAACTTTCATTTTTCATGTAGTGGTAGACAAGGGGGTTTGTGCCTCCTTAACAAGTCCTTTGCACTCATCAGAAGGCCTTCAAAGTCAACCATCACTCCTTCCTTGCTTTTCTGGTCTTTCTACCCCAGCCAGTCATGCACCTCACCACTTATCATGGGTCTTCGCAGCCTGACCACAAAAAGACACTCTGAGTTGCCTTTTGACATGGTCCCAAAGAGGGTCTTTGCTGCAGATCCCACTGTAGTACCAGCAGTGGGCATCTTGCATGATATCACTGCATATGCTGGAGGGCTGCCAGCCCTGATTTGTTGGCTGGCTCTTTGAGGTGGATGTTCTGTTGTTGAGGGATTGATGTCTTGACTTAAATCAAATATCACCCCTACTCATGACTTCATCCCCATTCCCCCTATCTTCATGCCCACTCCAGTTACAGGCTCCACCCCCAGCTCCACACCTACCCCAGGTCCTAGCTCCCAGCCTTGCCGAGTTTTCACCATCCACCACAGACCTTTCCCTCACTGAGGACGAATGATCAGTCCTTAGGAAAGGCCTTACCTTTATCCCCCTCTGTCCACACATCAATGAATTTAATACGCACTTCTTCTGCCACCTCCGAGCTTACTTTCACAATCAGGACTTCCGCCTACCTTTTGAGGACCCCATCACTTGCCTCCAACACAATCCATCTACCTGGACACCCCGTGCTGGCCTATTACCCACCCTCAATCTCTTCATTTCCAACTGCCGCCGAGACATTAACCACCTCAAACTGTCTACCCCCCTCCCCCACTCCAACGTCTCACCCTCACAACGCACAGCCCTCCAATCCCTCTGCTCCAATCCCAATCTCACCATCAAACCAGCAGATAAAGGAGGCGCAATGGTAATTTGGTGCACTGATCTCTACACTGCTGAAGGCAGACGCCAACTCGAAGACACCTCCTCCTACCACCCCCTCGACCATGACCCCACGCCCCCATCACCAAACCATCATCTCCCAGACCATACAGAACCTCATCACCTCAGGAGATCTCCCACCCACAGCTTCCAACCTTGTAGGCCAGGAACCCCGCACCGCCTGATTCTACCAACTTCCCAAGATCCACAAGCCTGACCACCCTGGCCGACCCATTCTCTCAGCCTGCTCTTGCCCCACCGAACTCATCTCCACCTACCTCGATACTGTCCTCTCCTCCCTAGTCCAGGAACTCCCCACATATGTTCGAGACACCACCCATGCTCTCCACCTCCCCCAAGACTTCCGTTTCCCCGGTCCCCAATGCCTCATCTTCACCATAGACATCCAATCCCTCTACACCTCCATTCACCATGACCAGGGCCTCCAAGCCCCCCGTTTCTTCCTCTCCCGACGTTCCCAACAGTGCCCTTCCACTGACACTCCCATTCGTTTGGCTGAACTGGTCCTCACCCTTAACAATTTCTCCTTTGAATCCTCCCACTTCCTCCAGACCAAAGGGGTAGCCCTGGGCACCCATATGGGGTCCAGCTATGCCTGTCTCTTTGTTGCCTGCATAGAACAGTCCATCTTCCGTAGTTACACCAGCACCACTCCCCACCTCTTCCTCCGCTACATTGATGACTGCATCGGTGCCAACTTGTGCTCTCGCGAGGAGGTTGAGCAGTTCACCAACACATTCCACCCCAACCTTAAATTCACCTGGACCATCTCTGACACCTCCCTCCCCTTCCTGGACCTCTCCATCTCCATTAATGACGACTGACTTGACACTGACATTTTTTACAAATCCACCAACTCCCACAGCTACTTGGATTTCACCTCTTCCCAACCTACCTCCTGCAAAAATGCCATCCCGTATCCCAATTCCTCCACCTCCACTGTATCTGCTCCCAGGAGGACCAGATCTACCACAGAACACTCCAGATGGCCTCTTTCTTTAGAAACCGCAATTTCCCTTCCCACATGGTTGAAGTTGCCCTCTAATGCATCTCATCCACATCCCACACCTCCGCCCTCAAACCCCACCCCTCCAACTGTAACAAGAACAGAACACCCCCGATCCTCACTTTCCACACTACCAACCTTCGCATTAACCATATCATCTGCCAACATTTCCGGCACCTCCAAACAGGCCCCACCACCAGGGATATATTTCCCTCCCCACCCCTTTCCGCTTTCCACAAAGACCGTTCCCTCCGTGACTACCTGGTCAGGTCCATGCCCCCCCAACAAACCACCCTCCCATCCTGGCACCCTCCCCTGCCACCGCAGGAATTGCGAAACCTGCACCCACACCTCCTCCCTCACCTCCATCTAAGGCCCCAAAGGAGCCTTCCACATCCATCAAAGTTTTACCTGCACATCCACCAATATCATTTATTGTATCCGTTGTTTCCGATGCGGTCTCCTCGACATTGGGGAGACTGGATGCCTCCTTGCAGAGCTCTTCAGGGAACATCTCCAGGACACCCACACCAATCAACCCCACCGCCCCATGGCCCAACATTTCAACTCCCCCTCCCACTCTGCCGAGGACATGGAGGTCCTGGGCCTCTTCCACCGTCGCTCTCACCACCTGACGCCTGGAGGAAGAACGCTTCATCTTCTGCCTCCAAACACTTCAACCCCAGGGCATCAATGTGGACTTCACTAGTTTCCTCATTTCCCCTCCCCCCACCTTACCTCAGTTCCAACCTTCCAGCTCAGTACTGTCCTCATGACCTGTCCTACTTGCCAATCTCCCTTCCCACCTATCTGCTTCACCCTCCCCTCTGACCTATCACCTCCATCCCCACCCCCATTCACCTATTGTACTCTTTGCTCCCTTTCCCCAGCCCCCACTCTCCCCCGCCCGCAAACCCTATTTAACTCTCCACCCTCGAGGCTTTCTGCCTCTATTCCTGATGAAGGGGTTTTGCCCGAAACATCGATTTTCCTGCTCCTCAGATGCTGCCTGACCTGCTGTGCTTTTCCAGCACCACTCTAATCTAAACACTTAAATCAAATATCGGCCATTTGGCCAGCTGGCTGCAGGGCCAAGCCAGCTAACCTAAGGCAGTCTTGTTTTGTAAGATTTTCAGGGCCCTAGAGAAAACCTGTGATGATGTCTGACCTTAGGAATTTTCCTGTAGGGTGGGACTATTATTTCCAACCTAAATTTCAGCTCATGTTTTGGTAAAGGCCTAAAATTTGAATTCTAATTCTAGGTTACCATTTTCCAAAGTTAACAATGCACACCACCATTGTAATTCTTTTAATCAGAAAATATGTGCCATAAACATTGCACTTACAATAGAACAAAGCCTCTCAAAATCACAGATGGAAAGAACAAAACAAGGCATTGATTTGATGGAGTCCATGTGGCTGTACTTGCAATCATCCATGATAGGCACAGTTTTAATAAAGGTATATGTGCTCTCTAAGGAGTGAGTTATTTATACTTTATCATTGTTATTTATTACACTTCACTGCCCTTCAGCCGTTATTTTTCATTCGTATTAATGCTGGAGTTCAGTTCTTATGATAAAATCCTTTGATTGAGCACTCCATTAGCAATGCTAATAGCCATAAATGTGAAATTTTACTCATGTAAGTCATATGCAAATAGTATTTCACACATAAATATGCAATGTTAGGTATACTGATGGTAGGTACATTTTAAATCATTCATAAACACAAAGCTCCATCTTATGAAATCCTGCTATTCCCACAGCAAGGAGGCCATGTTTCAGGAGCTCATTATTTACCTAGAGTAAGAATGAAATTCAGCATGAGTCTCATGGCTGAGTTTCAGAAGTCAGCTTAGTGAAATCACACAAGGAATTTGCAATGCTAATTATTTCATCCATGCTTCAAGAGCTTGAAACAAGACCTGACAGATTTATTGGCCTTCCTCAATAAGATCATCAGTTTCTCAGTTGGAAAAAAGTGGTCCAGAAATCCAGTAACAAACTGCACCTGTTTCATTGATACAGAAGACGATTTTGGCTTTGGAATATAGCTAAAACGTCAATGAACTAGCAGGTCAGAAACACTTACAAAACTCTCACTAGCCCAGCTTATAATAAAAAAGGCCTAGTAATCAGATTACCCTGCATATATTTATAGGCATAAAACAAGCATTTAAGAATGCAAAGTGGCAGGTGGCATATCACAATGGGACCATACATCATGTGCCACATTGGTTAGGATGCATGTCTGTAACAGTCATTCAACAAAATCACGACCTATGCCTGCTTCAGATCCTTTTGCAGAATCTAATTGTGAGTGTTGTTAGTGTGCACCAAGCAAACAATAGGGAGGTTCGAACACTTGATTGTTGAACTGCTGACTTATATAAACCAGATGAAACCAACTGAAAGCTAAGTTTCAACTTCTTAATTTACTTTAATGGGAAATGGGGCGCACACACTGCTCCCAACTGCTTACATTAGCAAAAGGAGCAGTAGGAGACCATATGGCTCGTATGACCATTCAGGATAATCATTGCTGATCTTGAGTTTCAACTCCACTGCCAGCTTCTTAGATCTCTTGATTCCCTGAGATACCAAAAATCTGCATCTACCAGTCTTCAATGTATTTAGCACTGGACACTGCATTGTATTTTCGGGCAGAGAATTCCAAAGAACATAACCCTTTGAGTAAAGAAATTTCATTTCATCTCAGTCTTAAATGATCAACTCTTTATTTTGAAGCAATGTCCCTGCATTTTAGATTCCCTGACCAGCAGAAACAATGTCTTAACATGTATCCTCTCAAGCCTCTTTAGAATCTTGTATGTTTTAATTAGGTCACCTATCATTGTGGTCTCATCAACACTCTGTCTAATTGGAATAAGAATTTCTTATTTCTGCACTCCCATCCCCATGGAATAATACTAATATACCATCTGCTTTCCTAATTGCTTGCTATATCTTTTCATACTTTTTGTGTGGACCTTTCACAAGAACATCCAAGTCTCTTTGACCATCAAAGTATAAGAATTGATGTTGGCAAAAATGGTTTGGCTTAACCTTCAGCAATCTAAAGTATTGAACAGATATGAATTCAAGTAATTATCAACATGTGAAGATGGGGATCTTCATGCTGCAGTCCATTATGACACAATGCTCTCACGTCACACTGACTATGAATCAGTCTAATACTTAGAAAATATAACATTGAGGAAGATCAACACTACCCAGGATAAATCAGCCTTCTTGTTTCAACCCCATCTGCTACCATTCACTCCCTCCACAATTAGAGCACAATAGCAGCAGTGTGTACCATCTACAAGGTATACTGTTACAACGTTTTTGACAGTAACTTCCAAACTTGTGTCCTCTATCAATAAGGAGCACAGATGCATTGAAGCACTACCACCTCGAAATTCCCCTCCAACTCACACAATGTCTTAATTTGGAAATCTATCGCCAGACCTTTATTATCACTGGGTCAAAATCTTGAAATTCTCTCCTAATAGCAGCATACCTTCACCATATGGACTGCAGCAATTCAAAAATGTAGCTCACCAACACTTTCTCCTAGGTTATTAGGCATGGATTAAAAAGGCAGGCTGAATTAGCCTTAATATTATTTGTGCACAATTAAAAAAGGAAAGGAGGTGTCGAAGCATTACTCAAGTGGATTTTATGGGGCCAAAAGGTGTGAGAAATGTGGCTTGCATGGTGCCTTAATTCGGCAAAATGAGCAATTTAGATTTATCAACTGTAAGAAGAGATACAGAGAATTGCACGTCTGCCGCATGCCAAGTAATGTATCTGCCTGTAGTAGTTTCTAACTTATAATACATTTACATTCAATGTGAAACAGTTTTCAATAAGGTCCAGACAATGTGAATGTCAAACAAGGTTCTCAGGTTTCTTTGTTCATTTTCATTCAAAGATGATGTGCATCTGTCAGTTTTGCACAGCTATGTGTAATGTCAGCGTTTATTCTTGGTGAACTTTATGGCACAGAAGGAGCCAAGCAGGAAACTGGATTTGTGAAAAGAGACCTGGACCAGCAATGGTCAGTGGTGTGTGTTAATGATGTGCAATAGCACAGACTGATGCTGGGGGCATGGAGGATTAGAAGATGGACATGGGCTAAGTTTGGGGGCATAAAGGAGTAAAGTTGGAAGGGCCTGGTGGTCCAGAGTCTATTGAGGAGGGTGTTGGGGACTGTCAAAACTGGGTGGCCCAAAAGGAGGTAGCAGTACTTTTTATCAGTACTTTCATGAGTCTATCTCAGTGTTAGCTGCTAGGGGTCTTACAGGGCTCTGTGTTAACTTCACCCACAACATTTCAATTACCATTGCTGAAAGTTTTCTCAGAAAATGTGCTTTAGGGGAAATGTCCAATGAAGTGACCACCAGCTGAAACTGCAAGTTCTTTTCAAGTACCATAAAATGGTGAGCATAATATTCAACACTAACATCAGATTTCAATAATGTGTGATTGCTGAATAACTAATATTGTTTCATAGTCAGTAACCAAAATGTTCCAACCTTCCCTATAACCATTAATGTGTGGTGACTATGAAGCATAGAACACATGGATTTCCATACGTAGACTTAGCCTAAACAAATAATGATAATGTATACATGAAAGAAATGAAATCAAATTTTAAGAAACACCCATTCAAACATTGTGCTCTCAACCCTAACATCAATAGCATTTTCGTTGGGCAACAGGGTTGTGGCCATGATGCAGAATCTGTCTTTCCTTTAACTCATGAGATGTTTGTGTCACCACCATTTGTTGCTCATTCCTAATTACCCATGGAGCAGTTATGGTCAACCACATTGCTGTGGGTCTGGACATACATGTAGGCCAGACCAGGTGAGGATGACAGATTTATTTCCCAAAAAGACATTAATGAACCAGATTTTTTTTTTACAACAATACAAAATCGATTATACTGTAACCATTAGGCTTGTTCAAAATCTCGGATTATTTTGTATTGAATTCAAATTTCTCCATCTGAGCTGATGGGATCTATATCTGTGTCCGCAGAATATTAAGCTGGTGTTCTCGATCAGTCGCCCAATTAAACTAACACTATACCACCATTACGTGCAGCTAGAGCATTGTCAGCTGATGGCAGGTTCCACTAACGAAAAGCTAAATTCAAAATCAAATGTGTTTTGAATGCAGGTCACTGACACTTACATTTTTAATTATAAATGCATGGCAGAAAGCAGAAAGAGGGAAGGTGGGAGTGACACAACGTTAGTTATGGTATTGGGAATAGCATGATGTTGCAAAAATCCCAGCCATAATGTGGGTCACTACCACATTATTTCCCCATTACAACTGCGACTCCAGCCAGAACTTTGGGATGGTCAATCGTGCTCGGGCCTAAATCTGCCAAGTTACATCAGGATGTCTGTTTATCACTCACAGCTCAATAGTTCTAATAAAATAAGTTTGAACCTCAAAATGGCTTTGGATTCTTCGCTTCACTAGTCATCTGCCTTAAGGTTACAATCTATCCCAATCAAATACATTGAATTAGTTAAGTAATAGAAAATTAGACATTAATGCATTTAGTACAAACAGCTGGTAATTTAATTAGAGCAGGAGTATAATGTCATTTAATTTTCTGGCATATAAATTGAAGTTGAAAGATTTTTTGGTTTTGAACAGATCTTATAATTCTGGATTTCAAATCGCTACAAGTGATTTTACGATTAAGGTTCCAGCTGTTGTCAATCTGCTATATATTTACCAGATGCAAAAATAACAGCATGGATTTTCCAACCACCAGATAATTCATTGAAACGATGGAGAATGGAGTTGCATACTGAGATTTTGTGGAATCCCCAATGAAACTGACCTGTGGAAATTGCCTGAGAATTTGACAATTCTTCTAGGCAATTTCCCTACATCTACAACCTTCTGAAAGAACAAATTAAAAGTGAAGATTTCAGAGGGTTCTGCTTCAGTTACCTGAATAGCTACCGAGGGAAGGTTAGATTATTAAAAACCTAATCAACTCCTGGTTAATGTTTCATCTTATTCTCTGACTCTCCCACAACCCCACGCCAATTACACTTTCCCTTACCCACTGTACCCTTGAAATAACATCACTGCAAACAGATGCCCGAGCCAACATTGTGCCAGTAGCCAACCCCCTAACCTGACACCCATCTCCCTCCACCAGTCTGAATCCTTGCCAGATCCCAAACCAACACTCTGTCACTGACCCCAGGCCTGCAGCACCCCTCCCATATCCATTCCTGACCCTATCACACCTCTCTCCTGCCCTGAAACCTAATAAACCTCCATCCCCCGACACCAACACACATCCCTTTCACCAGACCTGACATTCCTCCACCATTAGGTCACACATGCCCCCAAACTCTAATACTTTGAATGCAGGATTTTCTTGGGTTGGTGACATCTTTCCTGTCGTGATGTCATTTCCTTTTTTGGGGAGGGTTGTAAATGGGGTCCAAGTCAATGTGTTTGTTGATAAAGTTCCGGTTGGAATGCCATGCTTCAAGGAATTCTCGTGAGTGTCTCTGTTTGGCTTGTCCTAGGATGGATGTGTTGTCCCAGTCGAAGTGGTGTCCTTCCTTATCTGTGTGTAAGAATACTAGTGAGAGAGGGTCATATTGTTTTCTGGCTAGTTGATGCTCATGTATCCTGGTGGCTAGGAAAGAAAACATACACTATATCACCATAGGAAATGATGTCACCACAGGAAATGGCATCACCACTCCAAGGAAACCCAAACATATAAATAGAAAGCAGGAAACATCAGCAGTGCTTCTTCTGGAGGCTCACTGAAGATGTTACCTAATATGGTGATGAAACATCTGAAAATGAACCTTCCAGCTCAGCAAGCAAACAGCAATGTTCATTTCCAGATGTTTCATTACCCTACTAGGTAACATCTTCAGTGGGCCTCTGGCGAAGTAATGCTGAAAATTCCTGCTTTCTGTTTATATGTTTGAGTTTCCAAATAAAGAAACGCAAACATACAAATAGAAAGCAGGGATAAAGGGGAACTAGCCATTTGGATACAGACCTGGCTCAAAGGTAGAAGACAGAGGGTGGTGGTAGAGGGTTGTTTTTCAGATTGGAGGACTGTGATCAGTGGAGTGCCACAAGGATCGATGCTGGGTCCACTACACTTTTTCATTTACATAAATAATTTGGATGCAAGCATAAAAGGTACAGTTAGTAAGTTTGCAGATGGCGCCAAAATTGGAGGTGTAGTGTAACAGAATGTTACCTCAGATGACAACGGGATCTTGATCAGATGGGCCAATGGGCTGAGAATTGGCAGATAGAGTTTAATCTAGATAAATGCAAGGTGCTGCATTTTGGGAAAGCAAATCTTAGCAGGATTTATATGCTTAATGGTAAGGTCCTAGAGAGTGTTGCTGAACAAAAAGACCTTGGAGTGCTCCTTGAAAGTGGAGTCGCAGGTAGATAGGATAGTGAAGAAGGCATTTGGTATGCTTTCTTTTATTGGTCAGTGTATTGAGTATAGGAGTTGGGAGGTCATGTTGCGGCTGTACAGGACATTGGTTAGGCCACTGTTGGAATATTGCGTGCAATTCTGGTCTCCTTCCTTTCGGAAAGATGTTGTGAAACTTGAAAAGGTTCAGTTTTTACACAGAGGGTGGTACATGTATGGAATGAGCTGCCAGAGGAAGTGGTGGAGGCTGGTACAACTGCAACATTTAAAAGGCATTTGGATGGGTATATGAATAGGAAGGGTTTGGAGGGATGTGGGCTGGATGCTGGCAGGTGGGACTAGATTGAGTTGGGATATCTGGTTCACATGGATGGGTTGGACCGAAGGGTCTGTTTCCATGCTGTACATCTCTATGACTCTGAGATGTTACCTAGTAGGGTAACAAAACGTCTGGAAATGAGCCTTCCAACTCAGCAAGAAAACCTAGATCCAGAAATAAAAAAAGGAGCAGAATGTCAATCTGATGGTGTAGGCAATTTACTGAAGTGGGGATAAATGGGGAGTTCTAAAGAAAACATGCCTTCAACTGGGGCACATTTCTTTGCAGGAATTATCTTGAGACCCTTCAATGTATATTTGATATTTTAGCAATTGGGTCTCCCTAAACATGGAAACTGATGTGATTAAGAGGGACTTACATTCTAACCTGCAATTTAACTTCATATTTAAAAATCACACAACACTAGGTCCAACAGGTTTAATTGGAAGCACACTAGCTTTCGGAGCGACGCTCCTTCATCAGGTGATTGTGGAGGGCTCGATCGTAACACAGAATTTATAGCAAAAATTTGCAGTGTGATGTAACTGAGATTATACATTGAAGAATTGATTGTCTGTTAAGCTTTTCAGAATCATAACTTCATATTGTTTGCATGTAAAGTTTCTATCTTGTCATGAATAGAATGTATAACATTAATCTTTATGGGTAATGTGGGGACTCATTAAGATATGACCATATTCCATAAATATAAGAATCAGGAGAGTTATTTAATGGGTGACTGAGCTCATGTCATGGATTTTACATTATTGTCAAATTGAAAAATAATTTATTCCAGCATAAGGATTTAATGAAAAACATTTGTTTGTATTGACTTTTTAAAAAATAGCATCATGTTCATTTCATTCAGATTGTTGAAGTCTGCTTTCCTGCCAAAAATATTCACTGTATGATATCAGCAGGATAAAAATCGATTAGTTAGTTATCACCTGGCTCTGAATCTGGACCAGGAAAATAACTGTGAGATCTTGAGTTTAATTTATGTGAAGAGTTAGGTCATTTACAACTGTGGGAGGTAATCAAGAAGAGACTTCTGGTTTTCAGTTTAGCTACTAAACCATGTGGGTAGAATCATAGAGTCATAGAGTCCTATAGCACGGAGACAGGCTGTTCGGCCCAAACGGCTGACCTAAATGTCCATCCACACTAACCCCATTTCCCCGCACTTGGCCCATATCCTTCTAAACTTTTCCCATCTGTATATTTGTCTAAATGCCTTTTGAATGTTCTTTATGTACCCACATCAACTCTATTCCGCTGGCAGCTCATTCCATATGCATACCACCCTCTGTGTAAAAAAGTTGCCCCTCAGGTTCCATTTATTCTTTTCCCTCTAAACTTAAACTGATGGCTTCTTGTCCTTGATTCCCCAACCCTAAGAAAAAGATTGAGTGCATCCTACTATCCACACCTCTCATGATCTTATACACTTCTAAAAGTTCCCCGATCAGTTTCCTATGCTCTTAAGAAAAACAGAACTTGTCCAAACTCTCCAGAAAACTCAGCCCCTTGAGTTCTGGCAACATCCTTGTAAATTTCTTCTGCATTCTTTCCAGTTTAATAACATCCCTCCTATAGCAAGGTGATCAAATCTGAACACAATACTCCAAGTGTGGCCTCACCAACATCCTATATGACAACAACATAACTTCCCAGCTTCTATACTCAATGCCCTAACTAAAGAAGGCCAGTGTGCCAAAAGCTTTCTTCATTGTCCTGTCTACCTGTGACTCCATTTTCAAAGAACCGGACACCAAACTCCAAGGTCCCTCTGTTCCATTACATCCCTTAAGGCCCTACTATTCACCATGAAACTCCTACCTTGATTTGACTTTCAAAAATGCAAGACCTCACACTTATTTATATTAAATTCATTTTGCCATTTCTTGGACCACTTCCTCAGCTGATCAAAGTCCTGCTGCAATTTCTGATAACCTTCCTCACTGTCCACGATACCGCCCGTTTTAGTATCATCTGCAAACTTATTAAACATGCCTTAGACATTCTCATCCAAATCATTGATATAGATAACAAACAGTAATGGGCCAGCACCAACTCATAAGGCACTCTACTCGTCACAGGAATCCAGTGTGACACGCATCCTTCCACTACTTCCTACCATCAAGCCAATTGTGTATCCAATCTGACAGCTCTTCCTGGATTCTATGCAATCTAACCTTCCAGAGTAGCCTACCATGTGAAACCTTATCAAAGGCCTTACTGAAAACCATATAGACAATGTCTACCACTCTGTCCTCCTCAACCATCCTGGTCACTTTATCAAAGAAGTCTAACAAATTTCTGAGTCATGATCTCCCATGCACAAAGCCATGCTTACTACTCCTAATCAAACTCTGTGTTTTCAAATGCATGTATATCTTATCCCTCAGATTCTTCTCACATCAAAGTGGCGTCTGTCCTACAGTTCTTGTTATCTGTATAGGGTCTTCCAAGCAGACAAAACACATCCAGAAACCCTAGCCATTCTCCCCTACATAAAAGACATCTCAGAAATGACTGCCAGACTATTCAGACCTCTTGGCATCATGGTAACCTACAAACCCACCAACACACTAAAACAGAGCTAATGAACTTGAAAGACCCTATACAGACAACAAGCAAAACTAATGCCATTTACAAAATACTGTGCAAAAACTGTAGCAAACACTACATTAGACAAACAGGCAGAAAACTAGTCACTTGATACATGAACATCAACTAGCCATAAAAAGACATGACCCACTCTGTTTAGTATCCTTACATACAGATGAGGAAGGACACCACTTCAACTGGGGCAACACTTCGATTATAGGATAAGCCAAACAGAGACATGCACGAGAATTCCTAGAAGCATGGCATTCCAACCAGAACTCTATTAACGAACACATTGATTTGGATCCCATTTACCACTCCCTGAGAAAAAGAACAAGAAATGACACCACTACAGGAAATTATGTCACCACAGGAAGTGACATCACCAACCCAAAAAAACCTAAACACAAAAATAGAAAGTGGGCCATGCCACCAGTGTTTCATCCGGAGGCTCACTGATGATGTTACCCCTAGTATGGTAATGAAACATCTGAAAATGAACCTTCCAGCTCAGCGAGCAAACCTCAATCAGAGCTACAAATCTTCTCAAAATAACTGATTTTCATCTCATGCCCCAGGAGAATGAAATCCTTTACATCTCAGTAGTATATTGCTGATTTTTTATTGTGAGAATGTTTCATCTGGGTGTGGAGACATCATCCAGGGAAAGATCTTTTCTTCCTCTAGCTTTAAGACCCCAGTCAAATTTCTCTATTCCTCACGTATATTATCTCTCTGCTCTTCTGCACAATGCATGGACCACAAGATCATTCTCCTCAATATCACTTCATCTAACCAGCCCATTGTCCCTAAAATCGATATTTAAAGCTAGGGGTGCAAATGCCAAATAATAGAAATGGAAGAGATCAAAAGCAAATGCTTAAATCAAACTCCAAGTTACCAACAGTGATTACAAGGACAGAACTTGAACACCATTCTTCTGAAATCCTTGTATCTTCCATTGTTTGGGCAATGCAGTGAACAAACACAAAAGAACAACAGAGGCCTGTTAACAAAGGAAAAATCATCAAACCTTATTATATTTGCAGAGGTGCTTATGATGTCATCTATCTGCTGAGGTACACAATGGACCATTGACTAGAGATAGAGACTAGTTGTTAAATTGAAATTAATTTCTTAACAGGTCTATTCTGGCATTTGAAAAGTTTTAATTTGACATTTTTCTGGAACCAGGCAGTATATTTTTACCATTCATGCCATAAAACTGCTGGGCATCTCCAGGCTGCACAGTGGCACAGTGGTTAGCACTGCTGCTTCACAGCGCCAGAGACCCAGGTTCAATTCCCGCCTCAGGCGACTCGCTGTGAGGAGTTTGCACATACTCCCCGTGTCTGCATGGATTTCCTCCGGGTGCTCCGGTTTCCTCCCACAATCCAAAAGTGTGCAGGTTAGGTGAATTGGCCATGCTGAATTGCCCGTAGTGTTAGGTGAAGGGGTAAATGTAGGGGAATGGGTCTGGTGGGCTGCGGGTCGGTGTGGACTTGTTGGGCCGAAGGGCCTGTTTCCACATTGTAAGTAATCTAATCTAATCTAAAAGAAACTTTAATCATCTCCATTTGACATTCAATGGCATTACCATCATTGAATCCCCCTATCAACATCCTGGATGGTACCATTGACCAGAAACAGAACTAGCCATATAAATACTGTCCTCCAAGATCAGGTCAGAAGCTAAGAATCTTGCATCAAGTAATTCACCTCTTGACTCCCCAAAAGATGACCACTGTCTATATGAAGCAAATCAGGTGTGTGAAGGAATACCTCCCACTTAGAAAGGTAAGTGCAGCTCCAACAACACTCAAGAAGCTGTCACCTTTCAGGACAAAGCAACTCACTTGATTGGCATCATATCCACAAGCATATGAACCTTCCACCACTCATGCTCAGTGGTAGCAAGTATGTGCCATCGACAAAATTCCCTGTAGAAATTCAACAAGATTTCTCAAACAACAGCTTCCAAACTCACAACCAATGCTATTTAGAAGAAAAGAAGAGCAATTGCTTGAAAACACCACATCATGCTAATCACCATCCTGACTTGGAAATATATTAACATTCTTTCAGTATTGCTGAATCAAAATCTTGGAACTCCCTCCATAATGGTGTTGTGGGTCTACCTACACCAAATGGATGACAGTAGTTCAAGGAGAGAGCACACTGCCACTCCTCAAGGGCAATTAGAGATAAGCAATAAATGTTCGTCAAGCCAGTAAAACTCACATTGTATGAACAAATACTATTGCTAAATCTGAACAGAGAACAGCAGGCAAAACTCTATGCCAATTGTTAATTCTGTCTCAAATTCAGGTTTCTTTGAAAACTGGTTCTGGAAAGATTCCAGTAATCAGCTACAAAATAAATTCATTCCCAACCTGCATGTTCCCATCTTCTTTTTACATCATCAACAACTTTAGAGCAATTCTGCAGCACCCTCCTCTCATCCATCAGGATGTGTCTGCTCTTTAATTCCTGAGTTAAGGAACCTTCGTTGGCCTCAAATTCTTATCTACTCTTCTGGTTTTAATCTATTAATTGTTGTAAAGCACTTTTCTTTCCTGCCTACTTGTGTGTGAAGTCACAAAAGCTACCTCAAATTTGAACATATGAATACATAACACTCCACGGTTACACTTGAAAGAGTTTGCTGCAAGTCAAAATTGAATTCACAAGGAAAGGGGTTTATTAGCAGATGCAGTATGTTCTGTTAGATGTGGGTCTTCAAGATGCCATCACGCTTTCTATCAAGGCAGCCAAGCATTCAGATGCCAGACAAATTCTCCATCCTCCACTTCAGTTTAACGATAGTTTCTGGCTTCTCTGATGAATGATTCCCCGCCTGACTCTGCATTGGCAACACCTCAGTTATGGCCAAGCATAGGGACTCACTATCTGCATGTGGCTGAGAAGGGTCTGATCTCCTGCAGCCCTCGAGTGTCAGACGCATGGGTATTGCTTGCTCTAGCATTTGTGAATCCACATCCATGGTGTGCTCACCAGATTGTGACACTGCACCCAGTCTAGGCTGAGCACCCAATGAGATGAGTATCCCTGTGTGAATGGAGGGTGCAGATGAACACTGCCAGTGCATCCTCAGAGGTTTGAGAAAATTCCTCCTCAGAAATGGTGGTGATTGTATTTGTGGTTGTGGTAGTGGAGTTCGAACCAAAGCTTGCGAAGGAGCTGGAGCTGTGGGGAGGCTGAATCTTTTTTTGTTCACTGCTAACATTTTGCATGAAGAGAAGAAAGAATCTACAGCTGGACATTCAAATTTAATTTCCTGGATAATTTTCCACTTGGGGTTTTATCTGACAATAGTAATTGGAGGCGTCCTCACTGACTCCCGATGAAAGTCCTATCGCTCTATTGGCTCAAGGGTGATCATATTCATAGTGACGTTATTCCCCTGCCAATTCTGCAATCTCCTCTTGAAGTGGATGAAGATGTGAGAATCCAACACCCCTCTGCTGGTCAGGAAGCACTCCCTACTATTGTGGGTGACGTTATCCTGCAGGCAGAGACAGTAAAGGATTGATGTCATTGCAAAGGGTGCAAGTTTATTTACTCCAGGTCCTGAACCTTCGGCAATAAGTGATTAAGAAGTGCACTGTCCTGCAACTGCTTGGCTATTGGCACCATGTCAGCTATGCAGGGCACATACTCCATGTGATGCTGAGGTTGTATCCGATCTGGCAACCTTCTCCACTGACAATGTTAAACTGAGCGATACCCGTAAGAGTGAAATTTATAGTGAGTAGACATTTACGCTTGTAGACCATGTGAGATCATTCATTCTGTGATACAGTGGGACTCATTGGTGGTGATTTAAGCTGCAACATCAGTCCAGACCACCCCAGGGAAACTGGAGGGTCCCCATGTCTGAGGAAGACTGCCTTTCCGAGACTGCTTGGAACAGAACCTCTTGTGAGTCATTGCGAATACAGGTCATGGACATCTCTCAAGGGAATTAGTGCTATCATGGATATACAGGCATGAGAAATAGCAGCAAGAGTACACTATTCAGCACATCAGGGCTGCCCAGACACTCTCATATCATGGTTGATCTGCTTCACGTCTCAACTTCTCTTTCATGTCAATTCCAAATATCTCTCAACTCCATGATATTTTAAAAACCTACTATCTCCTTTTTAAATATGTTCAGTGATCTTGTCTCTGCAACTCCCAAGGTTAGAGAATTTACACTCTGAGAGAAGAAATCTTTTTGCATTTCTGTTTAAAATAAGTGTCCTTTTATTCTATAATGATATCCTTAAATTCAAGATTTGTTTACTTGTGGAAATATCTTCTCAGCATCTAGCCTGTCAGGGCCCGTCAAAATTCTATATGTTTCAAAAGAAAACCACCATTCTTCTGGATGCTAATGAATAAAATCCTAACCTGTTTAGCTGTTCTCAATAAGTCAATCCGTCCATCCCAGAAATAAGCCAACTGAATCTCTTCTGAACAGCCTCCAGTGTGAGTGCGGACTTTTCAAAATATGGGATCAAAACGTATTTCAGGTGCAGCCACACCAACACCCTGTATAACTGTAATTTGACTTCCCTACTTTTCAGCACCAACCCCCCCCCCCCCGAGCAGTAAAGGTCAAAACTCTTCTTCATCATTTTTTGCACCTTGGTACTATCCTTTCTGTTTCCTGTACGAGAACAAGCAGACCAATCTGAGCTGCATTTTTCTGGAGTCTCTCTCCATTAAAATAACAGTCTACTTTTGTCTTTTTCCTGCCATAGTAGAGCTCACACTATCCTAAATTAAACTCGATCTGCCATATTTTTGCCTCTTCACTCATATATCTATATCACCTTTCAGATTCCTTATGTCCCCATCATAACATGCTCTCCCACCATTTTTGTATCTTCAGCAATCTTCCCTCTCCTCCAAGTTATTAACATGGATTTTTAACGTTTAAAAGAATGAGGTGTAATCTTACTGAAACATTCAAGATTTTGAGGGGGCTTTTGATGTTGAGAAGATGTTTCCATTATTAGGGGGATCTTGAGCTATGGCCCGAATCCCATCAGATTGCTGACCACCACCCTCCCTTCCTCCTCAATTTCTGATCCAAACTGTTATGTCTCCCACAATCCCATTCCTCCGCATTTTGTATAATAGCCTACTGTTGGGAACCTTATTGAACTTTGAGTTAAAGACATTCACTTGAGTCCAAGGAAGCTGGGAGATTGTCCACGGAAAGTTTAAACTTCTTAGGCAATTAGTGCAGAGTTAACGCATTGTGGTGTAATGACAATATCATTGATCTACTTACCTAATATTCTGCACACTAATACTCAATTCACAGCACAGCAGAAGGTGGAATTTGAATTTAATTGAAAAACTCAGAATTTAAGGAGAGTCTTATGATGACTTGTAACCATTGTTTTAAAAATCCAACTAGTTTAAAAAAGGAAATCTGTTATTCTTGCCCATGTCTGGCCCACATGTGAGTCCAGATACAACAAAGTAATTGGTTCTTATTGGCTTTCTGACATGGCTGAAAGACTCAATGAGTTCAAGGACAACTAAGTTTTGACAATAAAAGCAGGCCTTCTTCTGATGTTCACAGCCCTTCCAAGAATTAAAAAAAATGTCTGAAGACCAGAGAATCTGAGTCTCTGGCTGTCTTTGTCTTTACTTGTAGCTTCAGGACAATAGACTGGAAATTACTCTGTGCATTATTATTTTACGAGGAATTAATGTGTTCACATTAAAATGCTCAGCCTGCTGTTTTAGTAAGGATAAATTAATGCTTCCACTAAAATATTGAGGACTTTGAAGTATTATTAAAACAGTGCAATGTAATATTGTGCACTGTTACAAAATACTTCATGGCTTACCTCCATTTTCTATCAAGGATTTGCAACTTTGCTATAATTTGGCCAACTCAAAGAAAGACATCGTAAAATTCATTTTATCTGACATTTTATCTTGAAGTAAATACAAATTAATATCTGTACTTTACACTGAGTAAACATCTTTTATTCATTAAAGAAGGTAACAAGCTTTGCCCTATTATATAAAATTATATCAGGGAAAGAAATCTGAGAACAGGGGGACAGAAAATTGCAGGAAAACCTGTTTTTGCCCCTGGCTGGGTCCTATTAGTGCATGTACACCATTTCTCCGAGTTTTATGTCACTTTTGGAATGCATTCAGAAACATGATCAAAATCATGAATTTGCCTGGGAATATTGTCCAGACTGAATTGCATGGTCCCTCAAAATTCTCTTCAAATAACAATTGGTCCAATGAAGATCAGTTGACTTTGGAATGTGGTGCACATCAGAGAGAGACCAACACAGAAGAGAAATTGAGTGCTTTGTTTTGTTTTGCTCTGTATGCTGTTTCAAAAGCCTACTAGGATTCAGAGTTGACTGTGCAGTAGCACTAATACAGATGCAAATGCTTATCCTTAATGTTGGAATAATGTTGCCTCCAAGATTTGGCATTAGTTTCACTTGAAGTATAACAGACAGAGGAACTTCCACAGGGCATTTCTGGTGGCACAATGTGACTGCTAGAATTTGTGAGCTTCAATCTTTTGGTTTCTGTTTGCCCTGATTTTCTGGGAAATGATTTCAGCTATATTGATTTCTTACAAAGAAATCAAAAGAGTGGTCAAAATATAATTATCGATCCAAGTTACACTTTTGTTCAGAACTTTAACATTAAAAACAAATAAAAATTACAAAGAGTGCAAAGCCTCCGTGTATGCTATCCAATAAGAAACTCTCCATGCTCTTATTCACATGGGTATAGGAAGAGTTCATGTTGGGGCTCTCTATTTCTTGCTCCCAAAAGCAGTGGGAGACCAAAGCTGAAATCCTAGCCACTCTTCTTCTTATATTTGGTAACTCATGTTAGATGTTAGAAATGTTCAGTGCACAGCTTTCATTTCAGAAACATGTCACAAAGGTTTTCAAACAAAATCCATACTTGCTTTGAGTGGAACAAAAAGTCCATTGTGTATATTTTTGAAAAGGATTAGAGCTTGTACTTGATGTAGTTTTCATTTAATACAACACTCTTGTCAAGTATTAGATATATTGATTTTACTTTGGTATTCCATTTTGTCATTCACAGCATTGCTTTCAACTTCCAATGTTTTTTTGCCCTGTTTTTCATACTAATCCAAGGTTGAAATAGTGTTGCTGTCTCAATATACCATGATGTGTCCTCTAAAGTTGAAAAAGGAACAATTTTCCATCACTGACAAGAACTGATGAGGAAGGTGGGGAAATGCAGTGAAATAAAATGAGATTTTCAATATGGAGGAAATGAATTCTGATCTTCCCTGATATGCTAAATGACAACTTCTTGCCATTTAGTGATAATTACAATATTTCTGTGCATTTGCATTTCACTAAAGTCCAAACTCACAGTATTTATACATCACTTTCAATTCTCCTGTTCTCCACTGAGAAAAAAGACTGTGAAAATGACTGTCATGTCAACTAGGGTGGGTGCCTGCTTGCTGTAGCTCAACAAATGTTTATCCTGGGCATCATGCAACTGCTCCTGCACAATGACGTCTCTGTCTGCTCCATGACCATCATCCACCTCAGCCCTTCAACCATGCAAGTTGGTATTGGCAAACCACCAGCCTTACTATATCGTCCTGCCTGCTCTCAATCCAACTCACATTACTCAGCCAGCTTCTAAATACTTGCATTGTCTTTTTGTGAAAACTTACTGACTTCAACATTGACCGATAGGCTGCCTGCCAGCCTCCATGTGGATCACATTCTTAGCACACAGGGAATTGTGCTTAGTTACAGGCTGCCAGCCTCTGTAGCTTGAATTGTTTTTGAGCAGAAAAAGAGAAATAGGCAGATTGTGATGGTGGGATGCACTGAACAGACATGTGGATGGACATTTCATTGTTTGACACCATGGTATGGCATCATCACATTTGCGGCTTGTACCAACAGGTTATGTACAAACTGCATGTGCTTCAACCAAATGGCATTTGTGAAAGTCAAAGGGGAACAGCCTTTTTTGGGGTGATGGGGAACTACAATCAGTCATGGGCCACTGCCACAGTTAACCAAGCAGCTCATTTGTTGCCACTTCAGGGTTTTGGCTATGGTCAGCCAACCCTTGGCCTAACCAGCATCATGGGGTTCATGAGAGGGAGGCAAAAGTGGGCGTTCGACTGCTGGAAAATGATACTGGAGAAGTAGGAATAGGGAACAAAGAAATTGTGAAGGAACTGAACAGATACCTTGCATCAAACTTCAATGGTGGAAGACACCAGCAGCATACCAGAACTTCAAGACACTCAGAGAGCAGAAATAAGTGTATTGGCCATGAATAAGGAGAAGGTGCTGGAGAAGCTGAAAGGTCTGAAAGCAGAAAAATCATCTTGACCAGATAGACATCATCGCAGGGTTCTGAAGGAGATAGCTAAGGGGATTGTGGAGGCATTGATTCTGATCTTCCAGGAAACTCTGGAGTCAGGGAAGGTTTCACAGAACTAGAAAATGGCTGGTAAAGCTCCCCTGTTTAAGAAGGAAAGATGGCAGAAGACAGGAAATTCTAGACTAGTTAGCCTAACCTAGGTCATTGATAAGATGTTAGAGTTCATTATTAATGCTGAGATTGCATCAAACTTAGAAGTGCATGGTAAAATAGGACAGTTTCAACATGGCTTCACCATGAAAGGTAATGCCTTCTTTGAAGGAGGTAGCAAGCAAGTTAGACAAAGGAGAGCCTGTGGGCATGTGTTATTTGGATTTCCAGATGGCCTTTGACAAGGAGCTAAACAGGAGACTGCTAAATAAGGTAAGAGCCCAAGGTGTTGGGGGCAAAGTTCTGGTATGGATAGAGGATTAGCTGACTGGCAGAAAGCAGAGAGTCAGGATAAAGGGGTCTGTTTCAGGACGGCAACTGGTTGTTAGTGGAGTTCCACAGAGGTCAGTATTGGGACCACAATTATTCATGTTACATGTTAACGATCTGTACAAATGAACCAAGGGTTTTGTTGCTAAATTTGCAGATGACACAAAGATAGGTGGAGGGATGGGTAATGGTGAGGGAGTTGATAGGCTGTAGAAGGTCTTGGACAGGCTAGGAAAGGGGCAAAGAAGTGGCAGATGGAATACAATGTGGGAAAATGTGAGGTTATACACTTTGGTAGGAAGAATAGAGGCATAGACTATTTTCTAAACAGGGAAAGGCTTCAGAAATCTTGAGCACAAAGGGTCTCAAGAGTTCAGGATTCTGTTAAGGTTGACATGCGAGTTCAGTTATTTTTTATTTATTGTCATGTGTACTCAAGTACAGAAGTGCAGGAGTACAGTAGAAGGTTTACAATGTCACTTCTTATGACGCCATGTTAAGTACTAAGTACCTCGGTACAAATCTTGGATACAAAAAGAGGAATAGCATAGAAAAGGTAGTTGCATAGGTTGGCAGTTAGAAATGCAAATGCAATGTCAATATTCATTTCAAGAGGTATAGAATAAAAGAGCACAGCTGTACTATTGAGGCTGTGTAAGACTCCAGTCAGACTGCATTTGGAATAAAATGAACAATTTTGCACCCTGTATCTCAGGAAGGAGATAGTCCAGAGGAGGTTTGCAAGAATGACGCTGGGGATGAATGGTTTGTCATATAAGGAGTGCTTAAGGACTCTGGATCTGTACTCAATGGAGTTTAAAAGGATGAGGAAGATATCTGATCGAGACATACAGCATACTGATAGCCTTGATACAGTGGATATGGATAATATATTTCCACTAGTAGGAGAGACTAAGACCCAATGACACAGTCTCAGAGTAAAGGGATGAAAGTTTAGAACTGTGATGTGGTGGATTTTCTTTAGCTGGAGGGTGGTTATTCCATGGAACTCATTGCCACAGAAAGGCTGTGGAGGTCAAGTCATTGAGTGAATTTAACAGTGAAAGGCACGTTCTTGGTTAGTAAGGGGATCAGGATTTGCAGGGAGAAGGCAGGAGAATGAGGTTGAGAAACATATCAGTTATGATCGAATGGTGGAGCAGACTCAATAGGCCAAAGGACCCCATTCTGTTTCTGTATCTTATGGTTTTATTTTCTTATCTTGCAATCCAGAGGATTTACCAAAAAAAAGGGATAAGGGTATTGTTGCCTTGACCATCATTTATTGTTTGTTACCAATTGTCCTGGTAGAAGACTTTTGAGCTACCTGTTGAATTGCCGTAGTGCTTGGGGTGTAGGGACACCCATTGTGCTGTTCGGACGCAGTTCCAGGATTTGAATCCAGCAACTAGGATGAAAAAATGTTATTGTTCAAAGTCATTTGCTGTGAGACTTGGAAGGGAAATTATACATGGAGCTATTCCCATACATTTGCAAATGTCCTTCCAGGTAGTAGAGATCTTGTTTTGGAAGGTGGTTTATTGAAGATCAAGTGTATCGAGTCTCTGGAATAGAGGAAGGTAAATTGGGATGCTGTGGAGACATCAGACAGAGGATACTGTCCTGAGATATGAGAATGACCTCCTTAGGAAGTCTCCATGCCATATTGTGTGAAGGTAAAAGATAACTATTCATTGTGATGGATGAGAGGGCTGAAGAGCTCTCTCACTAAAACTGCGTTATCTTTCTCACATTCCCCACAGATCTGGCGCATAAATATTGAAGTGACTGGAGTTAATGTGGCCTTACAAATATATGAACATAGGAAATTAGAGCTGATGTGGACCATTTTGTCTTTCAAACTCTTCCGCCATGACTGATTTATTTTTATTTTGAATTCCAAATTCCTTTCTATCCCCGATAGTCTTTGATTCCCTTGAAACTCCTATCATCGTCAGTGCTGCTAAACATTCTTTTAATCTCTGTTCATATGCCACCCTTCAACCTAAGCTAACCACCCTCCCAAAAAAACAAATTAGACCCCTCTAATATGCTCTGATCATCCTACACTCACACACTCCACCCCATACTCCTGACTCACTCCCCCCACACTCCCAGCCGGTTCTCACATTCCAGCTCAATCCTTTTTGGAAATTCCAGTCTAATGTCCTAATTAGTCCCAAGCTCAGCTTCCCTCCACTTACACCCATACTTCCCTTCTCATCTCCTTTTATCTCTTACACACCCAACTCAACCTATTTTTCTTCCTCGCCTCACTCCCCCAGATCCACAGAACTCCTTCCACAGCTCCCGTTCACTAAACCATATAGCCTGGACCCACAACTCCTAGCTTTGGCATAAATCCTCCTCTCATCACCACCTCCAAAACCCCGTTGTCCCTCTGGCATGCTCATACCTGCATTCTCATCTATTCAGTTCTGCCGATTGTGGACTGAAGCTGATGGTGCCTTTGGGAAGGCTGTTTGATGGTGTGTGGGTGTTGACAAAGGCATTAGGAACACAGAAAATGGAGAGCTGAGTGGGATTAGAGATATGCACAAAGTGAGAAGGAAAGCCATGTGAAGAAATTACTACTTCAGCTGAAAATTAAAGACAAGACCACAATTTTTAAAATCTGTTAAAATGAAATTCGCCATAACTTTGCACATATCAGGAAGGTTTGGGCCGATATTTATAATGCATATATTCAATTTGATTATTGACAGCAGGACTGTTAAATAGAAATAGAAGACCAGAACTGGTGTTAGTAATGAAATGAGCAGAATAATGATAAATTTTAATTGATTTGAATATTTAATATAAAACTGACTTCAAATAGGCTTTCAATCAATACTTCTAAAAATGATCACTCTTTACTACTGCTTAAGCCTCATTAATAAAGTAGATATTGAAAGAAAACATGAAATAAATTATTTTCTCTCAATTGACTCATTACTATGAAGATTACCTTAAAAATTGAACACTGCTCCTGGGATAAAGGTCTCATGGTTCAAGCACATGTCAGCAAAATATGTCAAAGAGTGTGGTGCTGGAAAAGCACAGCCAGTCAGGCAGCATCCGAGGAGCAGGAGAGTCAACGTTTCGAGCATAAGCTCTTCATCAGGAAGAGCTGAATTCCTGAAGAAGAGCTTATGCTCGAAACGTCGACTCTCCTGCTCCTCGGACGCTGCCTGACTGGCTGTGCTTTTCCAGCGCCACACTTTTTGACTCTGATCTCCAGCACCTGCAGTCCTCATTTTCTCCTTGACAAAAATGTGTGACTGCTATCAGAAACCATGGCTTGCTACATGCGCTGTTATGAAAATTCATTGGCAGCACATTGTAGATTGAAAGTGTTACAGTCATCATTGCAAAGCCATGAAGCAAAATAATCACATTTCTCTAACCATCTCCTCATAAAGGAATTACCAAAAAAAAGTTGTAACCTTTGCTTTAATATGAATTAGGCATAACACATATTAAACATGAATTAACAGGCAAGTGGCATTTCAAATAAAAAGAGGTCATTTTAAATAGTCAATCCAACAAAGGTTTATCTCACACAATCAGAACAACATGCAACATTTTCCTGCATATAGGTGATACCATATGCAATCTAATAGCTTTTCCAATTTGGCATCTTGATTTTCCACTTTCCCATTCAATTGATTGGACCTTCAAGTCAGATCTACCAGCAGATGTATTGTCAGAAATTATTATTGCATTTTGATAAATGTAGATAGCTCATTGTCAAGAAACTCATCTATGTCAGCTCTCAATTACTAAATGGCCTTTTTCACCTTGCCAAAGGCCATTCAGATGTTTCTGGGTTGACTGAGAAAAGAAATTGTAAATATAGTCAATGATAAGATTCCCAATAATGTCTTCTTATTCAGTCTTTCTGTCAGAATCAAATCCTTATAATTAAATATCTACCCATTTTCAAAATAGCAATTCAGAAAATGCTTACTCTGGGGAAACAGCTATCAGTAAAATATGTATTATTTTTAGTGTCTGCACAAATTGTTGCTGATCTCACTTGAATATGCAACCATTGTGTTGCTCTTTTTAAATAGAACAGGCAGCTCACCTTTTGATAATTCATACCAATTTGGAAATCAGAAGTCTGTCAAAAATCAGTTGGCTCCAAACACTTTGCATGTTAGGAAGTGCAGTAGCAATTCAAAGAGATTGACACTTTGGAGTCAAATATGTATAATGCCTTCTTTCAGTTACTCATTCTTTCTTAAAAGATCCAGAGTCAGAGCTAAGTCTAAAAATTGGCTAGGTCGTTTAACACCCTTTGATTGTTGACTCTGCTCGTATACTAATGGTTGTTTTAGATTCAACCTTAATTATACAATGTCATTCAGGAATATAATTGTTATTTATTTTGTCTCCTATGATCAGTGTTTATAAAGCTGCATTGGCCATTTTTCTGCCTATTTTCATATTGTAATGAACATATACTTTAATTTCTGAGCTGCCTTCTCTAATGTTCCTGTGCCATTTAATTTCTGCAAATTTGACTGTTGTTAAGCATCAAAATACAATGTATTTATTTCTGTTCGAAACAGAAGTAGCCCCAAATGTGCCTTGAGGCACTCAACTTATTTCTTTACTCCACCCACCCACAACCACTATCACATTTTAAAACTCTGAAAAGTACTTAGTGTTTTTGGGCCTTCAGTCAATTTTTCATCAATTATCAAGGCCCATTTTGATTCTATAAAGCCTCCAATTTAATCAAATATCCTCTGAATGTTTAGGTTTAACATTTCAAGATTCTTTCTACAGTCCACTAAAATATGTTTTAACCGTCAAGGTCGTTGATCAGGCAGGATTTGTCCTTCCTAAATCTTGATTTTGGATTGGAAGATGTAGAATCCATTATTTGTAAAATCCTGGCCATCAGGTGTGAGGCACTCTTTCTGTTGTTTTATGTGGTGCAGGTCTGGCCCATTCCCAAAACCAGCACCTTTGCAATCACCCAAACCATCTTCTAGTTCATCTGGAGGTCTAAGATGGATTGTGTCCTCAGGGACACCATGTATGAAGCTCTAGATAAGTCGGGAAAGAACATACTCAATGCTGCCCTCATCCTGATTGCCATTTTTATGTGTGGTTGCATCAAGCTGTGCATAGACCCTCAGTATGCAAGCACCAATTGTCACTATGGACTGAGCTTTTACCTGTCCTCGGTATCGCAAAGGATAGGACTGGCCTCGTTGCTGTGGAACTTGCCAAGTAATTGGATCGTTCCATATCACCTGTCATCACAGAGAAATTTGCAAAGAGAAACATATTCAATCACAAGTCCACCAGGGAGTGGTCAACATATAGAGTCCTCAAGATGTTGAGGGAAAAGGAGAGGGTGCATCCTGTGAGGTGCTTCCCTGTCTAGACTGTCATTTGGCAGAATGCCTCATCATTAGAGTTTTCCATCAAGCACCAAGACATCACTTGGCTGATGGTGCGAAGGGCAATAGCTGTGACATTCTTCATGTACACTCAGCCAGCCTCCCAGTCTGCACCATCGCACGCTGCCCTCAAAGTGGCTATGGGGGATTTGAGACTGTCACACATCTCCGAGAATGTGCCTTTGCAAAGGAAGTCTGGAGAGAGACACAATGATTTTTGTTAAGGCTTATCTTGAGCAACTCCGTGATGCAGGCCTCCGTGATCTATCGTCTGTTCCTTGGAACGCACACCGATACAAATATTGACTGTGCCTGAAGGGTTATCATCAACTCAGTAAAAGACATTCTTTGGTCAGTTTGAAACTTTTTTGTCTTGCAGAGCGAGGAGTTGACCCTAACCAAGTGTTGCGGATTGGCACATTCCAAGATCCAGGACTACATGCTGAGGGACACGCTAAAGCTTGGGACAGCTCCCATCAAGGCACAATGGGGAAAGACCACAATCTAAGGTCTTTCTGCCAAGGTTAAATGGAGATCCGTTCAGTTATTGGACAATCCCAGCTCCTCAAAAAGATGGAAATGTAATCATATACAAGTAAAAAATGCCTATGATTTATTTGCTGGATAGAGTTAAACTCCAATGTTTGTTTGTTTCTCCACATGCTACTGTACAGAACTGAATTGCTTTAGTGACTATGTATGTATATTAACTTTTTTATGAATAAAGTAACATTTTGAAATTTAAAGATAATTGGTGGGGGTAAGAAATAAAAAAAGAAAACGAATACTAGAAGGCATACTCAATAGGTTCCCTAACAATAGTTATATGGTCAGAGAGAATAAACCAGGAGATAATGAGAGCATGGAACAAGTGAAGTACGTTACTCATGTTTAATCTTAATGCAGACAGACAAATTTACAAGGAAGTCCGAAGGAAGAATTCATGTCATATTCAGGATGGTTATCTTAAACAATATGTTGTATATCCAATTGTGGATCTGGTGATTGGTAATGAGGTAAGTTTGATAAATTACGTCAAAGTTTAAATTTGCTTAAGAAATAGCGACTATAACGTGGTAGAATCCAGCATTCAGTTGGAGAAGGAAGAATATGGGTCAGAAACAACTGTACTTAACTTAAGTAAAAGAATGGGTGCTGAACTGACTGAAGTAGACAGAAAAAGGAGTTTAACAGCAAAGATGATTAAGGAATAATGTTTAAAAAACTTCATGTCTATTTTTAAGAAAATAGCTCACAGCTCACAGCAAAGATATATCACCCTGAGGAAGAAGGATCCTAGGAAGGAGATAGCCAAACATAGTCATTCAGGGAAGTTAAGGACAGCATCAAATTAAAAGAAAAAACATTCAGAGTGGCAAAGTTAAATATAAACCAGAGGATTGGGAAAGTTCTAAAAACCAGCAATAGACAACCAAAATTAATAAAATAACAGGAAATTAACATTTTGAGATTAAACTTATAAGTAACATCAATATAAACTTCTTTAAATATGTAAGAGTGAAGAGAGAAGCCAAAATGAATATAAGGCCCTCAGAGAATGAGTCTAGGGAAATAATAATAGGAACTAATGCGGCTCAAGTCCAATTATTCCTCTGGACCTGATGGAATACATCTTAGGATATTAAAAGAAGTAGCTACAGAGATAGTGGATGCACTGGTAGGAAATTTCCAAGAATTTTTAGAGTCTGGAAAAGTCCCACAGATTTGAAAAATTACCAGTGGAACATTATTTTAAGAAAGGAGACAAAAATGCAGCTAACTGAAAGTCTGTTATTCAGAAAATATTTAAATCTGCTCTAAAGGATGCAATTACATAGCGTTTAGAAATACATAACATGACCAGCATGGCTTCATAAAATGGAAATCATGCCTGACAAATTTACTAGAATTCTTTGAGGAGGTTACAAGCAGAGTCGATAAAAAAGAAACAGTAGACGGATTTGGATTTTGTTTTATATATCCAATATATTTGGATTTTAAGAAGGTGTTTGATAAGGTGCCATACATTAGACTACTTAACAACATAAGAGCTCATAGTATTTGAAGTGATGTGTTAGCTTGGTTAGGGGACTGGTTAACTAATAGAAGACATACAGTTGTCAGAAGTGAGGCATTTTGAGCATGGCAATCTGTAACTAGCAGAGTGCCATGAGGATCAGTGTTGTGGCTACAATTATCAACAATATATATGAATGACTTGAACAATGAAAGTGAATGTACTATCACCAAGTTTGTGCATGACACAAAGGAAGGTGGATAGGCAGGTGGGGGTAGGGGTGGGGGAATGGCACAAAGAATCTGCAAAATGGTTATAGACAAGTAAAGCGAATAGACAAAAACTTTACAGATGGAATATAATGGAAAATGTGAGTTTATGTACTTTGACAGGAAACAAATTGAAGATCTGAATATTATTTAATTCGAGAAAGACTGCAGAATGCTCCAGAGCAAATGGATTTGGATGCCCTCATCCATAAATCACAAAAAAACTAGCCTTCCAGTTTAGCAGGTAATAGGTTAGACAAATGGAATACTGTACAAGAGTGTACTTATTACAGTTTTAATATATGAAACTGACACAGAAGCCAATTATTTGACATGAACAACAAAACTTTATGCACAATACTTATCGTAAAACAATTGAAATTGTTCAGCATTGTTGAAGGAGGAGTGAGTGAGTTTGTATTAATATACTAAAATGTTATTACAGAGAAACAAGATTTCTGGCTTTGCAAACTAATGAAATGAGTGTTAATTCATGCCCTCCATTACATGATGCACCTGTGACAAAGTGTAAGCAGAAGGCATGTAACCAAATGGGTCACTGAACATCAACCTTGGTACTAGAAATGGCAATAGAAAATCCAGCACTACTGACCCTGCAAATTCCTCATGCATAGGGGCCTGAGTTCAAATTTGGAGAAATGTTCTTTAGATCTGTTATCAACAGCCTACCATAGTCATTGGAAATGGTTCACTGATGCCAGAGAAGAATTGGTATTTTGATGTAGAATGAGTTGATCTCATTAAAGTTGTGGAGCCAACATATTTCTCTCTAGATGAGGTGTTAAGGAACTCTTCCCAGGATTTTAATCCTCTTCTTCTGGTCGACCTTCCATCTGGAGATGACAGTTCTCTTGATGAGGACTTCCCAATGAGGACCACCTAATGCAGACCTCCAATGAGAAACACCTGAAAAGGACTGCTGCCTACAAGGGCTGGTGGATGAGGATTGCCTAATGAAGACCATCTAAAGGTGACTGATCACTGAGAGCTCTCCAATGAGGACTGCCTAAACAACATTTATTGCTATATCCTGTTTCAAGAGGTAGAAAGTTTGCTCTGTGTCAATCAGTTGTTTGAATCCTTTTGACCAATGACCATGAGGCAGCTACTCATGATGTTATGTGATCGTTGTCCCCTTGCCCACTGCCATTTGAAAATTAGTTTTCATTCTTTAAGAACAGTGCCTTATTATTTTCAAAAATATTGCACCCATTCTAGGGGTTTTAAGTGGAGTCAGATTAGCACATAGTGAACAATAAAAACAGGAGCAGCAGCAGACACTCCCAGTACCTGCTAAACTGGATTGTTATGCCAATCATAACAATCATCTCATCCCCAGCCTCAACTCGACTTTTCTGTCCACTTGCCATAAGCCTTAAACCCATCACAAATTAAAAATCTGTCCATATTTTTCCTTAAATTTATTCAGTGTGCTGGGGTCCACTGCATTCTGGGCCAGTGACTTCCACAGTTTGAAGAAGAACAAACACCAAGTTAACTAATAGTCACTCTTATCACTCTTTTCTTTCCCTTGGGCACCATGCTTACCACTGAACTGTTTATCTGAACAATCAATAGTGTAGAGAACCTCACTATTTCACTTATATCTTTCTGGTGGGACTTTCAGCTGAGATTAGAGTTAGTTGAACTTTGAACAGCTATGTGTTTTAACAAAGAAGAAAACAATCATAGTTGTTTGCTCTTGGTGACAGGTCTGAAACATAATGCAATTCATTGCTAACCTAAAGAGCACTATAGATGATTTGAGAGTGAGTGTTGCTATGTCTAGGGCTGGCAGTTGGTTGGATGTTGAGTTGGTTAATCAAAGAAGAACTGATGTTAACCAGCCAACTATATAGAATATTGAGTTTAAAATAAAATCAAAAGAAAGAACCAACTAGTTCCAATTGGTTTTGGTAGGTGCAGAATAATTTGGGAGCTTCAGGACTGATTGTTGTTTCTCAATCTCTCTAGTTTTCTATCCAGTCAAAGAAGTTCAGAGTTCCCATAAGAAGTAAACAAATACTTCTGGTCTTTGACTGACACTGCTTGCAGTTACCAATGACTTCGAAATTAGATATATGGTTATGTGCCTGTGAATAACTCATTATCCAATGATTGCATGAAGGCTTGACATCTAACATTTGAAACTGTAAAATTGAGCTGGCAAATTACAGTTCTTCTATTTCTTTTCAATTTATCCCTTAAATGTGCCTGTCTGTCCATCTGTCTGTCTGCCAATATTTGAGTGGAGGTTATGATCAAGGAAAATTAAGTTTGGAACATGATATTAATTGAATTATCTTGTTTAGTTTGATCTTGCTGAAGTTATTGAATAATAAATGGTCAATTATTGTTTGAGTTATAAACTGATGTCCAAGATTTATCATTCGTAAGTGCTGGTTTGGATCAATTGGGGAAATTTTGAGTGTTTTTAAATACTTTCATTTCACTGTGTTACAAATCCAGTAAGACCAAAGCTGATTTGATTTGGCTTGTTACACCTGGTCACAACAATAGCCACACAAATTCCTGCAATGTTGCTGTTTAATCCATTAAAATCTGTGTCTTACAAGTTGTGTTAACTCTTCCATTCAAAGCTGAAAGCATCTCAACACCAATCTGCCAATGTAAGATGGCTTTTTCAATGTTGTTCCACAAATGTAGTCACTTGCCTCTTGAAATGGTCAATATTTAGATTGCAAAAGAAAAGCAGCATTATACTTAGGAAACCATGAGTAAACAAATACTCAGGCTCATAATCAGTTATGGAATCACTGAAAAATGTGAAAAGTTTCACTTATTTTGTGGTGTTGTTATAAAGGGAACAGGGCACATTTATTTTTGCCCATGTGTTAAGAGAGATGATAAAGTTTGACATGGTCAGAACAAAACAATCTGAAATATTGTGAAGTTGTTGAGTGGAAGGAATTATAATTTCTCAGAAAGAAACGGATTATAAAATCAGAATCACACAGTCCAGAAATAGGCCAGTTCACTCTTCACGACAATGCTGACACTTTGGAATAGCCTTCTAACTTATTATATCAAACTTTTGATTTCTCTTTTTAAGCGTAAACCAATCGTTCCTATGTGTGGTAACATTGAATGGGCTCCTATCATTTTTTTCAGGGATTCAGAACACCATCACTCACTGTGTTTAAAAAAAGACATCTTGAGCTGTATCCTCTGATAATCTTGCCTTTGAAAATAATTTGTCTTCATTCATTCTATCAAAACATTATGGCGATTGATTCACAGAGCCTGATATCTTTATATAGAGGAAATTCATTCATCCATTCTTTTTAAGCATTAGTGGTTCAGGATTGTTATAGGATTATCTAATTCAATTTAAGCAAGATGACTTTGCAATGTCTTCATATGACCTTTCTGTTTTGGTAAAACAACTGGCAACTTTCTCTAAAATCATGATTGTCATAGAGTCATAGAGATGTACAGCATGGTAACAAACCCTTCAGTCCAACTCGGCTATGCCGACCAGATATCCCAAACTAATCTAGTCCATTTGCCAGCACTTACCTCCATATCCCTGTAAACCCTTCCTATTCATATACCCATCTAGATGTCTTTTAACTGTTGCAATTGTACCAGCTTCCATCACTTTCCCTGGCAGCTCATTCCATGCATGCACCACCCTCTGCATGAAAATGTTGTTCTTTAGGTTTCTTTTATATCTTTCCTCTCTCACTCTCACCTATGCCCTCCAGTACTGGACACCTCCACCCCAGGGAAAACACTTTTTCTATTTATTGTATCCATGCCCCACATGATTTTCTAAACCTCTATCAAGTCACCCCTCAGCCTCCGACGCTCCAGGGAAAACTGCCCCAGCCTATTCAACCTCTACCTGTACTCAAGCCCTCCAGCCCTGGCAACATCCTTGTAAATCTTTTGTGAACCTTTCAAGTTTCATAACATGCTTCCGATAGGAGGGACACCAGAATTCCACGCAATATTCCAACAGTGGCTGAACCAATGTACTGCACAGCCGCAATATGACCTCCCAACTCCTGTACTCAATACTCTGACTAATAAAGGAAAGCATACCAAACGCCTTCTTCACTATCCTACCTACCTGCGACTCTACTTTCAAGGAACTATGAACCTGCACTCCAAGGTCTCTTTGTTTAGCAACATTCCCTAGGACCTTACCATTAAGTGTATAAGTCCTGCTTAGATTTCCTTTCCCAAAATGCAGCATCTCACATTTATCTAAATTAAACTCCACCTGCCACTCCTTAGCCCGTTGGCCCATTTGATCAAGATCCCATTGTAATTTGAGATAACCTTCTTCGCTGTCTACTACACCTCCGATTTTGGTGTCATCTGCAAACTTATTAATTATACCTCCAATGTTCATATCCAAATCATTTATATAAATGATGAAAAGTTGTGCACCCAGCACCAATCCTTGTGGCACTCCACTGGTCACAGGCCTCCACTCTGAAAAACAACCCTCTACCACCTTTGAGCCAGTTCTGTATCAAATGGCTAGTTCTCCCTGCATTCCATGAGATCTAACCTTGCTAACCAGTCTCCCATGGAAACCTTGTCGAATGCATTACTGAAGTCCATATAGATCTCGCCCACTGCTCTGCTTTCATCAATCGTCTTCGTTACTTCTTCAGAAAACTCAATCAATTTCGTAAGACATGATTTCCCATGCACAAAGCCATGCTAACTATCGCTGATCAGTCATTGCATTTCCAAATACATGTTATCCCTCATGATTCCTTTCAACAACTTGCCCACCACCGATGTCAGGCTCATCAGTCTATAGTCCCCAGACTTATCATTGCCACCTTTCTTAAATAGTGGTACCATGTTAGCCAACCTCCAGTCTTCCTGCACCTCAACTGTGACTACCGATGATACAAATATCTCAGCAAGGGGCCAGCAATCACTTCCCTAGCTTCCCACAGAGTTCTAGAGTACACCTGATCAGGTCTTGCATTTCAAGACATCCAGCACTTCCTTCTCGGTAATAGGGACATTTTTCAAGATGTCACCATCTATTTAGCCACATTTTCTATCTTCCATGTCCTTTTCCAAAATAAACTCTGATGCGAAATACTCATTTAGTATCTCCCCATTTTCTGCGGCTCCACACAATGGCTGCCTTGCTGATCTATAAGGAGCCTATTCTCTCCCTAGTTACCCTTTTGTTGTTAATATTCTTGTAAAAACCCTTCGGATTCTCCTTAACCCTATTTGCCAAAACTATCTCGTGTCCCCTTTTTGTCCTCTTGATTTCCCTCTTAAGTAAACTCCTATTGCCTTTATAATCTTTTCAGGATTCACTCAATCTAGCCTGTCTATACCTGACATATGCTTCCTTATTTTTCTTAACCAAACCCTCAATTTCTCTTGTCATCCAGCATTTCCTAGATCTACCAGTCTTCCCTTTTACCCTAACAAGAATATACTGTCTCTGGACTCTCCTTATCTCATTTCTGAAGCTTCCCATATGCAACAACCTTCTATTTATCAATCTGAAACTTGTGACTGAGTTTTTTCTGATATCTCTGTTTAGAGCTAAAATAAAAATCAACAGTTTTTAACTCATTGGGCCTCAGGTGTTTTAGGTTTATTGGGAAAGATGTATTTCCATATTGTTTATTAACTGAACAGCAGAGCTTAAATAGTTATCTTTCGAGCAGTTTATTTCTTTAATTTTTACAAATATCCCATGCTTCTTAAAAAAACAGCAATGAAAGTAACTCCACTTTTGAGTTCATGCAGGTGGGGAATAAAGGTAAGAACAAATCCAAAAATGTGATCATAGTTCTAACAGGAAGACAAGGGGAAATTTTGAAGTTGTGAAAAGTGGATTCATCACAGATATCAGGAAAAATCTCTGCACACAAAGAGCAATCAACATTTGAAATTGCATTCTGAGTGCAGTGATTTTTTTTATTTCAAAAATATACGTTATTCATAAAATATTTTGATGATCTGTACAATTGGTGGTGCCATACATACGTTTACATTCTATTTCTTTACATACAGAGATCGGAATTAATCATTCGTATATACAGTTCTGTACATTTACCATCCACATATTTAGCTGAGGCTTCAGCGGACCCCACTTACTGAGTGGGCCCCCTGTTCTTTGGCGGCAGACGTTACACGGTGGTCTTTCCCCA
Organism: Chiloscyllium plagiosum; assembly: GCF_004010195.1. Taxonomy (NCBI): domain Eukaryota; kingdom Metazoa; phylum Chordata; class Chondrichthyes; order Orectolobiformes; family Hemiscylliidae; genus Chiloscyllium; species Chiloscyllium plagiosum. Next base: position 59,664,367 of record NC_057715.1, on the reverse strand, counting down.
CTGTGCCTTGGCGGCAGCTGCCCCAAACTTCAGCGCATCCCTCAACATGTAGTCCTGGACCTTGAAATGAGCTGGTCCGCAACACTCAGTCGAAGTCAGCTCCTTCAGCTGGAAGATCAACAGGTTTTGGACAGACCAAAGAGCGTCTTTGACCGAGTTGATGATTCTCCAGGCACAGTTGATGGTCGTCTCAGTATGCGTCCTGGGGAACAGACCGTAGAGCACGGAGTCCCGCGTCACAGCGCTGCTCAGGACGAATCTCGACAAGCACCACTGCGTTCTTCTCCAGACTTCCTTTGCGTAGGCACATTCCAGAAGGAGGTGCGTGACAGTCTCGTCTCCTCCACAGCCCCTTCGAGGGCAGCGTGCGGTGCGGCAGAGAGTTCGGGCATGCTTAAAGGATCTCACAGGCAAAGCCCTTCGCACCACCAGCCAAGCCATTCTGAGTGCAGTGATGGGAGGTGAAAAAACAGTGCAATTAAAGAGTCATTTGTCGCTTGTGACCAAGGCGACTATCATTGGTCTCATAGAGTGGAAACCTCATTTACGTTGTCTTCTGTCATTTTGGAGAACTGGGAGAACACTGCTGGAAGTTTCCAGTGTGTCAGTTTATTTTTGTCGATAAGTTGAGATGGTCCAGAAACAATTCTTTATCTTTTGAAATTAAACTTTTGGATTTGATTCATTTCAAAAGCGATCTGGCACATTTGCATCTTTTCCAATCCCATAGGGAATGGAACTCTTTGGAAAATTAATTGGACAGCCTCTTTAAATTGGCAAAAAGACATGTGGTAAGAGTATCTGACTGGCTCCGGAATTCTAAAAAAATCAAGTAAAAACAAAGAAAGCAGCTAGGCTGTCAGTGTTAGAGGAGGGAGTAGGTTGGTGGAGATCCATCTACAGGGTAACCTTCGGTAAAGTTTGCACCAAGGCAAGTAGGGTGGACATGTAAGCTTGTTGGAGCACTCCGTACCCTCTACTTCTTTCTCACTGGTCTCCTTCCTCCCGTTGTCCTTCTCCTATCCTCCTCTCCCTGACCTCCTCCCCTCTGCCCCTTTCCTCTACCACCTCACTCCCACTCCCCAAACCCCTCTTCTACATTCCCATAACCTCTTCTCACTACTCTATTCCCCTACTCTTTTCCAATTGCCTCCCAATGTGTCCCCACTGTTCCCAGCTTCACACTTCCACAGCATTAAATGCCCTCTAATGGGTATATAAAATGCAAACTGAACTTAAAATCCCAGCTGTCTACCTTCTTGATGGACCTCTAGCATGAAAATCTATCCAAAAGCTCTGACAGAGGCTCAGCAGAACAACCTAAGGAAAAGCATGATTAGGATGCTGGCTTGCTTGTGCTCGCTGTTCCCACTTCCCTGATCAACATGGACATTAAAACATTTCTGGAAATGGTCATGCTGAGTCACTTGAGAATATCAGTTGATTCAGGTCCAGGTGGATCTTTGAACTGGAGCACATGAATTTTCAGTTCCGTAATATTTTCATTACCGAAGAAAGTGTATCCATGAATTTGTCAATGTTCCTTTTGAAACAGAAACTTTCAATGTTTGCGAGTCAGTGCTGAAGGTAAATAAAACTAAATGAAGAAATAACTGAATAATAATGTGATTACTGCAAGTTGGCATCTGGAAGTCTACCTCTTTGGTATTGCAATAAAGTCATTAAGCAGCTTGAGGTAAACAGATTAAACTTGAGAAGAATTTCTGAGAAGCATTCAGCATTTATATCTTGCCATCATTTTATGCTCTGATGTTTTAGAACAGAAACAAAGCATGCATACTCATTTATGTATTTGCAGGCATAATTAAAAAGAATATAATATTCACTAGGAGGATGACATCAGGCTTCACAGCATGCTAAGAAGAGATATTAAGACAAATGTCCAACTTTGCCTGGGCAATGGCCAAGGAAAGAGATTAATGAAGAATCTGTCACTGTAAAAGGTCTAATTGAATTTGCATTAGTCAAGCTATTACAAAGAGGAAGCTAATTTATCAAATTAGCAATGAAAGATCCTCCAGATATCACATAAGAAAAATATCATATTCATTGAGTTATACAATAAAAATGACAATTTAAATAATCAGGGATATGCAACTTTCGTTCTTCTGCTCCATTTTGTGGAGTGGATGAAACTGAACAATAACATTATTTAAAATGTTTTTTCATATAAGCAAAACAAACTGACAAGTTATTTCATCGAGTATTTATAATGGTCCCATACTGATTCACAGAAGCCATTCAAATGCCCCAAAAGTAACTTAATTTATTTTTGTAATTACAAAATAAAACATTTGTCATGGACAGACTTAGTAGGTCAATAAAAATGACAGATGTGTAATAAAACACTTAGGGTTTCCTCATGTTTTATGTATCAGTTACAAATTTATTATTTATCTTGAGTGCTCTATTTCTAACTATTTTCTGTCAACGTCTAGAAACATAGTTATAGCTAGAAGCAACTGGCTCAGCACAATTGACATTTCTTTTTGGCAAAGTCTAAGTTGCATTGAGTTTATTCGAGAGATTTTTCACTGTGATGTCTAGCCAGTTCTTTCACCTTTCCCTATCAAACTCACCTCATGCGTTATTCACCACACCCTTATGATGTTTCTCATATCTGATTTCCATGCTCCCTTACCATTTGGCATTCCCTGAGCAAATTGCCATTCAGTAGATATCCACCGACAGACTAGCATTCCTTGTGTCCATCAAAGGAGCAGGAGAATTGACGTTTCGGGCATAAGCCCTTCTTCAGGAAATTTCCTGAAGAAGGGCTTATGCCCGAAACATCGATTCTCCTGCTCCTTTGATGCTGCCTGACCTGCTGCGCGTTTCCAGCAACACATTTTTAAGCTCTGATATCCAGCATCTGCAGTCCTCACTTTTTCCTTGTGTCCATGCCATCATTAAAAAGCTTGGTCAAGGACAGAGTTGGAACATAGAGGAGAAGGGGATAATGATAATAAGATTCTCTGACAGAGACCTAGAGCTTTTGGTAATTGGTTGGTCCAGGGAAGAGGCGCTCTCTTAAAAGAGAACTGCTGGTTTGGGTCTGGGGTCACTACTGGAATCAATACCATCCCCAATGAGTACAGGAATGGCAGGCAGTGCCACAAGAGGTCAATGACCTTTTTCACTCTGCCAGAGTAAGTGCCACACTCCTCTCTGCTACCGGACTCTCACTCTATCCCGGCCAATGCACTTACCTCCCACTAATGCTCATGAACTGCCAGTCTCCCAAATGCATTCAATACCTTACCTCCCTCACTAACTCTCACCTCCATCAACCTCTCACACCCACTAACCCTGCATGACATCCACAATGCCCCCTCAGTTCCTCTTATGACCTTATGACCTTTCCCCTTCATGCTCCAGCACAACCAGCCATATCACTCACTACTAACCCACCCATTACCCCTTTCTTTTATTGCAGGAGAAGACAGGCCTTGACAGGGCAGAGTAAGCCAAGAAAGGCTTGTGGGTGTTCCCTGAAATTTGGATCCTCACTCCTGCCAAAGAAATATGAACTGGCAGGAGAATACTGGGATTGCTACTACAGAGATGCAGAAAACATCTATGGCCTGCCATATGAGTAAGAACCACACTACATGGCACTGCCACTCCCTTATTAACCCCATAGTCACTCTCAATCATTGCACCCCACCTCTAATCACTGACCATAATCTGCCTCTCTCTTGTGTCTTGCAGGAACAGCCAGCCTTCATATAACGGGTGCAGAGGAATGCCCTGCCCGCCCCTGAAGCACCTTCTTTGACTGCTGAGGATAAGAGCACTCCTTTTTGTTAGAGGAAGCACTGGCATCACTTTCTCCAGCTAACCCCCCAAGCTCAAATGCAGACAACTCAGTGGGCGTTAGCATAGACAGTGCAAGGGATGCAACTGTGGGAGCAATTCACTCTGACAACTCCACAGCTAACAATAGATGAGGTCTTTGTCACTTGGAGGACTGTTGGAGACCGGTCACCTCCCCAACCCTAGGTGGGACAGTACCTGTAGTAGCAGTAATCAGGGACTTCATTCAGATGCACAGACAGGAGCAGCAGCATCAGGCAGGCAGTGGGGAAGCAGTAGTCCCCTTTGCCCAGAAAAATCTGTGATGATGCTGTCACTTTAACAAGGTTAAAGGTACTTTTTTTTTTAAGAGAGATTGTAAAGGCAAAGGTGCTGAGGGATCTAGAAAGAATCTAGTTTAACAATGGCAGGGGAGTGGCCAGTTCTGCCAGTTCATGTTTCTCCTAGTTTGGCTTAATTGTAGCAGTCTCAAGATGCTTATGTCCAGACAAAGGTTCCAAGCTTCAGCAGAAGATTCTTGACAGACTTTTCTCTCTGAAATCTCTTTGGAAATTGTTCCCTCCTGCCTGTAAGAATCTGTGTTTTAGTTTAACTTTTTGCCAAGGAGTGTGTTTATAGGATATTAATGGATTAGAACAGTTCCTATGTTAAGTTGCTGTATTGGATTGGTTACGTTTTCCAATAGTTTAGTTATTCTAAATTCTGTTTTCTTTTGTTCATGTTTCAACTGTAATGTTTAAATAAATTCTGTTTTGCTTAAAGCTGAGTGGTTTGACCAACTGCATCACACCTAGAATATCTACCTCACACCTGCATTTAAAATTAAAAAAGTTAGGGTCTAGGCTACCTTTTGAAAATATTTTGACAGGGGGTGTGGCAACCACAATGCAGTGAGCCACGTGACCATCCCATGGACTGGTTGCCATGGAGAGCTAAGTCCAGACATTGTCAGAGCTGGCTGGTGAGGCGGACACTCTATCCATTAATCCCCAGGACTGAGAGCATGGCAACTCACCCCAAGTGCCGCTTCCTATCAAGCAGACAGGGCAGTGCCAGGAGGTACCCATGCAGAGAGGAACGACACACAGACTCCACTTCAGTTCCCATTCAGGTCATTACAGAGCTGGTTGTCCTCTCCCCATCCCCTCCACCTCTACCCTGCCTGTCGCCCCTTCTGACTTTTTGAAAGCAAGTTGAAGAGCATTAACTTGCCTCTGGCAAGATGACCCTCAGAAAGTGTGGCCTGACAGGACACAAGTATCCCCAGGGTCACCCCAGCCAAAATCCAGAATCAATAGACTTCATAGCCAAACAGGCCACCTCCACCCCAGCTATAGAACCAGGGAGTATAATAAACTGCAGTGGGACAAAGCGGAAGAAGATAAATTATTCATAATACTTTGCTGGCACAGGTGACACCCTACTCTTCCCTCTTTCCCCTTGTTTTCTGTGGATAGACCCAACAGAATGATTGTGGCCCACTCCCTCAACCTCCAAAACTGGATAGTCCAGATAAAGATATACCCAAATCCCCAACTCATTCCTATACAGGGTATATTTCATAGGATCTCGGAAAGAGGCCATTCAGCCCAGACTCATCAAGCCTTTGCACCATCTCACCCAGAACCAGCCCATCCCTGTAATCCCATATTTCCCATGGCTAACCCACCTAGCCTGCATATACCTGGGCACTATGTGCAATTTAGCATGGCCAATCTGCTTAACCTGTGCATTTAGGGTTGTGAGAGGAAACTGGAGCACCCAGAAGAAACCCAAGCAGACATGGAGAGAATGTGCAAACTGCACACAGACAGTGACCCAAGAGTGGAATCAAACCTTGGACCCTGGCACTTGAAGCCACGGTGTTCATACTGAGCTACTCTGCCACCTGTTTCTCCCAACTATATTAGCCCTACTTCCTGGACTGGCCATTGTGGAGTCAAAATACTGACCCGCGACACATTCCCTGAACTGCAGAGGCACAGAAACCATATCAGATGAATCCAGCTGGAGGCCTGACCATGGCCAATTCACTGGACTGATACAGAAGACTACCCTTAATGTGCATTGCCTGGACCTCGTGACTGATGGGTGCCTTAATGAAATTCATTCAGTACTACTTCCATACGATTTTGAACCATGGCTACCTCTTTACTGAAAATGCAGTATGTTTGTTATGTTATCTGTTGGCGCATGGTACAGGTATTAAATTGATACAGCATACTGCCAGACAGCAAGATGTTCACTCCCTTACCTGAGGTCTGCTGACCAGCAAGAAAAACTGTGTGGTTGTGTGACTGCATTAAATAGCAAGGTAGGGCAAGGCATGGATGCTGTAAGCATTGAAGTAGCCACGAAATGAGTGTATATTTATAGTGTAAATAATCAGGCCTGCGATGCAGCCTAGTCTAGTCTGTGAGCAGGGTGCATGCGGCTGTGTGCAAATGCCCATCTTACAGCTTTTCATTACTAGTTGCCAGTGTACCCTGCAATACACGTCTGTGCTTCCAGAACACAGTGCCAGATCATCGGAGAGATGTCAGAATGGTCAAGAGTTGCCAGAAGCAGCATGCTAATGTCTGTGAAAGAAGGTGTGCCTGTGGATCATTCTCTGGGCTACACCATGTTTGTAGGCAACATGGAGGCTATGTGCAGGAAGCAGCATGCTGAATCTGCCAGATACATGCTCTTATTTCCAAGTTGGGTTTTCTTGACGTTTAGCTTGTTTGACAAATTTGACAAAATGAGAGGTTGAATATTAATGAGGGGTGATGACTGTCAGCACGTCATTAACAAGCAGTAATTATAATCAATCAGTGACTCATCGCCATCTGGTGAGAGTCCCTCTACACCACTTGTGAAAAGCATTAGTTGCTCCCAAGTTTGAGGTAGGCCGTGCTGCATTCTCATCCAGTTCTTTTATTTTTATTAGATTCGCTCATGAGATATGGACATCTCTGGCTGTTCCAACACTTATTGTCCATCTCTAGTTGCCCTTGAGAGCATGGTGGCAAAAGTGAGTACTGTAGCTGCTGGAGATCAGAGTCTAGAATAGAGTGGTGCAGGAAAAGCACAGCAGGTCAGGCAGCATCCGAGGAGCAGGAAAATCAATGTTTCAGGCAAAAGCCCTTCATCAAAAGTCCTTGAGAGCATGGTGGTGAGCTGCCTTCGTGAACTACTGTATTTTATGTGCCATTAGAGAAGGAATTCCAGCTTTTTCATCTAGCAACAGTGAAGGAACAATGATATATTTTCAAGTCAGAATGGTGAATGGCTTGGAGAGGAACTTGCAGATTGGGATGTTCCCATGTGTCTGCTGCCCTTGTCCATCTAGATGATAGGTTTGTGGGTGTGGAAGGTCACATATAAGGAGCCTTGGTGATTTTTTTTGCAGTGTACCTGATGTAAGGACTGTTGGACTAATCTTCTATTAAAGATGCAGACACGTGTATGGAGTAATGATGGTATTTTCTCTACATTACTGGATCAAAAATGGCATGAGTTTTGACACTGTTCTACAAAATAGCCTTTTCTCAAAGAGAAAGGGTTTTCACTGGGTAGTCTGCTATTTGTTCACTTGTCAGTTCACAACGTTCTATAAACATGGAACAACATATTGATTGATAATACAACAGTGGTAATGGAATAATAAACAAGCAGCTATCTGATATTCCATAAATGAAAATTGAATTACAAGTGAAACATGCAGTCAGACAGACACTTAAATATATTTGAAAGCAACATTTCCATTTGATCTCCAATCCAAAAAGATTTTTGGAATCATATTTTCTTGAGAAAGATGAAAAGCAAAACAGTTTTGATAGAGGCTTTGAATTTCATTTCAGAATCTGAAAAAATAAATTGAAATCCACAGAAGTGATGGAAACCTCACTGAACCAACACACTGTATATGATTGTCTGAAGCATAAAAGGCTGTAAGTTAGCATGTTGAAGAAGTTCAGTTCACACATTATATAGGCAATTTTAAATCCAGAACCAGGTGGATTTGGGTTAACTGGGATAAAAAAAATTAAAAGTCTCAAACACCAACTTAATCTTCCTTTAACCTTTATCCTTTCAGTTTTAACATAGGTGTCAAAGCCCATTCTTAGGAAGCAAGTCATCCATTTTACTGCTTGAATACTGCCAGCTTCTGATGATATATCCGGTTTAAATTTGAGCTTCACAGCTGAACTAGGAAACCTGGCAGCAAAAGGAAAGTGAAGGCTGCTTCATTAAACAGTTAAGTGTTTTCTCATCATTGCTTTTGTCCCAGAAGAACAAAGACTATTTCCTCTCAAACAACAAATGTCCCTTCCCCACAAATGAACCAACTCTGTTATTGTAAACTCAATGATCAGGTGCGCCCATCCACACCATTGTCAATATCACGGGCTTCTATTTGACAAAACATACAAATCACGCAACAAAGAGTGGTGAAACAGCAATGGGGATTCTTGACTTCAAAACAAGGCTATATATAAATAATGTTAACTAAGAATCAAAGTACACTTTTCTGATTCTTACCATCTGTTGCAGTAAGCTGTGTGCAGGTCATGGGATACTGCATTGCATCTTCTGTCAGTGATAATGCATGCCAGGATTTTAAGACAGCATGTGTGGTCAGACAGACTATGCAAAATAATGAACTTATGATGGAAAATAATGAACTTATCATGGAGCTACAAAAGATGGGCAAGGACTAAAGCATGCTGGGAAATGGAACTGAGATTTGATCAAACTGATTGTGTTAATTCACATGCTGCAGAATCCAGGCAGGCTGCAGCTACCAAGAGACAGATTTCAAACAAACCTGGTAGCCTCAGACCCCACCACACACACCAGAATTTGGGTTTGAATGGGTCAATGGAATGCCGCCCTCAGGATGATTGGAAAGATCAAGGTGTGTACCAGACACAGAGGTGCCTTGCACCCTTATTTCGAGGAGGCTACATGTACTCAGCACCTCCAATAAGGGATACGTAAGGACGACCCTGCCATCAGTGTGCCAACACTTGGTTGGGTCTGAGCAATCAGGGTGATTGAGCCTTATTGATCCATTGAAGGACGCCCAAGACCCTCCCAAAAGGGCATGAAGACTTTGGTGTATAAGAATCACTGTAACACCACCCTAAGGAGTGGTAACTCGAGTGGTAACTTAGAACAGTAACTGAGAATAAACAGCAAAAGAAAAGACACTTCTGAAACCATCGGAAGAAGACCAAACAACATCACTAAATGGAGCCCGACCAAGTTCTAGCGTGGTGATACATGATCATCAAAGTTAAGTTAAAGCATAAGATGGATTTGTAGTATTTATCATTAGTTTATAATGTATTTATTTTTTCTAATACCAATTGTGTCAAATAAACAAATATTATTATATTACTATTATTAAGAATGAACTCACTGTTCCTTTGCTAGATATAAGAGTTCAAACATACTGTGTGGCAGGCACAACCCCTGCATAAAGATACATGTGCATCATATCACAACATCCCTTCTTTCTTTCAAACTATAGGTTTACCTTCAAAAAAATCAAAGTATTTACATGACAGAAAAAGCAAATAATGTTGTGTCTGAATAAACTACAATACAAAGCAATAATGTGCAAAACAATTAAATGTATCAGTTGAGAGAATTCTGAGTCAATGTTTCGGGTCCAGAAGGGTCACTGGATCCGAAACAATAACTCTGAATTCTGAGGAAGGGTCACTAGACCTGAAATGTTAACTCTAATTCCTCTCCACAGATGCTGCCAGACCTGCTGAGCTTTTCCAGCACTTCCTGTTTTTTGTTGATTTTCAGCATTCATAGTTCTTTTGGTTTTTATCTGAAATGTATCAGTTGTTTGCTAATCCTTCCAGATGCAGTTGTGATGATCTTTGCTGGAAGTTTCTGTATATTATTGGGTTTGCCTTATTTGTGTAGTGTCATAGAACTCACAATAGAATTACATAGTGATTTTGGTTGTGCTATTGTTCTGATTTGGCTGTATCATCATACAGTCATGCTATTTGCTGTTCATAGATCAAGGTTCTAGGCATATGCTTGTGATTTCTACTGGATTCCATTTCACATCAGTTAGATGTTATACTTGATCTTTCTGTCCAGTGGTCGTGTTAGATAATTTGTTTCCAAATACTAGTCATGGCACCTTTCAGTGTCTCCTGTTTTACTCATGTGCCCATTGGAATATTGATGACTGAGGAGAGTCATCCTCACATTAGTTCTATAGTATGATGTTTGCAGGTTCAGTATTAACAAATATATTCAGTTCAAATTGTGCCTCCTTACATTTTGATTGATGAGCTGCATTACATTCTTAGAAGGTAAGCTTTATTTTCTTTCAAAGGCACTCTTTGTGGCCTCTGGTGTAAACCATTGTCCTCAGTATACAATGAACGGTGACCAAGGACAGGTCAGCATGCACCAGTAGGCCTGTGACCATAGGACCCATTGTGTAGCATCTGGAATGAGTTGCTGTAGTGATACCTGAAGGAAATGGATCCCACGGATAGAACCTCTGCATCATTGTCACAATGAGATTATTATTGAGATGGTTGAATCATCACTTGCCATGTCAATGTGTATATAGATTTCAGTGTGGAAAATGGAAGGATGTCTGCAGTGGTACCAGCATCCAATTTTTCATATAACTCTGCTAAGCCCGCAAGGCTGAAGGCATATAATCTGGGCAGTGGCAAAGACTTCTGTGGTACCACTGTTCTAATAAGACCTTTGATGTTTACCATGATGAATGTCTGCTCACGTCATTTGTCAATGGTCTGGCCATACTCATTCTCTAACCATGTAACCTGATGTCTCATGATGGTGATTGTTTTGTTCTTTCCTTTGTTTTTTCCATTCACACTTCCATTGTCCTTCAGAGTCATATGCCTTGCATAACAGTATTAAAAGTTTGGCAATTTCTGTGTGCATCTAGGAGACAACACCATCTGCATTAGATATGATACCAATGGTGGATAAATTATACTTTGACTATAAACTCGACTTATATGTAATGTGTCTCTGTATTTACAAATACTTTGCTGCAGAGTTTCCAAACTTAACCTCCAGGCTTGTCCATTAGATATTTTTTGGAATGTTTCCACTGGGATATATGCTGTCATGAACTGGAGGTGGTTAGCTTGGCTTGCTGGAAAGCTCGTGAGTAATACCAGCATCTTGGGTTCAATTCCCATACTGGCTGGGGTTAATATGAAGGACTGTCCTTCTCAACCTTTCTCTATGCCTGAGGTGTGGTAACTCTCAGGTTAAACCACTGCCAGTCATCTTGCCCTAGAGAGAGCAACAAGGACGAGGGTTCTGTGTGAGAAGAATCAATTAGTCTGCTGACCAGCTCTGTTTCTGAGACGTTGTAATTATGCTTCTTGCCTTTGTATCTATTAATAAATTGGTTAATAGTCTCTCTCAGTTGTGTTTAAAAGACATTAATTCCAGATGGCGTGTAAAGAAGTTGAGCTTTTTTCATCATGTCCTTTCAAGCAATCACCATATTTTGTCTGGATTTTTAAGAAAGTGATTGGGCAACAATGAAATATTCAGTGTATGAAGGTGTTCATCGTCTTTAGCCATGTCAGTTTTAGTGGTTTAATGATGTGGTTCAGAAATATTGAGGCCTGGAAAACGTTGCTCCAAGCATTGTCAGCACAAAATAAACTCAAACTCAAGGTCTGCTGCCTTCCAATAAGGTGCTGGATTTTTGTGGTAACCTTGTAGCTTTTGTAGGATATTAAAATTTATCAGGAATGTGAGACCTGTTTAAGTTTTTCTTAAAAAGCTCTTCTAAACGTAACTTTGCTCTGAGTGGCTCCTGATGTTTGGTCATAGGTTTTTGCTTGACTGTAATGGTGGCACTAACCAGCTTTCAGTTAGTCCTGCAAAAGTACTCATCAACTCCTTTTCTTGATACATCGGTGAAGCGATGCCTGGTTCCAATCTTGAGGTCTCATTTTGGGCTCCATGCTTAGCTGTTAGTTCAGCCTCACATGGGGTGAAGCTGTGATTTTGCAATGGTCTGTGATTGGGAAGGGCAGCAAAGGCCTGTAAACCGTGTCAGTAAGTTTTTTTAATTCACTGGGTGTCACTGGTCAGTATTTATTGTCTATTCCCTCGTTGCCCTTGAGAATTGGTAGAGAGCTGCCACGTCGAACTATGGCAGTCCAAATGCTATAAGTGTACTCATCAATGCCGTTAGGATGGAATTCTAAGATTTTGACTCAGCGACAGTGAAGGAACAGCGATATATTTCCAAATCAGGATAGTGAGTGGCTTGGAAGGGAATATGAAAAGTGGTGGCGTTCCCATTTATTTGCTGCCCTTGCCCTTCTACTTGACAAGTGATTGTGGTATGGAAGGTGCTGCCAAAGGACCCTTGGTGAATTTGTAATGTTGTAGATAGTATACATTCCTGTATACTATCACTTGAGCAAAGGTGCTTCAAACTTTTCACACTAAATATTAGTTTCAGTAGCTTGCAGCCTGGATTAGCTCACTGGCTCTACTTTCAGAACTGCAATGTCTTCACTTGCTGATGGCTGTAAGTTCCTTAAATGAAATGGGCCATCTCAGTTCTGGTGGGTATTAGACCATATCCATAAATTGTTCATAATTCAGAACAAATAGGCATTTTCTCAGAAAGTGCCTCAAGGATGATGCATGTGGGAGCCAGAAACTTTGTACAATAAGAATGTGATAGAGATAGCTGCATTCTTCACATGACTTCTGCTTTTGAGAATGCTTGATGATGTCATTCATCAGATTGGACATACTCACATTGACACACCAAAACAGTCACTAACACGATAAAATAAATAATAATTTATGTCATTGCACTATCATTAAATTTGGTAACCCATTGCGGAGCTGTCTACTACTATGTTGGACCATATAATAAATTTAGACTATAAAATACTTACCACAAACCAAATAAGGAGAAATAAATCTGAAAGTTAATGATGTAGCACTTTAACTGGACTTAACTGTCTTTAAGCTTTATATCTTGAATGATTAGGTGTTAACAGGAATAATGGCATAGGTGGTATTCACATTATTTTATATTATTGAATTTCATACAAAATTCTATTAAGCTTGTGACCAGGCAGGTTCTATAATATTGTGCATTGCAATTCCAATGTGAAGATCATGGACTGCCATATTTGTTAGTCCAAAGTAATTTGGTTTCCAATCTAGCCTCTGTTAGCTTCTCTCAGGTCTGTCTACCTATTGCCTTGGCTTTTTTTATTATAAATCCAGAAGTGCTCTTGCACACAACTGACTGGTTCTTTCCCATCACCAAATCACCATGACATTTTTACAAATTTTAACTCTTAACCGCCACCAGTAAATCACCCATGTAGCCAATTGAATATTTATATGCAAAGCTCCTTATGGGCAATGCAAACCTACAGACATGAGGGAGGGGTAGGGAGAGCAGGAAGGGGTTAAACCAAAATAGAGTTGCAGGGGCAGATAAAGCACCATATTTCCTGTGATGCCACCTCTCTTGAAAGGCATCAAGAGCATTGATGGATACTGTGTGCTCCCTCTCCAAGAACATCTTGGCACAAACATAACTGCAGAAGAGGGGGCAGACAGTCATCACAGATGACCCTCAGCAAAGCCCACTGCCTGGACCTGTTTATAGCCAGCCTGACCAGGCCCAGGAGCAGACCTACAAGGAAGTCCTCCCTCTGACCTGCCCACACACCTCTACACCATGTGTCCAAAGAACAAGAGGGGTTAGGGCTGAATTGCAACCAAAAACAGAACAAAAGATTTTGCAAATAACTAAAAGGGGAATGAATCACCCACAACCAATATAAACGTGGTTTCTCCACGCCCTCCGTGGGTGCCGCAAAATAAACAGTTGAGCTGAGAATCCATGAACTGCCACAATCCACTCTTATACAGAAATACTGTGTACAACATCCTCCACCCCAGGTCCCCAATGAAAAATGGAAGGACTCTTGCACAGAGAGCTCTCTAATGGAGATCCCAGCTGCTTGGTGGCAATAAGCATGTGGATGAAGGGGTCAAGGTGCATGGTATGCAGCAGCATACCCTGGTTTTATCAGCAGCAGCATTATCAACTTCACCCGCCTCAGCATCTCTGTATGATTTCCATTCTTCCTTGTCTGAGTAGACATATGACTAGCTTATCACCCTCTCTCCTAAACTGTCACTCCATCATTGAGCTAGTTAAGACGGGCACAACAAACAAGCACTATCGTGGAGACATGGTTGAGTGAGTACTGATGTGCTCCTCCTGAGTCACCCATGGGATGATACAGCAAGTGAACATTCAAGGAACCTAAGATTTTCGCAGAAAGTAAACTTTGTGATAGCTCCCTCAATAGTGAACACACCCAACTAGCAAAGATTATTGCCTGTTGTCACAAATGAGCTGAGCATTGAGAAAGTGAAATCACTAGTTCAGGTATCTGGCTAGATGATGCCATGGAGTTCTGTGTGCCATATAGTCATGGTATCGTAGAGATATTCAATAAGGAAACAGACCCTTCAGTCCAACTTGTCCATGCGATCAGATATCCCAACCCAATCTAGTCCCACTTGCCAGCACCTGGCCCCTATCCCTCTAAACCCTTCCTATTCATATACCCATCCAGATGCCTTTTAAATGTTGCAATTGTACCAGCCTCCACCTCTTCCTCTGACAGCTCATTCCATACACGTACCACTCTCTGCGTGAAAAAGTTGCCCCTTATGTCTGTTTTATATCTTTCCACTCTCACCCTCAACCTATGCCCTCTAGTTCTGGACTCTCCCAGCCCAAGGGAAAAAAAACTCTGTCTATTTGTTCTATCTATGGCCTTCATGATTTTATAAACCTCTATAAGGTCATCCCTCAGCCTCCAATGCTCCAGGGAATACAGACCCAGCCTATTCAAACTCTCCCTGTAGCTCAAATCCTCCAACCCTGGTAACATCCTTGTAAATCTTTTCTGAACCCTTTCAAGTTTCACAACATCATTCCGATAGGAAGGAGACCAGAATTGCATGCAACCTTCCGAAAGTGGCCAAACCAATGTCCTGTACAGCCGCAACATGACCTCGAACTCCTGTACTGAATACTCAGACCAATAAAAGAATGATTTGGAGATGCCGGTGTTGGATTGGGGTGTACTGTTAAAAAAATCACACAACACCAGGTTATAGTCCAGAAGGTTTATTTGGAAGCACTAGCTTTTGGAGCACTGCTCCTTCATCAGGTGGTCGTAGAGTATAAGATCGTAAGACAGAGAATTTATAACAAAAGTTTACAGTGTGATGTAACTGAAATTATATATTGAAAAAGACCCGGATTGTTTGTTAAGTCTCTCATCTCTTAGAATGACCATGTTGGTTTCACTGTGATCTTCAGTGCCACTATCATTATTTTTTTCCCAGATTGCAGGAGATCCCTAACTGTGTCAACATTGGTGTTTACTTATTTACAGCTGACTGCAATACCATTGGAGGACCATCCCCCACAGTTTGACAGCAATGTAAGAGCTCGGTTCCCCTCTTCAGATGTTGTATATAAGTTCTGTCTATCCTACATCTCATCCTGACTCTTAGTGGCCTGCATTATTCCCTGTGACACAGCATTGCAACTGTGGAATCAACAACATGTACGAGAGCTTCATCCTCATATCCATATAATTCAGATATCTGGACTACTGAGTGGTCCCGCATGGCTTTACTGAAACTATCAACCTGCTTAATCCCCACCCTCCCTCCCTTACACCACCACTACCAATGCTGTTATGGTTGAAATGGTCTTCAGCTCAGAGTTTCATGCATTATTGGACCTGATGGAGTTGCCAGTAAAATGATTGGTTTGAATCGGTCAACCTTACAGCTGCATTGTGCTTACTTTCAGCATGCAGTCCTTAACTGTTTGTTTTGTGCTTTTTCTTGGTTTCTGTTTCACTTCACAGGCATTTAGGTCTTTGAGCTGTACAGAAATATATAGAAACAGACAATAGGCTCTTCCCATTTCCACTGTGCATTCACAGCAAGGGACTTGATATTGACCCAACTAAGGACAAGAATTATGAACATAAATTTTTCTTTCAATTCCTTCACTCTTAATCCTTCCCCTCTAACCTACATTCTTTCCTTTATCATTTTAGACATTCTTCTCCTCTTCTCTGGTGTCCCCGCTGTAGTACCCCACTCACCCCTTGGAATTGTGGTCTAATTCAAAACTTTCCTTGGCCTTTCTATAATTGCCCCTGAGCCCACATCCATCCAGCTCCCATACTCACCCTTAGCCCTGCACTGCCTCTTATTCAAATAATCTGTTCTTTTACCTTCAGAGGCACACCTCAGAACCCATTGTGACCCCAGTTTCACATTGCAGCTCCCAGCCTTCCTTGACCCCCTGGTCCCCATCACTGGCTCTCCCTTTTGCCTCTCAGTTGCCTGCAACCAATCCCCCTGATCCTGCTGACACCCCAACCATGCTCTTTAAGTTTAACTCACCGCCATACTTTCATAACTTAATCTGGAACATTTCTGTTGAGCCTTTTTTAGTTTAAACCTCTTTTATTTTTAACTTCAGATGGCTGCCCCAGTCAAGTTAGCTGGCATCAGACAGTGTGGCTGCCTTGCATGAGTGAAATGGCTGGGTCACACACTGTTAGCAGGATACAACAACAATATTCTGCCAGACCTGTTATGAATGACAGTTCTGACAAGCCGAGTGGACAAAGTAGTCTGCATCCTTTATACTGTAACAGATTAAACGAAGGAAAGCCTTGTTTATTTTATGGTTTATACTACAGAAGTGTATACTCACTAAAATGTTAAAGACTACATCACCAGGCAAATTCTGTACATTTATATGGTCAGGTTTATGAATTTTTTTTTCAATTTTGCCTAATGAGATTGCAGGAACATTATTCCACATGAGTATGCATGGAATGCTCACAAATGCAAAAGATGTTGCTGATTATCACTGATGGGAATCCCAGTCTGCCTTAAATACTCTGAGGACTTAATGTCAAAACTTTAACTTATTTTGGGAACCTGTGTATTTGCCTCCCACCTAATTAAATTCCCTCTCTCACTTTTCTAAATGCCTCAGGTAGCCCTGGAAGATGCCATCCATAGTGTTGCATCGTTGGATCCTGATATTTATGTTGATTGTGTTCATTTATTAGGTCATTTTTGTACTCTGGCATATGTCAATGAGCTTGCAAGAAACTGTCAATTATTATTAGTTCGTTGCTGGACTTTTAATAAATTATAAATGCACCATCTAACAATGGAGATAAAATTCTACTTCAGTATTACCCAAAACTGGTGTACATTTGGAGATTTGAGCATGGTGGTGTAGATCAAGGCAGCCAATCAGATGATCCACCACTACTACAATGCTGAAGGAAGGTCACATTAACTCTGCTTTCTCTCCACGGATGCTGCCAGGCCTGCTAAGTTTCTCTCTCCATCAATGCTAATAAATCTGTTACTCCTTTTACCAGTGTTTTCCAATTTATATATTTCAGTTAGTGGTGAAAAACTGAGGGAAGTGAGTTTAAGTAACAGGTTGTCTTGAAATTCAAATGAATGGCCTTCTCAGGTGTCAAAACACTTGTGTTAATATGCTGTTACTGTTCTTACCTTACCTATGATATTAAGTTTTTAAGGGCATGTTTTGCTATCTATATATATTGTTATTATTGGACTGTTCAGATACTGAGAAGGATCAATTTATCACATTACTTAAAAACATAGTTGACAACAGTAGCTTCTGCACTACTTTTGCTTCAGTTTTCACATGTTGATCACAATGAGAGCTTGAGCATTTTGATATTGCAGTACAAGGTGTTGAACTTCAATATGGTACTATATTCACTAACAATTACAATGACCAGAGTAAACCTTTACCAACATTGAGTAAATTAATCACTCTATTCCTGGTAGATCATGAGACTGACATTGTTTGTCAGCAGAGATGCATAACAGAATGGTTATAATCCCTCAACATATGCCTTCATTTGGAAGATTGCTCATTAATGGCCATTATATATAATCAATGTCCAGTACTTGTCTAAATTGTTCATTAATTGAATGACACTGACACAGAGAGCCATTAATGGAGATTATTTATTTACCTTGAGCAATTTGGCTTTTGCATCAAGGGATTTTCATTCTAATTGTTGTCATTTTCCACTGCTTTAAATGATCCTCATCAATGTCTGCTAAAATTGTCCTCAACAACTGCACACGATCTATTTATATAGCATCTCTTGCAACTCATATGTTTATTCTGTGAACTGAACTGCAATCTGTTCTTGGACAGACTTGACATGAAGCAACTGGAACATTAATAGCTGACAGTGACAAGAAATAAAAAGGATATTTGTACTTTGTACATTTTATTTGCAAAAAAATGCTTTTAAATGTCCTTTAATACCTGAGAGTTTTGTGGGCGGAAGCATTGCTCTTCTATAGCCTGCTAAATTAGCTAAATTGGGGAACCTAGTTGGCAATATTTTATATTTTGTTAAATATGGTAAAACAAATTAAAAGAAATGATGAACATTTGAACTCAAGCAGGAAAAGGAACACTTCATCATTGTGACAGTAGTGGTAAATAACTGAGTATCTGCAGGGATAGCTGAATGTGTCCTCTCTGTCTCCATTTCTCTTTATCCTTCAGGCCATAAGACTAAGAGAATTGATCTATTTCTTCCTCCTGTAAAACACATTAATTCCCTACAACTTTAGTATTACAATAATCAGCTATAAAATTAATTGTATCTTAATATTTTCAAAGCCTAATATAAAAATCATACCAGAGTACCTGTACACGTAATTATATTACAGCCTGTAGAATTGCTAAACTCATCAGATATGTCAGGCCGATTAAATGCAGGAGGACGCCCATGTGGAGCATAGACACTGCTACAGATCAGTTTGATGGAATGGCATGTTTCTGCTCTGTAACTTCTATTAATCTTACTGTAGTGAACTCAAGGCATTTTAAATCACAGTGACAATACTGATATAAGGCTGATAATAATTGTCTAATTGTTATGGCCTTCTAGATATCATTTCAGTAGACATTGGACAAACAGCTATTTAAATAGGCGTAGGATTTATTTAAGGAAAAGTCCAGTGACATTGAATTTGAGAAATTCTTTGCTCAGACATGAAATTTGTCTCATTGTGAAGTTCTTTTGATCGTTATGGCCTGAATCTGTCAAGGTGGTCAGGACCATATTTACAACCCAGATCTGCTGGAATGTTGCCGACTTACTTTTGCTGAAATCTTTAGGTCAAATGTAAAACATAAAAGCAGGAGTAGGCCATTCAACCCATCAAGCCTGCTGCACCATTCAATATGATCATGGCTGATCATCGAACTGAATACCCTAATCCCACTCTCCCCCTGCCCCGTTTCCCTTGATTCCATGAGACACAAGAGCTAAATCTCCCTCTTCCTTGAAAACACAATGTTTCAGCCTCAACCACTTTCAGCATGGTTGAGGCTCACCACTCTCTGGGAGAAGAAATTCTGAGTTCTGAAAGGTTGTCCTCTTATCCTTAAACTATGACACCTAGTTTTGGAGTCCCCTGTCATTGGGAACATCCTTCTTGCATCTAACCTGTGTAGCCCTGTTAAAATTTTGTTGGTTTATGGGATATCCCCCTCATTCTTCTAAACTCCAGTGAAGACAATCCTAACCAATTCAATCTCTTCTCATACATCAGTCCTGCCATCCCAGGAATCAATCTGGTATACATTCACTGCACTCGCTCTATAGCAAGAACATCCCTTCTCAGGTAAGGAGACTAAAACTGCACAATATTGCAGGCATGGCCTTGTCAGTGCTCTGTATAATTTCAGCAAGACAGCCTCAACCCTGTACTCAAATCCTTACAGTTTGCCTTCTTTACTGCACGCTGTACCTGCGTATTTACTTTCAGTGACTGGTGCATGAGGACTCTCAAGTCTCAATTAACATTCCCTTCTCTCAATTTTCAGCCAATCAAATAATAATCTACCTTCCTATTTTTGCTGCTAAAGTGGATAATCTCACATTTATCTAAACCATTCTGCATCTGCCATGCATTTGCCCACTCATTCACCCTATCCAAATCATACTGCAACATTTCTGCATTCTGCTCACAGCTCACTCTTAGATCCAGCTTTGTGTTATCTGAAAATTTTGAGATTTTACATTAGTTCTCCCATCTGAATCATTATCATATATTGTGAATAGCTGGAGTCCTGGTACTGATCCCCCTATGGATCCCACTACTCACTCCATGTATTTAGAACAATCCCATTCATTCCTACCCTTTGTTTCCTGGATTTTCTATCCATCTCAATGTATTACCCCCAATTCCATGCACTTTAATTTTACGCGTCAAGCTCTTACATGGGACGATAAGGTTAAATATCTTCCCAGTTAACATTGTGGCCTGGCTTTTCTGATGGCCAAACATTAGTTTGACAGCTTAGTTTGGAGTTGCGTATTAAGACCCTGCAGAATCTCCAACACAACAGAACCTAAGGGATTTGCCTCAGAATTCCGATGGGCAATTCCCTGTTCCTGCAAATACCCAAGAATCCTTACTTAAATTGGAGAATTTGGAGGATTCTGCTGCAGTTAAGAAAATAGTTACTCAGAAAATGTCAGACTATTAAAATAATGTTTAACAACTGAGTATCTATTAAACTGACCACACAAAGACCTTAACTATATCTCCACCAGATCTCTTACACCCACCACCCCTCATACACTGATCTGATATCTCTTCTGTCCCCCGGACCTGAACAAATGCTCCTCTCTGTTTGAACTTGACATCCCCCTCTACCCTGAATTTCAACATCTCATCCAGCTCCCTGTCGAAGAACGAATACAATCCCCTCATTATTCCTAGGCCTGACAAACCCAGGTCAAATCCCCAAAAAACTTTCATTCCACCCTCCTGATGGATGGACCAAATACTCCAACCTCCATCCCCACTGTATCCTCTGCAAAGTACCCCAATTAATGCTAAACACTCAATCACTTACCTCTCTCACCTTATGCCCTCGGACTCGACCCACCTGGCTATCTGTAACTTATCCATATGTCAACCTGACAGGTATGCCATCTGACTCCCTAGCACATTATCCTAACAGCATCTTATTCTTCTAGTCCCCTTACATCTCACTTATCTCATATTCTTACCCTTTCACGGGAGCTCTCAAAGTAGCTGGGCTTCACAATGGACATTTAAATCACAGAATTGTGTGAAGATGCTGCTCTTTTAACAAGATTATGTTGTCCTTAGTTTTTTATTTCAAAGAATATGTGAATGTATAAACTCTGGGAGGACTAGGTTTGAAGGGTGTTAGGGTCAATTTGAAGAGAGCTCACAGTTACTGACTCAGGCAAAAGGCTTTCAAGTTTAAAACAAATGAAAGGTGAGTGGCCAGTTCTCCCAGCGCAGCTTTTCGCTGGTTTGGTTTGGTTTTAGCAAGCAGTCAATTGTGAAGCTGCTGGACCCAAAGAAGCAGGTCCATGCAGATCCTCCCTCTCTCTGACATCTCTCCAGTAAGAACCTTGGTTAGATGTTTCTTTTGTTAGCAAAGGGGTGTTTATGGGGATTGTTGCAAATATTTGGGACAGCATTATTAGGTTGGGATAGTCTGTTGGGTTTTTGGATAGGTTAAGGTATTGTACATTCTGTCCTCTTTTGTTTGTGTTTCATTCGGTAATCTTGCAAATAAATTCTGTTTTATTTAAAACTAACTGGTTGGGCTGGCTGTGTCACTCCTGGAATATTCACTCTACACTTGCTGAAAACAACTAGCAAAGCTAGGTTCCAGGCATGTTTTGAGGGGGTCTGGCCTGGACCATAACAATAGGGCAACTGACAGCTGTGGAAAAAGAGGGTACAGTTTGCCTACCTCCGATTATCCTGCACTATGAGAGACCTGTCAGATTTATGCAGTACTCCTCATTTCTGAAAAAGCACTGATTGGGATTGCCTGTCAGAAATGAGGAAGTCTTTCTTAACATAAATCTGAATGTGATTACCATTCCTTGGAAGATGCAGCCTAATGCTTTGAGTTCAAGAATCCTCACCACCAGCAAAAATGCTTTTTCTGTGATTTCTATGCCCTTACATCATTGAAACAGCTACTGAGAAGGTACATAATTAAGGTGAAAAAAGGAGGTGGAGTGGCAGGTGGATGGAAGGGGTAGGGTGCTAAGTGGTCAAAAGTTACAGATGACAAGGGGATGATGGGGTCAGGCAGCAGATGCATGATGGGGGAACCAACTGAGTGAGGGAACAGGGGATAACAGGTGGGTTAGAATACAGATGGCAGGTGGTTAAGGGAGTGGAGTTTCAGTTTAGTGAGAGGTACAGATGGCAGATGTGTGCAGGTGGGAGAAGAATCATCTATGTGATAGGTACAGCTCCAGGTGGATAAGGGGATAGGGTACCAGCTGGCTGAGGAATGTAGGTCGGTGGTGTTTTGGGAGCAGGTGGGAACTAAAAGATGGATAGATTCAGGTGGGGAGTTGGTGCAGTTGGAAGAGTGGGGTTGGGTTTATTCAGGTTTCAGCTGCAGGAAGTTTAAGGCTCAGGTGGTCTCATCTCTATAGGAAGTTATTGGATGTGAATCAGGAATTAGGTCAGAGAGGAAGTGCAGGTGGGAACTAAAGATGGATAGGTTCAGGTGGGGAGTTGGTGCAGTTGGAAGAGTGGGGTTGGGTTTATTCAAGTTTCAGCTGCAGGACGTTTAAGGCTCAGGTGGTCTCATCTCTATAGGAAGTGATTGGATGTGAATCAGGAATTAGGTCAGAGAGGAAGTCACGTCTAGGATGGGATTTGAGGGGGGTAGCAATGATAAGTTTGATGGCTCAGTTTTTTAGTTAGACAGGAGTCAGAGCAGGTTGTAATCCCTCTATGTTGATCTGCTAGACCTGAGCTGCTAAGTGAGTTGGAAGCATGCAAAATCTCTGACTCTAACTCAGGGATTCAATCTTTTTGGAAGGTTTCAGACACTGGGCACTTACTCATTTGAAGTGTCAAACTTCCCGCACAGTTTTCATTGAGACAGCTTCTTGCACCATTTAAAATTACTGTCCATGGACTTATCCTAGAATCCCTAGTGTGGAAGCAGGCCATTCAGCCAATCAAGTCCACACCTTCTGGGAACCTGCTAATAATAGGATTTGAAGTCCATTGCATTAAAAATACTGTAATTGTTAGTTAGCAGTGAATCAATTAACACATCCACTTGTAATTTTTCCACTAGAACTTGCACTAATCAGAAATGTGAAAACAGTGTGTTACCCTGTTCCAGGAGTTCTGTGACCTTTGAGAATCAGGCAAGCAATAATATGTTTCATGAACCAATCATATTGACAAGTTGTTCATGAAATGCATGAAGCCTGAATCAGGAGATTTAATTTAAAATAATCAATCCAAACCAGAACAAGAACTGAGAGCAAATAAAGTGAAGTTTCGTTGATGGAATTAAAAAGAGAGAGGGAGCGATGAAGGAGAAAATATCAATTTTTTTTAAAACTTAGGACTTTTCATTTTTTAATCCACAAAAATAAATTAAGATAAAGATTGAACTTTGATACCTAAAAATTTAAATTATATATTTCTAAGATTGTTTGATTCGTTGCAATTAAGTCATATTGCACTGTTCAAAACATGTGCTGCAATAAACAGATCTAACTTTTTCAGGCAAGTTTCTTATGTATGTACAAGACAGGAGCAAGTTTTGTGCCATACCATTTATTTAAATGTATGGTCTCACCCAGACACCATTATAGTACGGCTTCAAGACCATTAGTGCAACTCAGGCAACAACTTCCCCATTTCCACAGTTAAGGTCTGCTGAAGAGTTGAGTGCTAATGTGTGCTTTGCCTCCAGCAGGGTATGTTTACCTGACGCAGTGATATATTTGTTATCTTTCACAATATATGAAGCTAGACATGGAAAATGGGGTATTGAAAGATCCAACAAATGTTTATTATAGCCCACTAATACGTGAAATACGTGAATCACATGCATATTTGTGTCTGGAGTAATATTTAAATAAATCAATTACATAAATCCATCAGTGTGTCAAGCTTTAAATGGCCTAAGTTAAGATGGAGTTGGTAACCTTTATATCCTCAAGTCACACATTATGATATAATGATGGCATCATGGGAATGTGGCTTAGAGTTATCCAACATATTGAATATGATGCATAAAACATCAAGAGCCTCAGTAATATTACAAATATGAAAGCTTAAGTCATGTTAAAAGTTTGAAATGGTTGAAGAGTGTATCAGAGTAGCCTGCATTAGCCATGTAATTGCATCAGAGTCAAGATGAGAGTGGTGCTGGAAAAGCACAGCAGGTTAGGCAGCATCTGAGGAGCAGGAAAATCGATGTTTTGGGCAAAAGACCTTCCTCCTGATGAAGGGCTTTTGCCCAAAATGTCGATTTTCCTGGTCCTCGGATGCTGCCTGACCTGCTGTGCTTTTCCAGCACCACTCTAATCTTGACTCTGATCTCCAGCATCTGCAGTGCTCACTTTCGCCTATGTAATTGCATCACTTTCCTGATGAATGATATTCAGGCAGTGATTTTTTTTAAGACAAAGACAGCTCTCAGTAGAATTTGGAATGGTGTTCTACACTCAGGTGATGTTATAACAATCTAATGTGTTAGGAGAAAAATTGTTATTTGCTGGATTGAAGCATTCATGTTCATGACAGCAAAGTATTTATCAGCGACATTCTGAGCAATTACCAAACTTGTTTTAATAATTTCTTAATTTTATCATGCGGGTCATGATTTTCAAAGTCTCTGAGGAAGAGAGATTGCTTTATCTTTTCTGTAAGTAGTATTAAATTTGTGCCTAACCTTCACAAGTCCATGATGAAAGAGCTTTATTTAGAGATTGGCGATGTGTTTTTGTCCCTAGTACAACCAATAATTCCTTCAGCCTAATGAGTTTTGCTCTGTTTTCTATTTCCAAGTTGACACAGAGTTAATAATTCTACCTGGCCGTAAGCATTCATACCAAGCAATTGAATCTATTGTGCCTGTATTACATTCTATGAAGCCATCAATCTTTGATTCTAACATATCCATAAATGTATTATCAGCGAAGAGGGAGATATCATTGACCATCTCTTCCACACATGTTTTCTCACTGGAAATATGATAGTCAATAAAAGGGGAAAATGTTCTGATAGTATGACACATTTAGATGCAATACCTATATGTACAGAAGTTTCTGGGGTCTCTTGATGCACTAAAAAGGTTAATTCGTGATTCTGTAGATATATTGTCCCTATATAAAATGTTATAATGATTATGTATTAGTTGGAAGTGGGTCACTGATTCATAAGCACTTTGTCAACATTTACAATTAAGTAATTGCATTGGAAACATATATTTAAGTTGCCTGTGCTGTTATGAACAAGCATCTCTCATCATAATGATACTTACTGCCCAATTAATGAAGATTTTAATGAACACGATTGAAAATAAATATATTTTAACTTCTCTATTGACGACAACAGCATTAAATTTCAGTTTAAACTTGTTTTCTATTCTTGAATTCTTATTTATCCCTTAGGTCTCAAGTGTCTCCTTGGGATCAGTGCTCACATTGCAGCCCAACTCAACAATGCCTTGTCTCGTTCTTTCCCCCAAAGTTCATCACCTCACATGTATCAGGGTTAATAACTCATCTTCTCATCTGACCAATCTATTTTTACACTCCGAAGATCTAAGGCATTATTCTTCACTGTCAACAACTGGCCAATTTTTGTGCAAATTTACTTATCATCCCCCAAACACACACTTTATATTACATCACATATGTCTACATCATAAACAATAAGGGACAAACAGTGATCCCTGTCAAACACTACTGGACACTGGCCTCCAGTCAAACAATCAGTCTTCTACCACCATTCTGTCTCCTCCCACTAAGCCAATGTTGGATCCATCTTGCCAAGATAATCTGGATCACATGTGCTTTTACATTCTTTATCAGTCTCTCATGTGGGACCTTGTCAAAGGCAATGTAGTGTGGCAAAAGCAATAGATATTTTGTGAGCAACAAGATCACATAAACAGAAATGTGATAATTTGTATTATTGGTTGAGGAATGTCCTAGCCAAGATACCAAGGAGACCTCTACTGTTCTCCTTAGAAACAGTGTCATGAGAGTGAGCCATACAATGGAGCTTCAGTTACAGAATGTATAGGAACAGCAGTAGAAAGCCTGCTCTACTTTAATGGCCAAGTTTCAGTAAGATTCCCACTGCCAGCTGCAAACCCAAGAGGAGGATCCAAACATGTTCAGATTGGACTTCTTCGAGGATAAGCTATTGGTCAGCAAGTTGCAAAAATTGAAGGAGATTAGGAAAGTTTTTCAAGGAAAGGTGGAAAACTTTTGTCCCCCAGTTCTCACAGTGAAACGTTTTAACCTTTCCTGATCAGGAATTTCCTTTCAAGGTTTCCCTGTTTTTCAAATTCCTTTATGGATTCATCCCTTCATATATACGTAGTCCTCTCATCCTACAATGATTTGAGATCTTTGGCTTCTCTAATTCTGATTGCTTGTTTGTCCAGATTTTATTAATGAATTATTGCATAGCTGCCTGAGTCCGAGGCTCTAGAATTCCTTGTCCCTCATTTCATTTGTGAAAGTTCTTAAATCTACCTCTTCGGCTAAGTTGCCAGTGACTTTCCGTGATGTATTGTTTTCATGACTTGTTTCACTTTTCTTCTAACACTTTGGAAAATGTTTACGACTTTACAAAGGATATTTTCCAGTTTATAGTTAGAACTATTGCTGTCAGCACCTATTGCACTCTGGCTGCTCCGTTCAGTAGACATATACAAACAGGAATGGACCATTCAGCATCTTAAACCTTTGCTGCTATTCAATTAGAATTTGGATGAGGGTAATTAAACTTACAAAAAGGGCCTGACTTACATATATTCATGAAGCTCCCACTGAAGTCAAGTTTATGATTCAACTGCATGAGACCTCAGTGGTGAAGGGGAGAGAAAAGAACAGTAAATTTATTGCTTAGATTTTAACACCAGGTCATCCGAGTGGATGGAGATGCAACTAAAAGCATCTTTTTAATCTGCAGTTGAGTATCAACTAAAATCAGACCCAACTGACTTAGGGTCAAACTCAAGAATGCATTACAAATACGATTCTAAATGGACTGATTCACAATAAAGCTTTTTAAAATGTCTAAATTTCTAACATTTTATTATTGTTTAGATACTTTTGAAATTGTATCATCATGCTTATTTTATTGCTAAAAATGCCATTGATTGATGTTGGCTAGAGTGCTGTAATATGTAACAAATCCTATATAAATGGAAAGAAATAGTAAATATTTGCTTCAGTGGCAATACTCCTGGCCTGTCATCAGTAGTTTCTGGGTTTTGAGGCACCATTATTATAAGCATGCAATCTAAGTTGGCATTTGATCACAAATGTGTGCAGCCCAGGCAAGTGTGCTGCCGTTAAAATTAAATGTTCGGCCCAGAACTCAGATGCCTCAGTGATACATTAAAGCTCTTATAACAATAATAATAATTGAAAAGCTGTGAGTTTTCCCCAGTTGAAACCATCAAAACATAATTGCCTGGTATACTCATTTATTTGTTTTGTAACAATCCTTAGAGTGGCTGATAACCTTTAAACTAAAGGGTGGAATCATATAGATGAGCAATGTGGGCTATGGTGAGATTTATGTCCGAATTAGACAAGAGTCTGGCAAGGTCTCACTTGACATCAAAGCATCTTGCTCCTTCTTTAATGCATTACACAAAGGTGAACCAAGGACTGTGAGAGGGAATGGTCCTTGTGGAAGGCAGAGAGGGGTGGGGAGGGGAAGACGTTCTTGGTGGTGGGGTATATTTTCCGACAGTCCTTGGTTCACACCACCCTCACCACCGAACCCCCAGGTACTTTCCCCTGCAACCAGATGCAAAACCTGTTGGTACACCAACTCCCTCACCTCCATCCAGGGCCCCAAACAGTCCTTCCAGGGGAGACAGAGGTTTACCTGCCTCTCTTCCAACATTGTTTATTGCATCAGGTGCTCCCAATATGGTTTTCTTTACATTGGGGAGACCGAACATAAATTTAGGGAACGGCTTACTGAGCATTGCAGCCGGGCCTACAGGGGCCAACCAGACGTCCCAGTCATTGCCCATTTTAATTCCCCTTCCCACTCCCTTTCCAACATGACTATCCTTAACCTCCTCCATTGCCAAAACAAACTACAGCTCCTATTGGAGGAACAACACCTCATCTTCTGCCTGGGCACCCTACAGCCGAAAGGACTCAACATTGAGTTCTCCAATTTCAAATAAGTTCCCTTTTCATTCCCTGACTCCTTTCCCAGCCCCTCCCCTTCCCTTCTACAGCACCCTGCCACCATCCGGATTCGTTCCTCCCATTGACCAATCATGTCGTACTCTCTGCCTGTCTTTGCCTATTCCCACCCTGCCCACTCCATCCCCTTTATCTGTATCTCCCTTTACACCCACCCCAGTTCTGAAGAAGGGTTGCATCCGAAACATCAGCCTCTGCACCTCCTGATGCTGCCCGCCTTGCTGTGTTCATCCAGCCTCCTGTCTGTTTCCTTTGGAATCCAGCATTTGTACTTTTTTTTGTCTCTTACACAAAGTTGTGGCATGTTTCTCACTAGGCAGCAGAGAGTTACCAATTAAGGGGCATTCTAGCCTGCTAACCACCTTGATTACAGTTCAGCTCAACTCATTATCATTTAGTTTTGTATTTCACCAAACAAGC
Source organism: Chiloscyllium plagiosum (assembly GCF_004010195.1). Lineage (NCBI taxonomy): Eukaryota > Metazoa > Chordata > Chondrichthyes > Orectolobiformes > Hemiscylliidae > Chiloscyllium > Chiloscyllium plagiosum. The sequence goes on along the minus strand of NC_057715.1, from coordinate 59,635,679 downwards.
TAGACATCAAGAAAACTCATAATGGAAACCAAAGCATGTATTTGGCAGATGCAGCTTGCCACTTTCTCTGAATAATCTCCATGTTGCGTATAGCCAAACTATTTCTTAGGGCACAATCCACAGGCTCAAGCTGCACACAACCATCATCCATGGGAATTAGCATCCAACCTGTGTTAACCCCTCCACAAGTCTGTCATGGTACCTCTCTGATAAGAAAGTGAGGTCTGCAGATGCTGGAGATCAGAGCTGGAAATGTGTTGCTGGAAAAGCGCAGCAGGTCAGGCAGCATCCAGGGAACAGGAGAATCGACGTTTCGGGCATAAGCCTTCCTGAAGAAGGGCTTATGCCCGAAACGTCGATTCTCCTGTTCCCTGGATGCTGCCTGACCTGCTGCGCTTTTCCAGCAACACATTTCCAGCTACCTCTCTGATACACTTGTTGGACACTTAGGAAGCACAAATACATATTATAGGGGGCATCAGCAAATGTTATATATAAGGCTACAGAATGGACTCTTTGCTCTTTAGGATAGGTATCCAGATTGTGGATTGGATCAGTTCGATTGCTCCCCTCGTGCTTATTCATTTAGTGCTGACTTGTAAATTTTCTGTATTTATGCCTTACCATGCCATGCCTGTTTGCACTTTGGTGCTTCAGCCAAAACAAAACATTATCAATACTGCTGTTGTGAGTTGCTGTTTAGTATGGACACACAGACAGGCTGCTTATCACAGTTGTCAGTAGGGATCTATCTGATTCGAGGAGGATATTCTGATAAATGGCACATAGACATCAATGTAACTCCTAACGTATGAGCCATCTGCTGCCCAGTAAACACCCAAGTGGAAACTGATGGAGGCCTGTTCTCAATCCCTTTGAGAGATTTCCTCTATTAGTCAGAGGATACCAGTACCATCAGTCACTAATGCAGTCCACCTACAATCCAGGTGTTTGGCCATGGTCAACCATTGGCTTGTGATGCTCACAGTCCCAGTATAGTCTGTGGAGTGTGCAGTGGTCAGACCTGTAAGGTCAACAAAGATATTCAGAGGAATTGTGTACCATCAATCTGATTAGATATGTTTTGGGGCTGCTCATCAAAGTCACTCAGAAGTCTTGGGTGAATGCAGTCCTGACTTTCCATTCCTCAGTTATTCAAAAGGATTCAAGATGGGGTCTTGTAAGGATAGCAGGGATATCTGTGCCATAAGGGGTGGCAGAGTCAAGCCTGGGAGTGGGGGGAAAGCAAAGCCTAGATTGCCAGCACTTGTCAGGGTACATAGCAGCCTTTCAAAGATGGTGTGGGCACAAGAAATGCCAGTTGTTGGGTAGATATCTGGTGTGTGGCAAGATGATCTAGGAATGGCATTTGGTAAGATGAGATCAGCATTGGTTGTGAGTGAAAGGTAGGTAATCGATGAGGCATATTTGGTAAGATACTGTGAGAAGCTAGTTAGACCTCACAATGGAAATCTCTCCAAAATATTTGAAGCAACTTGGAATTAGCCAGAAATAAACATATAATTCAGCTCATTTTGAATTTTATAGTGAGTGATGCGAAGATTTGTACAAGGTTTCATATTTATGACTTATACCAAAATAAACAATGTAAAAGTGATATCAGCTGAACCTTATATGTGAGATAATTGATGTAATAATCTACACAAACGGTACTTCCACCTCATTAACAAATTCACACAATCAAAATTACCACACAATGATTATATGTAATACCACATTCCCAAAAGACAAACAGCCTTCTATTAAAATTTTTGAATTCCTTCCAGTGATTCAATAGGCTTAATCTTCCATATCCCACTGTTAAGTCTTCAAGTGTCCTTTTTAAAAAGCCCTTTGCTCTGTCTTGCTGAGTACAATCAAATTAACCTTCAGCAGCATGACCCCCATCTGGTAATCCCTGGGTCTTTAAATCTCTGCAGATCCCATCTATTTAAACAGAGAATCTGTGGTTAATTTAAATTGTCTCTCTCTCTCTCTCTCTGCCTGGCACAGCAGTTACTGTTTTAGGTATCCCCACGGTTCTCTCTGACTGACAGAGACTTTAAGAAAACCAACTGCTTCACTTCTGTGTTTGCGTGTGAACAATTTCAATGTTACCATCCCTCATTCCAAGATTTTCTGTTTTACATGAAATTAAAAGAGACAGCTTGAAACATAGCCACTTTATAAAGCCAGACATTGCAAACAGTTCTTGGTTATAACTTGTACATAAATTGATTGCTCAAGTTGTTTTCATAGAAGTGACTGCACTTCATATATAATCTATGGTTGTCAACTGCTGAAGTATTTCACTGAACATGATACCACACTATATAAATGCAAATTCTTCCTTATTTCATTAAAAATTTAGTGGTATGAAAACTTGTGATTTTTCTCTGGGTTGTCGAATGAAAAATGAATGATAGGCACATGTCAGACTGCCAGTGTGCTGGTCTGCAACACCCACTGCCCAGCTACAGGACAGTGTTGGCTCTAGAATATCAAGATATCTTACAACAAGTATACCATTAGAAGAATAGTATACAACAGGAGTATTCACTGCATCAGCCAGTGACCTTCAAATAAATAAAATCAGAAAGAGATGCAGATGCTGTAAATCAGAAACAAAAACAGAAGTTGTTGGAAAAACTCAGCAGGTCTGGCAGCGTCTGTGAAGAGAAATTAAAGTTAATGTTTTAGGTGTGGTGACCCTTCCTCAGAACCCTGTCACCGGACCCGAAACATTAACTTTGACCTCTCTTCACAGATGCTGTCAGACATGTCAAGCTTTTCCAGCAATTTCTGTTTTTGCTCCCTTCAACTCTAACGTTATTCCATACTGTTTGATTCCACTTCCTGAATTTATCTAAATCTAAACTGTCCAAGAAATGTTTCTCATAAGATTAAGTTATTTCATCTGGTTCCAGAATTTAAGTCAATATTGAACATTTTGTTGACACTAGATCTGGCCATTATCATACGAATTCTGAATAAAACCTATCCAGAGTTAATTGTAGCCCAGAGCAAACAATTCCAAGCCGCTGTATGCATTTTAATTGTTGCTCATGGTTGTTGCTGTAGCCTGTCCATAGAAACTACTCCTTCTAACTTTGGGCAGCTATTGGTTTTCTGGTGGGCTTAGAAAAAATAGGAAGCACATTGACAGGTGGCAGCAGTGATTCATTCATTAGATAATGTCTTGTGCACCTATGAAGAGAAACCTCAGGTCCAGGTAGTGGGCTGCTGAGGTTGCTACTTGAGGTGACTGCCTGCCTCTGTTCTATGGTTCTGTCCATGTCTGGGTGGCCATAGAGAGGGATTTTGCAGTGACCACTGAAACATTTGAAGCCTTTCACAGCCAATGGACACCACAGGGGCTAATTTGAAATATTTCCCTAAACCAGTGCTCTTGGAGAGGACGTTAACGAGTTAATATGATAAGTTGTCTAGACAAACAAAACCATTGCACTGGATATGTCAAATGAACTAAAATAAACTTTGTGGGCTGAATTATTAAAAAGAAAATCAGATAACAAAATTGTGAACCTACATTTCTTCACTAAAATATATATTAATCAATTAACGTCGGAATAGAAACATTAAAAAGTCTGCAAGGCAACTAGTGGCCTAATGCTTGCAGTTGTAAAGTTGGTGAAATTATCAGCAATTGATAACATTAGTCTGTGACAACAACAACTGCTTGTATCCATACATGCACGACTAAAAGCAGCAATCCCAAAATTGTTGTAAGTGATTGTTTGCTCCACCGAAGGATGTTCTGAAGTCCCTGCAGATGGGAAAAATAAGAAATCACTGAATTGATGAAAGCACTCATATTAATATTCTTGCTGTAAAAACTATTTAAAAAGTTACACTTATTGAATGAGATGTCACTGTGTGCAGAACTGTCATAATTACCACTGAAAATTGGCGCTGAACCAACCATAAGATGTGGATATTAAAACCTACTTGCTGTTTTCTAGTGTGTTGTCTGTAAGAATTGCTCAGTGTAATTATTTGCTTAGCCTGCTTTCTGATGCTACTGGTTCAGGACACTGGGAATACACTGACAGCTGATCCAGAAACGAAACTGACAACAGAAAGGTGACATCCGTGTCAAATCTCCGTGAGCAACTTTCTTTGGCAATGGTGGCAAATACCATCAATTCACTGCTGACTGTAAAATCTGGACCAATATTAACTGGCAGAATTAGTCATGCTATAGTAAGGATTAAATGGTGGGTCTAGAAATTCTGTCACACTAGCAAACTCTTTCTCCCTTTCATACAACCCATGATCTTTCTCAATTTCTTATTTATTGCTGACAAGCTCAGAAAGGTATAAATTAGCTTCCATCTTTGCAAACCATATGCCTTTGAAAGGTGACTTGAGCTACGGAAAGTGGATCAGTTCAGGAGACAACAATTTTAGAAAAAATACTGTCAGGGTAAGGCCCACTTCAAGCTGAAAAATGAACTTTAGTTAATCTTTGCTACTTGGGCAGCTCCCAATGTTGCTCTGCTGCTTTCTTATGTACATCTCAGATGACTGCAATGGTCAATTCAATGTATTGGAATTTCCCAAGCAACTGAATATTGCAGAGGTTCCTAAGCAGACTTGCAAAATACACAGATTTTCTCCAAACCAAAGATTGGTAACATCTCCTAATGAAGGAATTGTTTTGAATATTTTGATATGCTCTGGTAAAACACAACAGAATAACAAAATGCCATGTGTGAATGAAATCTGAAATATGTAAAAATAAAACTTGTAAATATTTTGAATGTCTGGCAAAATCCAAGAGAGAGTCAGAAAATGAATGGGCAGAATTTTCCCACCCCTTGAACTGTGTGGGCACAGACAGAGAAGTTAGCAAAATTCAGTGAGATATCAGCAAAGACCTTCTCAGTGTCAAAACCACAATGCTCCATTTTCCAACCAAACGTTGGACGGTGAGATGAGCTTGATGTCAGGGAGTGGCAAGAGGAGTATTTGCATGGATTATCACTCATTACTAAGCTCATCACTCCCTAATATCACCTCATTTCTATGTAGTTCTCTATTCTCCCACATCAATCATTCAACACCCCACTGCATTTAGTATTGACCATTGTTAAAGAGCCCTGTTGTGGTAATATCTTTATCCCTCGACCAAGAGGTCCTGTTTCAAGTCCCACCTGCTCTCGATGTGTGTAAAACCATCCTTGAGCAGGTTGGTTAAAAAAATAAGGTGACCATTGTTAAACTCACTTAACACGTGATGAAGTGTGGTCCCTGCCTCCCACAACACTCTTGGAAATTGTACGAATAATAGCTCATCCTTCACCTGAATTGGCCTTTTCTTTGTACAATTGCTGCTAAGTTCAGGATCATTGAGATGTCAGTGTTCAATTAGCAAGGACCAACAGCCTGTTGCAAATCGCCCCTGATCAGCATTTAAACCCTTGGGTACATTCACTCTGTATGCTTTGCAAATAGGCAATGAAATGATTTAAAATTAAATGTAGTCACAGTTTGCAATCACCTACATCATGCATTTGCCCCTTCAATATCATAATATTCAGCAGAAGTGGATCTGTGCTTAAGTGCATCAAAACAGACACTGACTAAACCTTGCCTGGATGTGCATTTAATTATTTTCCTCTTGCATTTTGAATCTAGAGAACAGCAAATGATGTCAGTGAATGCAGCTCAAGGTGGTCTCTTCAGCATTGAGCTCTGCTTCATCCCCAGCCACCCATGTGGAGCTTTCAAGTCCCCTTATACCTCACATTATGTGGATAGTCCATTTGTACTCATCCCCACCATGTGGAGATCTACCACTTTTGAACTTTCCCTCCAACAGTTCTCCCTGCCCTTGAATACCAGCATTATATCTGCTCATCCTGCTCCTCTACATTCCCCTTGTTGAAGCCCCAGTGCCGATCACTGTCAATGACACCATCCTCCTTAGCCTACTGTGCCCTCTGATGATGTTCTGCTTACCTCCAATGCACTTTGAATTTCTTCTCCAAAACTCCCTTGTTGCAACTGTGCTAATCCTTCTGTTTTACTCCCCCGGCCTTGACTACCCGACCCTTCCAGCAGAGATTGCCCCATTGCCCCTACAGGCCACCTATCAACCTCCTAACCTCCTAAATGCCCCAGACCTCTCACCGTGTGTGATAAGCAGGCCCTGGACATGACTGACCAGTGGCCTGAGCTACTGTGTTTGCAGCTCTATGACTGATGATACCCCTGACTGCTAGCGATGGACCTACAGGAAAGACCATTGTCCAGTATCCGGACTGCACTCAGATATATGCCTTGATTGTAAGCAGGCAAAGCAAATGACTGAACATGGACCAGCCCCTGGATTATGTGTGGATTGTATCTGTGACTGATGGTACCAGGACTCTGACAGACAGCACTCCCATCTTGACTGGACTGAGGACTAGCTTTCATCCAGTTTCTGACATGGCCATTTGCTGGCTGTTCGCTGCACAGGCAGTTAGTACATGCCTTAGGTGTTAGGTTGATGTCTTAGTGTGTCTTTAAACTCCTCACCTACATTCCCCGCAAACAGATCCCTGCTGACAAGCATGCCAAACAGCCTGGCATACAAAAACAAAGAACAAAGAAAATTTACAGCCCAGGAACAGGCCCTTCAGTCCTCCAAGCCTGAGCCAATCCAAATCTACTATCTAAACCTGTCGCCCAATTCCTAAGCATCTGTATCCCTGTGCTCCCCACCTACTCATGCATCTGTCCAGGATCATCTTAAATGAATCTACCATGCCTGCCTCCACCACCTCTGCTGGCAACGCGTTCCAGATACCCACCATCATCTGTGTGAAGTACTTGCCGCATGTATCCCCCTTAAACTTTTCACCTCTCAACTTGAAAGCATGACCTCTCGTTATTGAATCTTTCATCCTGGGAAAAAGCTTATCTCTATCTACCTTGTCTATACCATCCATGATTTTGTAGACCTCAATCAGGTCCCCCCTCAATCTCCTTTTTTCTAATGAAAACAAACCTAACCTACTCAACCTCTCTTCATAGCTAGCACCTTCCATACCAGGCAACATCCTCAAAAACCTTCTCTGCACCCTCTCCAAAGCGTCCACATCCTTTTGGTAATGTGGCGACCAGAACTGTACACAGTATTCTAAATGCGGTCAAACCAACGTCGTGTACAATTTTAACATGACCTGCCAAGCCTTATACTCAATACCCTGTCCAATGAAGGCAAGCATACCAAATGCCTTCTTGACCACTTTATTCACCTGTGCAGCAACCTTCAGGGTACAGAGGACCTGAACTCCCAGGTCTCTCTGCTCATCAACTTTTCCCAAGGCTCTTCCATTCACTGTATAATTCGCTCTAGAATTAGTCTTGCCAAAATGCATCACCTTACATTTGCCTGGATTGAAATCCATCTACTTTTCCGTCCAACTCTCCAGTCTATCTATATTATCCTGTATTCTTTGACAGTCCCTTTGGCTTTCTGCTACTCTACCAATCTTTGTATCATCTGCAAACTTGCTGATCATACTAACAGTGCCCTCTTCCAGATCATTTATATACATCCCGAAAAACAGTAGCCCCAGCACTGATCCCTGTGGAACACCACTGGTCACCTTTATCCATTTTGAGAAACTCCCTTCAATTACTACTCTCTGTCTCCTGTTGCTCAACCAGTTCTTTATCCACCTAGCTATAACACCCTGCACACCATGTGACTTCACTTTCTCTATTAGTTTACCATGGGGTACCTTATCAAATGCCTTACTAAAGTCCATGTATATGACATCAAAAGCCCTTCCTTCATCAATCAACATTGGTCACTTCCTCAAAGAACTCTATGAAGTTGGTAAGGCACAATCTCCCCTGCACAAATCCATGTTGCCTATCACTGATAAGTACATTCTATTCTAAATATAAATAGATCCTATCCCACAATGCCTTCTCCAGCAACTTTCCCACCATTGATGTCAGGCTCACTGGTCTGTAGTTACCCAGAATATTCCTACTACCCTTCTTGTACAGGGGGACCACATGAGCAACCCTCCAGTCCTCCGATATCTCACCTGTATTTAAGGATGCCACAAAGATATCCGTCAGGGCCCCACCTATTTCCCCTCTCGCCTCCTTCAGCAACCTGGGATAGATCTCAGCCAGTCCTGGCGATTTGTCCACCTTAATAACCTCTAGCCTGCCCAACACATCTTCCCTACTTTTGTCAATGTGACCCAGACTAATCAAACTTCTATCTCTAATCTCAAGATTCATCATGCCCCTCTCCTCAGTGAACACTGACACAAAGTACTCATTCAGAATCTCATCCATTCTCTCAGGTTCAACACACAGCCTTCCGTCATTATCCTTTAGTGGATCAATCTTTTCTCTAGTTACCCGCTTGTTTCTTAAAAAAAAGGCTTTGAGATTCTCCTTAATTCTGCTTGCTAAAGCTATTTCATGACCCCTTTTAGCCTGTTTGATTTCTTGTTTAAGACTGGTTCTACTCTTCCGATATTTCTCCAGGGCCCATTCTGTTCTTAGCTGCCTGGACCTTATGTATGCTTCCCTTTTCCTCTTGGCTATTATACAATTTCTCCTGTCGTCCACGGTTCACAAATCTTCCCTTTCCTATCCTTTGACTTCAATGGGACATGCCTTATCCTGCACTATCTTTAACCTATCTTTGAAAGCCTCCCATGAATAAAATATGGACTTCCCTTCAAATAGCTGTGTCCAATCCACATTTCCCAGCTCATTTAGCAAAGCCATGATATCATCCCTGACCAGCAATGCAACTCCACCCCCACCGCCTCTTTTACTTCCCTCCCTGTCCTGTCTGAAGCAATCTGTATCCTGGAACATTTAGTTGGCAATCATGCCCTTCCTTCAACCAAGTCTCTGTGATTACAATAACGTCATACTCCCAGGCACCAATCCAAGCCCTAAGTTCATCTGCCTTACCCACTATACTCCTTGCATTAAAGTAGATGCACTTCAGGCCACCAGTTCTTTTGCGTTCATCTGCCCTCTGCCTATTCTTCCCCTTATTAATGCTGTCTTCATGATTCTTACAGTCTCCAGTTTCCACCTGGCTGTCTACTTGCCTTCTCTTCTGGTTCCCAGCCCCTCTGTCACATTAGTTTAAAACCTCCCCAACAGCAGTAGCAAAAACTCCCCCAAGGACATTGGTTCCAGTCTGGTTCAGATGTGGACCGTTCATTTTGCAGTAGTCCCACTTTCCCCAGAACCGGTCCCAATGTCCCATGAATCTGAACCCCTCGCTCCTATACCATCCCTCAAGCCATGTGTTCATCCTGTCTATTTTTTCATTTCTACGCTGGCAAGCACGTGGCACTGGTAGCAATCCTGAGATCCCTACCTTAGAGGTCCTCCTTTTTAACTTCTCCCCCTAGCTCTCTGAATTCTGCTTTCAGGACCTCATCTCGTTTTCTACTTCTATCATTGGTGCCTATATGCACCACGACAACTGCCTGTTCACCCTCCCCTTTCAGAATGCTCTGCAGCCATTCGGTGACATCCCTGACCCGAGCACCTAGGAGGCAACGTATCATCAGGGAGTCACGTTTCCGGCCACAGAACCACCTATCTATTCTCCTTACAATAGAATCCCCTATGACCATGGCCCTGCAAGTCTTTTTCCCACCCTTCTGAACAGCAGTCCCTGCCACGGTGCTATGATTTTGGCAACTGCTGCCCTCTCCTGGTGAGCCATCTCCCCCAACAGTATCCAAAACGGTATATCTGTTTTGGAGGGAGATGACTGCAGGGGACACCTGCACAGTCGTCCTATTCACTATCTCCCTCAACAATTTTGATCTGCAGTGTGACCAGATCACTAAATGTGCTATCCACGACCTCCTCAGCATCACGGATGCTCCACAGTGAGTCCATCTGCAGCTCCAGAGCCGTCATGTGGTCAAACAAGAGCTGCAGCTGGACATCATTCTTGCAAGTGTAAGAGTAAGGGACAAAGTGAGGACTGCAGATGCTGGAGATCAGAGCTGAAAATGTGTTGCTGGAAATGCGCAGCAGGTCAGGCAGCATCCAAGGAACAGGAGAATCGACGTTCAGGAATCTTCGGGCTTATGCCCGAAATGTCGATTCTCCTAATCCTTGGATGCTGCCTGACCTGCTGCGCTTTTCCAGCAATACATTTTCAGCTAAGAGTAAGGGACGTCAGCCATGTCCCTGAGCTCCCACATCAAGCAAGAGGCACATGCCACGGGTCTGAGGTTCCCTGTCATTGTAAACTTAGTTTTATATCAACTAACTAAAACCAAACAATGCACTTAAATATATGAAAAAGAAAGGAAAAGAAAAAATGAAATTGTTACCTTACAGAGTCTTTTTCTTCTGGTTAGAGGAGGGTGGGGTGGGGGCGGTGGGAGGGAGATACTACGTATGTAGTATCACGGGTTTAGCCGCTGCTCAAATATATACTAAGTCCTCCTTACCTTCCTGGCAACCTCCTGGTCTCCACATCACCTCCACTGTATCTCCCCCTGCTTCCGGACAGGAAAAAGGCTGCGGCTTCAAAAATAAGTATTAAGCAGTTTCCTTACCTTCCCAGCACCCTTCTGGTCCCCACATCACCTTTGCTATGTCTCCCGCTGCTCCCAGGCAGGAAAATGGCTGTGGGCTTCGAAGGTAAATACTTAAGCAGTTTCCTTACCTTCCCAGCACCCTCCTGGTCTCCACGTCACCTCCACGGTGTCTCCCGCTGCTCCCGGACAGAAGTATGTTACAATGGCCTTAATGGTTAGGGCCTGGGAGTGTTGCTGAACAAACAGATCTTCTGGTGCAGGCTCATACTTCCTGAAAGTAGAGTTGCAGGTAGTCAGGATAGTGAAGAAGAAGTTGGGTATGCTTGCCTTTATTGGTCAGTGCACTCAATATAGGAGGTGGAAGATCATGTTGCAGATGTACAGGATATTGGCTCGGTCACTTTTTGGAATACTGCATTCAATTCTGATCTCATTCCTATAATGATGTGAAACTCGAAAGGAATCAGAAAAGACTTACAAGGATGTTGCCAGGGTTGGAGGGTTTGAGCTGTGGGTAGAGGCTGAATAGGCTGGGGCTATTTTCCCTGGAGCATTGGAGGCTGAAGGGTGACCTTATAAAGATTTATTATATCATGAGGGACATGGATAGGGGAAATAGACAAGGTCTTTTCCCCATGGTAGCGGGGTCCAAATCAGGAGGGCATAGGTTTAAGGTGAGAGGTGAAAATTTAAAAGGGAGCTAAGGGGCAACTTTTTCATGCAGAGGATGATGTGTGTATGGAATGAGCTGTCAGAGGAAGTGGTGGAGTCTGGTACAATTCCAACATTTAAAAGGTATTTGGATGAGTACATGAATAGGAAACACTTAGAAGGAAATGGGTCAAATGCTAGCAAACAAAACTCTATTAATTGAAACGCATAAAGATGGATAAATCCCCAGGACCTGATCAGGTGTACCCGAGAACTCCTTGGGAAGCTAGGGAAGTGATTGCTGGGCCTCTTGCTGAGATATTTGTATCATCAATAGTCACAGGTGAGGTGCCGGAAGACTGGAGGTTGATTAATGTGGTGCCGCTGTTTAAGAAGGGTGGTAAGGACAAGTCAGGGAACTATAGCCCGGTGAGCCTAATGTCGGTGGTGGGCAAGTTGTTGGAGGGAATCCTGAGGAACAGGATGTACATGTATTTGGAAAGGCAAGGACTGATTAAGGATAGTCAACATTGCTTTGTGCATGGGAAATCTTGTCTCACAAACTTGACTGAATGTTTTGAAAAAGTAACAAAGAAGATTAATGAGGGCAGAGCGGTAGATGTGATTGATATGGACTTCAGTTCAACAAGTTTCCCCATGGAAGACTGGTTAGCAATGTTACATCTCACAGAATACAGGGAGAACTAGCCATTTGGATACAGAACTGACTCAAAGATAGAAGACAGAGGGTGGTGGTGGTGTGTTGTTTTTCAGACTGGAGGCCTGTGAGCAGTAGAGTGCCACATGGATCGGTACTGGGTCCTCTACTTTTTGTCATTTATAAAAATGATTTGGATGTGAGTTTGCAGATGACACCAAAATTGGAGGTGTAGTGGACAGCGAAGAAGGTTACCTCAGTTTACAACGGGATCTTGATCAAATGGGCCAATGGGCCGAGAAGTGGCAGATGGAGTTTAATTCAGATAAACGCAAGGTGCTACATTTTGGGAAAGGAAATCTTAGCAGGACTTATACACTTAATGGAAAAGTCCTAGGGAGTGTTGCTGAACAAAGAGACCTTGGAGTGCAGATTCATAGCTCCTTGAAAGTGGAGTTGCAGGTAGATAGGATAGTGAAGAAGGCATTTGGAATGCTTTCCTTTATTGATCAGAATATTGAGTACAAGAGTTGGGAGGTCATGTTGCAGCTGTACAGGATGTTGGTTAGGCCACTGTTGGAATATTGTGTGCAATTCTGGTCTCCTTCCTATCGGAAAGATGTTGTGAAACTTGAAGGGGTTCAGAAAAGATTTACAAGGATGTTGCCAGGGTTGGAAGATTTGAGCTATAGGGAGAGGATGAACAGGCTGGGGCTGTTTTCCCTGGAGTGTCGGAGGCTGAGTGGTGACCTTATAGAGGTATACAAAAGTATGAGGGGCATGAATAAGATAAATTGAGAAAGTCTTTTCCCTGCGGTTGGGGAGTCTAGAACTAGAGGGCATAGGTTTAGGGTGAGAGGGGAAAGATATAAAAGAGACCTAATGGGCAACTTTTTCACACAGAGGGTGGTACATGTGTGGAATGAGCTGCCAGAGGAAGTTGTGGAGGCTGGTACAATTGCAACATTTAAAAGGCATTTGGATGAGTATATAAATAGGAAGGGTTTGGAGGGATATGGACTGGGTGCTGGCATGTGGGACTAGATTGGGTTGGGATATCTGGTCGGCATGGACGAGTTGGACCGAAGGGTCTGTTTCCATGCTGTACATCTCTATGACTCTATAATTTAGTATATCTGGTTGGCATGGACAAATCAGACTGAAGGCTCTGTTTCCATCTGACTCTATGACTCTATTGTTAGCAGTTGATGCATCAGCATACTTATGGACACAGCAAGGAGAGGCGTAATACTGTGAGCTGGGTAGGTGCTAAGTAAGTCAGTGCTAAGAGGAGAAGTAAGCTGCCCTGAGGTACAGCCTGGTCCAAGTCGTGAGCTGGGTGTTCGTCCGTTGTTTGGCGGGATAGGTAAAGTAGAAATTTGAATATTAATGAGAAGAACTGAACTGAAAACAAGGTATTATCAAGCAATATTCCCACATATGTTGCAACTTGCTGCTGCCTCATGAAAATTTCACCACACCATGTGTGAAAAGCATGAGAGATTGCATGATTTACTCCTGACATTGACAGAGACCTCGATAGACTTCTTGACTGATTGCTCCATAAATCTCACAAAAGCTCCTGTTGCTCAGACCCCTCAAAGTTTCTGCCCTTAATTTCTATTTTGAACTGATTACAGCCATGCAATACATGAGATTTTGTTTTGTAGAGGTATTATATAAAAGTAATTTATTGTTGAATAAAATGTTGCATAATTTCTGAGTGAAACATTAAGAAAGTGAAAGAAATGCAGGAAGCAAAGTAAAACCTAAATTATTGTAATTTCAATCCAATTTTTAAAGATCTATTTCTAGGACATGGGCTTTGTTTGCCAGGCCAGCATGTCTTGCATTTGATAGCACCACTTTGTGAAATTAGGGATGAGCCCTCTACTTGAACTGTTACATCTGAGAAAGTTCCTGTTGTATAACCTGGGATTTTAACCCAGCAAAGAGGAAGAAATGGCATTATCTGTTCCACTCTGATGGTGTTTAATCTGGAAAGGAATCTAAACAGGATGGTGCTCCAATGCACCTGCCCTTTTCAGTTGTGGGGTTTGTGATGCTGTTGAAGGTGGCATAATAACTTGCTGCAATGCATCCCAAAGAGAAGATGGATTATAGCTGCATTGCATGAATTGTGAAAGGGGTGGTGGACTGTATGCTGTAAGTGAGACAGTTTTATCATGGATAGTAAGTGAAAGTGAGGACTGGAGATGCTGGAGATGAGAGTTGAGGGTGCTGCGCTGGAAAAGCAGAGCATCCGAGGAGCAGGAAAATCGATGCCTGATGAAGGGCTTTTGTCTGAAATGTTGATTTTCCTGCTCCTCAGATGCTCCCTTATCCTGGATGTTGTCAAGTTTTGTTATTATGAAATTGCAATTACATCTACCACACTAAGTGGGGAGTATTCTGTCAACTCCTGTCTTGAACCTTTTAGATTGGGCAGAGAATTTGGAGAATCAGGAGGCAAGTCACTTACTCCTTAGATGCTGGATCTGTCCCACGTAGATTGGAAGTAGCATATATAACATCATTCTTCAAGAAAAGAGGGAGGCAGAAAGCAGGAAGCTGCAGGCCGGTTAGCTTGACATTTGTCACAGGGTGGGTGGTGGAATGAATTCCTGGGCTCCCTGGTTGCAAACAGTTTCCATTCTTGAGTCGGTTTCTAAGTCGATTTGTATGCAGATCAGAACACAACACAAATCAATACAAAATAGCAGTTCACAAGTAAAGGAAAAGTTTGTTGTTAGCTGTTTAAAACTACACCCCTGTATGGGACAGCATTTGTAAGTCTGAGCACTCATAAGTCAGATATTCATAAACTGGGGACTCCCCCATAATAAAGATGGTATACTTGGAAAATCGCAGTGTAGTATTTGTAATGAAAGAGGAGAAATAATAGATAGGGTAGACTTGGATTTCTGCAAGTAATTTAATAAGATATAACTTCAAATGTTGTTGGAGCTAATATATTAATACATGGTGTTGGAGCTAATATATTAATATGGCTAATAGATTTGCTGATTCAAAGGAAACAGAGGACAAGGATAATCTTTTTCAGGTTGGCAAGCTACATCTGGTGGAGTACCTCAGACATTAGTGCTGACCCTCAACTTTTTATAATCTAGATGAATGAATTGGATGAAGGAACTGAATATATGGTACCCACACTTGCCAAAAGCACCAAGATAGGTAGGTAAGAAGAAAGAAAATAACTTGTTAAGAGAAAGTGGAAATATATAAAAGAGATATATAAAAGTCAAATGAGGGGGGAGAAAGTTGAAGATGGAGTATGATGTGATAAATGTGAACTTGTTGATTTTGATGGGAATAACAGAAAAGCTGTATACCATTTAAATGAAGACAGATTGCTGAAGTCAATCAGGGTGTCCTGGTACACAAATAAGAAAACGTTAATTTGGAAATACAGCAAGTGATTAGGAAGACAAATGAAATGTTATATTTTATTGCAAGGCAATTGACTATAAAAGTATGAAAATTTCACAGAGTCTGTGTAGGACATTGATAAGATCATATTGAGTGGATTCTTAGAACAGCTGGTGCTGGACTTTACCAGGGAGAAGGCAATTCTGGATCTGGTGTTGTGCAACAAACCAGATTTGATCAGGGACCACAAAGTGAAGGAGCCATTAGGAGGTAGTGACCATAATACAATAAGCTTTAATCTGCAATTTGAAAGGGAGAGGGTACAATTGGAAGTGACAATATTTCAGTTGAATAAAGGGAACTATGGAGCTGTGAGAGAGGAGCTGGCCAAAGTTCAATGGTGCAATACCTTAGCAGGGATGGCAGTGGAACAACAATGGCAGGTATTTCTGGGTATAATGCAGAAGATGCAGGATCAGTTCATTCCAAAAAGGAAGAAAAATCCTAAGAGGAGGCAGGGGTGGCCGTGGCTGAAGAGGGATGTTAAGAAACATATAAAGTCAAAAGAGAAAAAGTATAACATAACAAAGATGAGTGGGAAAACAGAGGACTGGGAAGCTTTTAAAGAACAACAGAGGATTACTAAGAAGGAAACATGCAGAGACAAAATGAGGTACGAAGGTAAACTAGCCAAAAATATAAAGGAGGATAGTAAAAGCTTTTTTTAGGTATGTGAAAGGCAAAAAAATGGTTAAGACTAAAATTGGGCCCTTGAAGACAGAGACGAGTGAATATATTACGGGGAACAAAGAAATGGCAGAAGAGTTGAATTGGTACTTCAGATCTGTGTTCACTGGGAAAGACACAAGCAATCTCCCTGAGGTAACAGTGGCTGAAGGACCTGAACTGAAGGGAATTTATATTTAGCAGAAAATGGTGTTGGAGAGACTGAAGGTTGTTGATAAGTCCCCGGGGCCTGATAGTTTACATCCCAGGGTACTGAAGGAGGTGGCTCTAGAAATCTTGGATGCATTGGTGACCATTTTCCAATGTTCTATAGATTCAGGATCAGTTCCTGCGGATTGGAGGGTGGCTAATGTTGTCCCACTTTTTAAGAAAGGAGGGAGAGAGAAAGCAGGGAATTATAGACCAGTTAGTCTGACCTCAGTGGTGGGAAAGATGCTGGAGTCAATTATAAAGGATGAAATTACGACACATCTGGATAGCAGTAACAGGATAGGTCAGAGTCAGCATGGATTTATGAAGGGGAAATCATGCTTGACTAATCTTCTGGAATCTTTTGAGGATGTAACTCTGAAGATGGACAAGGGAGATCCAGTAGATGTAGTATACCTGGACTTTTAGAAAGCTTTTGATAAAGTCCCACATAGGAGGTTAGTGAGACAAAAAGGGCGCATGGTATTGGGGGCAAAATACTGACTTGGATTAAAAATTGGTTGGCTGACAGGAAACAAAGAGTAGTGATAAATGGCTCCTTTTCAGAATGGCAGGCGGTGACCAGTGGGGTACCGCAGGGATCAGTGCTGGGACTGCAGCTTTTTACAATATACATTAATGATATAGATGATGGTATTAAAAGTAATATTAGCAAATTTGCTGATGATACAAAGCTGGGTGGCAGGGTGAAATGTGAGGAGGATGTTAGGAGATTACAGAGTGACCTGGACAGGCTAGGTGAGTGGACAGATGCATGGCAGATGCAGTTTAATGTGGATAAATGTGTGGTTATCCACTTTGGTGACAAGAACAGGAAGACAGATTACTACCTAAATGGAGTCAAGTTAGGTAAAGCGGCAGTACAATGAGATCTAGGTGTTCTTGTACATCAGACAATGAAAGCAAGCATGTGAAGAAAGCTAATAGCATGCTGGCCTTCATAACAAGACGAATTGAGTATAGAAGCAAAGAGGTTCTTCTGCAGCTGTACAGGGCCCTGGTGAGACTGTACCTGGAATATTGTGTGCAGTTTTGGTCTCCAAATTTGAGGAAAGACATTCTGGCTATTGAGGGAGTGCAGCGTAGGTTCACAAGATCAATTCTCGGAATGGTGGGACTATCTTACGTTGAAAGACTGGAGCAACTGGGCTTGAATACCCTTGAGTTTAGAAGACTGAGAGGGGATCTGATTGAGATGTATAAGATTATTAAAGGATTGGACATTCGGGAGGCAGGAAGCATGTGTCTGCTGATGGGTGAGTCCCGAACCAGAGGACACAGTTTAAAAATAAGGGGTAGGCCATTTAGAACAGAGTTGAGGACAAACTTCTTCACCCAGAGAGTGGTGGGTGTATGGAATGCTCTGCCCCAGAAGGCTGTGGAGGCCAAGTCTCTGGATACTTTCAAGAAAGAGTTGTATAGAGCTCTTAAGGATAGTGGAATCAAGGGTTATGGAGATAAGGCAGGACAGGATATTGATTGAGGATGATCAGCTATGATCATAATGAATGGTGGTGTTGGCTCAAAGGCCAGAATGGCCTACTCCTGCACCTATTGTCTATTGTCTATTGCACTGTGTATTTGTTTTGGTCTCCATATTTGAAAAACAAGTAATCACTTTAAAAACAGATAGAGAAGGTTCACTTGACTCATTCCTGAGATGAAGGACTTATTTTATGAAGAACAGGTGAGCAGGTTAAGTCTATAGTAATTAGAACTAAAATGAATTAGACCTGAACTTATTATAAAAGGGAAGACATGAGGGAAACTGGATTGAGATAAATATCAGGAGCATGTTTCCTTTTGAGGGAGAGACTGAAACTAGAGTATACAAAATAAAACAATTCCTTTTTGAGACATGAATGACCCTTTTTTTAACCTCTTAGAGGGTCATTAGTGTGTTCAATTTTCTTCTCTAGAAGATTGGAACTTTAGATTTATTCAAGACTGCGTTAGATGGATTTTTATATGAAAGGGAGCCAGGAGTTTTGGGCTGCAGATGGAAAAGTCAAATTGAGACCATCTTTAAATCAGCTGTGATTTTAATGAATGGTGAATACGCTCAAAGGACCAAATTGTTAACCTCTGCTTTTATGTTCATTGTAGAATACTTAGATTTTAACATGCACAAGTAGCTGTTGCATTTATTTGACTAGTCCTGGTGAGAATCTGGTCACTGAAAACTCCAAGGATGCTCATGATGGGAGAATCAATCGTGATAATATCATTGACTATCAAATATCAATCTTTCTCTTACCGTGTGGTGTGAATATTAATTGCCACTTAATAGTCCGAAGCTGGATCTGATTCAAGTTTTGTTGTTTGCAACTTCAGACTGCAGCAATATTTGAGTAATCGCGATTGGAGCAGAATGTTTTGTAATCATTATCGAACTTCTTTACTACAGTCATAGAATCATAGAGATGTACAGCACGGAAACAGACCCTTCGGTTCAACTCGTCCATGCTGAACAGATATTCTAATCTAATCTAATTCCATTTGCCAGCATTTGGCCCATATTCCTCTAAACCCTTCCTATTCATGTATCCATCCGGATGTATTTTAGATGTTATAATTGTACCAGTCTCCACAACTTCCTCTGGCAGCTCATTAAACACACGCGCCAACAGTCTGCATGAAAAAGTTGGCCTTTAGGTCCCTTTTAAATCTTTCTGCACTTGCCCTAAACCTATGCCCTCTAGTTCTGGACTCACTCACCCCAGGGAAAAAACCTTGTATATTTGCTCTATCCACGCCCCTCATGATTTTATAAACCTCTGCCTCCGTCTTTCCAGGGAAAACAGCGCCAGTCTATTCAACCTCTTCCTGTAGCTCAAATCCTTCAACCCTGGCAACATCCTTGTAAATCTTTTCTGAACCCTTTCAATTTTCACAAAATCCTTCCAGGAGGAGGGAGACCAGAATTGCACACAATATTCCAAAAGTGGCCTAACTGATGTAGTGCACAGCTGCAGCATGACTTGCCAACTCCTATACTCAATGCTCTGTCCAATAAAGGAAAGCATATCGCGCACTTTCTTCACTATTCTATCACTTGTGACTCTACTTTCAATGAACCTGCACTCCAAGGTCTCTTTGTTCAGCAACATTCCCCAGGACCTTACCGTTAAGTGTATAACTTCTACTCTGATTTGCTTTTCTAAAATATAGCACCTCACATTTATCAAAAATAACCTCCATCTGCCTTTCCTCAGCCCTTTGGCCCACCTGATCAAGATCCCGTTGTACAGTGAGGTAACCTTCTTCGCTGTCCATGGTACCTCCAATTTTGGTGTCATCTGCCAACTTACCAACTATTGCTCCTACGTTCACATCCAAATCATTTATACAAATGACAAAAAGCAGTAGAACCAGCACCAACCCTTGTGGTATGCCACCCGACACAGGCTTCCAGTCTGAAAAGCAACCACCCACCACTACCCTGGGGATTTATCCACTCTTATGCATTTTAAAACATCCAGCACCTCCTCCTCTAGAATATGGGCAATTTCCCAAGATGTCACCGTCTATTTCCCCACATTCTATACCTCCCATGTCCTTCTCCACAGAAAACACTGATGCAAAATACTCACTTTGTATCTCTCCACCTCCTGTGGCTCCACACAAAGGCTGACTTGCTGATCTTTGAGGGGCCCTTTTCTATCCCTAGTTACCTTTTTGTTCTTAAAGTATTCATAAAATCCCTTTGGATTCTCCTTAATCCTATTTGCCAATGCCATCTCATGTCCCCTTTTTGCCCTCCTGATTTCCCTCTTAACTATTCTCCTACTGCCTTTATACTCTTCTAAAGATGCACTTGATCGCTGCTGTTTATATCTGACATATGCTTTCTTCTTTTTCTTAACCAAAACCTCAACTTCTCTAGTCGTCCAGCATTCCCTACACCTACCAGCCTTCTCTTTCACCCTAACAGGAATATACTGTCTCTGGACTCTGGTTATCTCATTTCTGATGGTTTCCCATTTTCCAGCTGTTCCTTTGCCTGTGAACATCTGCCCCCAATCAGCTTTTGAAAGTTCTTGCCTAATCACTGTCAAAATTAACCCTCCTCCAGTTTAGAACTTTAACTTTTAGGTCTGGTCTCTCATTTTCCATCACTATTTTAAAACTAGTCAAATTATGGTCGCTGGCCCCAAAATGCTCTCCCACTGACACCTCTGTCACCTGCCCTGCCTTATTTCCCAAGAGTAGGTCAAGTTTTGCAGCTTCTCTCATAGGTACATCCACATTTTGAATCAGAAACATTTCTTCTCGTGTGATGATGGAGAGAAGATTATTCATGAAGTGTCTGAAGTAAGTTAGAATAGACTCATAGGGTAGAATCCCTACAGTGTGGAAGCAGGTCATATGGCCCATCGAGTCCACACTGACCCTCCAAAGAGCATCCCATCTAGACTACCCCACCTACCTTATTTCTGTAACCCTGTATTTCCCATGGCAATCCAAAGTTAGACCTGAAATCCTGCCCTGAGAAACTCCTGCAGTATTATTCTCAAGATGGTTTCCTCCTAATAACTGCAATCATCTTCTATGCACTTCTATTGCACTTAATATTACCCCAGCCACTGGAGAGGTTCCCCCAGTTTCCTGGTGCCAAGCTCACTAAATTGCTGTACAATATAAAAGGCTATCAATCTTACCTCAGCATGACAACCAATCTTTTTTTGTCAATACTTGAACCAATGCTACAAAGACATCTAGGTCTGAATGTCCTAGAGGAAAACAATTTGAGATCTCTTGCTGTTTTGGTGAAACCTTCTTATCCGAGGTGTGGTTTAAACCTGAAATATGAGTCCAACTGTGGAAAACCTAAGGAGCTTGGATGTTTCAATGTCAGAGATGATCTCATTGAAGTACATAATAGTAGTAAAATATATGAAACAAGTTACATTAAAAAACTAAATTAAATATAAGTGTGGGACCAGGGGGCACTGATTCAAATTAGTAAAGGGTAACTTTAGGATTGATATCAGGCAGCTCTTAAATAACGCACGTCTAACACTTGAAATAAACAGGGGGAATCATTTAAGAAATTTAGTTGCAGCAGAGTATATAGTTATTCTAGATGGATGAATTACATAGGCCAAATGTCATTCCCCATTTGCACATATCTTGTGATCTTATTATAGTTTTTTTCTGGTTGCTGTGCCCAGTTTTAAAATCAAGTTTTTCTGCCAAAGTCAATAAAAGCTTTCATCCTCAGGAATGATCCTGATTGAATTACTTTCAAGCACGCTGGTTTGCCTTGCAATTTTATTCCGTTACTGTGAACTTTTTTTGCTTGGTTGTTATTCAAAAAATCAATGTTGTGCTGCATACAGAAAGCACAAAACAGTGTATAATTATCCTTTGACATATCAGTAGGTTGCTCACCAGTAAGTGTATTTTCTGGTTTTGTGATTGGTGATATAATCAATGTTCAATTCAACACAAAAATTACAGCACAGCATATAATTATCACTACCTGCATTTCTTTAGGATTGATGTATCATAACTGATGTCTATCTGTAACACCTTGATTTAAAGGAAACAAAATTGATACTTTTTTTAAAATAGCATTTTCAGTTTGAGTTATAGGAAAGGCTAGATAATCTGTTGCCTGTGATGATTGGATTATTCTTTTGAATGTTGCATTGATGGATGCAACGTTTCTTACGAGTATCAGCATTAAAACCTTTCTAAGCTTCAACCTTTTTTTAATGCAGCACACGATTCTCTGCATTGCTCTAATGTTAATGTTGATGTATATTTTGTCCCACAAATCTGGACGACACAAGTTTCAGTACAACGGTAAATGCTTTATTAACGGACAGCCGGCGAGAGATTGTCAATGTCCCCAAAAGCAGCTGTGTGTTTACTTCTAGTGACACTTCTCCACAAATCTCTGTCCTACACACAAAAACAGTACTTTTACAAGGATTAAACAAAAGATTTATCAGTCACATTGTCAATTGTCATTACATAGTTTAAAGCACGTAATTATGAATTTACAAAGCCTGATGAATATTATTGTCCTGTGATAATTTGTGAATGGATTACAGGTACTGATTATCATATTCTTCATGATTATATGTTGATGGGAAGAGATTAAGACAGAAGGGTTTCATCTGCTCTACATGTGGGATTCACATACCTATGCTAATATGGAGGGGAAGCAAGACAATGGGAGCAGGAATTAAAGAAGGTTGTGGCCAAAGACCTTAAATTTACCTGGGTTCACCAACACATTCCACCCTGACCTTAAATTTACCTGGACCATCTCTGACACCTCCCTCTCCTTCCTGGACCTCTCCATCTCCATCAGTGACGACCGACTTGACACTGACATTTTCTACAAACCCACCGACTCCCACAGCTACCTGGATTACACCTCTTCCCACCCTACCTCTTGCAAAAATGCCATCCCGTATTCCCAATTCCTCCGCCTCCGCCGTATCAACTCCCAGGAGGAGCGGTTCCACCATAGAACACACCAGATGGCCTCCTTCTTTAGAGACCACAATTTCCCTTCCCACGTGGTTAAAGATGCCCTCCAACGCATCTCATCCACATCCCACACCTCCGCCCTCAGACCCAACCCCTCCAACCACAACAAGGACAGAACGCCCCTGGTGCCCACCTTCCACCCTACCAACCTTCGCATAAACCAAATCATCCGCCAACATTTCC
>NC_057715.1:59600685-59612269 GCF_004010195.1 Chiloscyllium plagiosum | reverse complement strand
CCTCCTCTAGCTTATCTCTCCATGCTTCAGGCTCTCTGCCTTTATTCCTGATGAAGGGCTTTTGCCCGAAACGTCGATTTTGCCTGTCCTCGGATGCTGCCTGAATTGCTGTGCTCTTCCAGCACCACTGATCCAGAATCTGGTTTCCAGCATCTGCAGTCATTGTTTTTACCCCAAAGCTATCAGCCTTGTCTGGGAAGGACAAATACGTCTGTCTGAAGCTCCAGAGGAATCCACTGGACTCCTTTTCTGGGATACAGTCAGCCTCCCCCCTACTGATATGTTCTGTCTATATTGTAAGAGGTTTCCAATTGATGCTGCAGTGAATCTTTTTGGCAGCGGAATATTTAACCCTTGAGTACCCAATGTGCTTGAAGGAGAAGTAAAATATGGAACTGATCCCTTGTGGCTTTCTAACTTCCTCATCAATGTTAACTTGCGAATATCAGACATTACCACGTTACTTTTTTTTCTGAGTAAGTGTTTAAACATTTAATTGTTGCCAGTTTTCTCTACTTTAGAAACAAAGAAAGCAAATATCTGTAAAAGCTAATATCAAATTTGCATATTACCCCATAAACTCACTTTGGTTACAAAAATAACATCATTCAACTCATTAAATTCAATCTCACAAATGTCACTAACTGATAGGCCAATTATATTATTGTTTTTTATGTCAATGCATTTTCAAAAGTTAATTTAATCCAACTAAGAAATATAACTTGTTACTTGGGTCAATAGTGTACATTCCAATATGCTAAGTGTCAAGAGCCAAGATTATATAAGTTTATTTTCCTAGGATTATGTTTTTAACTTAAAATAAAATTGAGGAATTAAAAGAGAAGAGTAATCTGTTCTAATATCTTGCGACAATAAACCCAATTAAAGGTGAAAGGAGGCTTGAGTTGTTTTACTGGGAAGCAGGTGCAAGATGTTCCCTTTTTTGACCATTTGTGCTGACAATGTGAGTCTTTAACCTAGCTATTTAATTCCAAAATAGAATAGAATTAGGGTCTAATAGTTAACCATCTTTTCTACATGGATATAAGATCCATGTAATTCATGTTGCCATGGAGATGGGCTTGGAGAGGAGCAGGTTGCTTTGGAAATCATAGTAGATTTGGATTACAAGGTTCTCCTACTACATATCTCTGAATTTCACAGATAGGCTAATCTGCCACTATTCAAGAGGAAAAAGTTAGAATTGATGCAGGCAACAAGCCTCAATGTTTCATTGCACAGGAATGTAAGTGATAATGTGTACTCTGATTGAAAATATTGAAATTGTAAGGATTTCAAATCAGGTTGAAATATTTCCCTATCTTGAGCTGGAAGGAAAGTATCCAGGGAACCCTGAACATGAAAGATAGTTTTGGATTAAAAGTCACCAGACCAGGAGAGGAAAAGCTTAGGACAAAATAATCAAATTGGAATAATTCCAGGAAAAATAAATGTCTTCTTAAGGAACAGTGTGAAGCATATCTGTGCTGGGAGATTTTTGGTCATTTTAGATAGTAAAAGGGGAAAATTCTGTTCTATACTTTCAAGTAGGCATTTCATGCAAAAGTAAAGCTGAGAATCTGTACAGTCTTGAAGCAGGCCATTTGGTCCATCAAGTCCGCAACACCCCTCCGAAGAGCATCCCATCCCCTAACCCTGTAACCCTGCATTTCCCATGGCTAATTCACCTTACCTGCACATCCATGGACACAATGGGGCAATTTAGTATGGCCAATCCACTTAATCTGCACATCTTTAGACTGTGGGAGGAAACTGGAGCATCCAGAGGAAGACTGTGGGAACATGCAAATTCCATAAAGGTGGTTGCCCAAGGCTGGAATCAAACCCAGATCCCAGGTGTTATGATGCAGTAGTGCTAACCACTGAGCCACCATGCTTAGGCAATGCTGCTTTTGGTTCATATGCCCCTGTAAAGTCTTAAAATTTGAAATCTTCTCTGTGATCCTGTAAATTGATCACTGGCAATTTTACTTCATTTTTAAAAAAATATTAAAACATAAAATTAAAAATCTCCTTAGAGATTATATTATCAGTGATGCTAAACCCTCTTGAAGATACAATTTCTCACTGTGGAGCATTGATATTGGCACAAACTGTATTTTACTGCATAGATGGGTTTTGACTTTCAGGCAAAAACCCTCCTGATGAAGGACTTTTGCCCGAAAAGTCGAGCAACACCACTCTAATCTTGACTCTGATCTCCAGCATCTGCAGTCCTCACTTTCACTTAGGTTTTGACTTCCTATCATTTTATAAACTTTAGCCATGTCTTCCATTCCTTTTCTGCCTAATTTGGTCAATCACGTGGGGAATGATTCCACCAAGATCCCTGCCATTTCTGTTATTTTTAGGTTATTTTCTAATAGAGCTTCCAATGGCTGCTGAAAGCCTATGCCAAAATATTGATGGGCATTCACAAAATCATAAGATAACATCCTGTTATATTTCCCTCATAACTGCTGAAATGATGCTGGACTCAAGGGGCCTCTATATATTACAGAGATCCAACATTGCTGAGGCAGGCAAAAAAGAAGTTAAACTCACCAAATAGAATAAATGTAATTAATGATAGAGGGTAAGCAGTCTTCTCTTTATCTGACTTGGAGGCAGTCTGTCTGCCACTGAAGGATGAGCAATTATATTCTACCTTGTCTCTATTTCTTTTGATGTATTTGGGTTTCCCACCATAAACTTTAGGGATCAACAATCACAGACTTCTAAAATAGACATTCCAGTGTGATTTCAATTCAATCATGGGATGTGATCATCGATAGCTTGGCCACTATTTATTGCTAATCCATAGTTGCCCTTGAGAACGTGATGCTGAGCTGCAATTTGGAACTGCTGAAGTCCATTTGACAGAGTGGTGCCTGCAATCCTGTTTGGGAGGGAGTTTGAAGATTTTTATCTCATGACAAAAAAGGAGCAGTGATATATTTCTAAATCATAATGGGGAATGGCTTTGAGGGCAACTTGCAGATGATGGTGTTCTAAATTAAAATGGGGGAGAAAGTGAGGACTGCAGATGCTGGAGATCAGAGCTGAAAATGTGCTGCTGGAAAAGCGCAGCAGGTCAGGCAGCATCCAAGGAGCAGGCAAATCGACGTTTCGGGCATGAGCCTGAAGAAGGGCTCATGCCCGAAACATCGATTCTCCTGCTCCTTGGATGCTGCCTGACCTGCTGCGCTTTTCCAGCAACACATTTTCAGTTCTAAATTATGATGGCTGTATGTTTGGAAGGTGCTTTATAAGGATCCTTGGTGAGACTCTGCAGTACATCTTGTAGATGATTCCCATTGCTGCTACTGAGCGTCAATGATAGGAGGAGTGGCGTTTGGTGGATGTGGTGCATAAGTAAAGGTCAAAAGCCTATCTGCCTGTTCGATAGATATGAAGTGCATCATAATATAAAGCCAGTGTTCACTTTTCATTATCATGCTGTTCTTTGTCACACAGAATGTCTCATTCTGAAACCAGAGAAGAAAATCTAAATGGAAGTGATTATCGCCCCCATTCTAACTTGTGCCAGAGTTTCCACCACATTTACACAAGTGACAAGGCAAGTAAAAATTGTTTCCAAATTTGTTCCAATTTCTCAGTGTTCAGTTGTATTGGAGGGAAGCTATGTTGAAGTGTGAGGCAGATGATGTCCATACTATGGGAGAGGCATAGAGGAAGTGGGTATTGTGCATGGGAAAGAGGACAGGCTGAAGTATGCATGATTGGGCACAGGTAAGGATGGTGAGAAAAGCCATGCTGTGATGGGAAGTGAGCAGGAAAGTTGGCATCAGACTGGGAATGGCAAGGATATGAATGCATGAAAGTGCAATGAATGAGGGTAATTATTCCAACATGGACTGTCTGCAGGCCCATTCCTTCAGAAAGAATTATAATGTTTATCTTTTTAAGTTTACTTCTTTTTTTTTTGCATTTATCCTAAGAAGACTGTAGTGCTGAACTTTTAAACTTATTTATTTATTTTTCTATTTCTGTAATTAAGAATTTGCATCTTGGTATTTTGTACCTAAGATGGCACTGTGTGTGGTGACATTGTACACTTTTCACTGTATTCTCGTATCCCATACTTAAGTACGTGGCAATAAAACCTAACTTTAAACCTAACTCAAGCAAGCTGCTGTGTCATGGGATATTGTTAAGTTTCAGTGTTGTTGGAGTTTAACAAACACTTCCAAAAATGACATACTTGGAAGCAATGTTTCCTATTGCACCCTTTCATTACCATTGTAAGTATTTTGGGAAGAACAGGAAGGAGCATTCAGAATCAGAATTTCCCATTATTTAATCTTCTATAACCTCCCACTGCTGGCAGATGACAATGATAAAATGATGGCTAAAAAGGAAGGTGAGGAACTGCCTGCAAATAAGGACTGTAGTTGAGTGGATGTAATAATGTAATGGAGAATGCTTAACAAGGCATAGTGAGATAGATGATAAAGCACAAATATAATTCAATTAACAAATAACTCAAAATTTCCTGACCTGATTAGAACATCATACTACTTCCTGCATTGGATCCATGATCTGTACATGACACTCTTGCTGTTCATTTCCTCAACTAACCCCAATCAAACAATTTTGATGGCATCAGCAGGTTTCTTCCTTCCATTGCCACCTCCAGGTAATAGCAGGCTCCTTTTACTCTGATCAATGTGTTTTCTCTCATGTCTTATGCCATTAATGGTGGTGACTACTACATTAGTGGTATTAATAATTTGATGGAAAGCATATGGACAATTAACAGCAGGTACTGCAGTTTCTGAATGTATTCCTGGATGTGTTGTGAGAAGTGGGGCTGGATTTAATGGGGCTCCAGGGTCCCTGCACCCCAAGACAACAAATTGTGAAAGGGTCCATTCCTTGAACTAACAGCTCACCCCACAGGAATTTCACTCTTGAAAGGGTACTAATTGAATTGATGTGGTACTTCTGCTCCCCCATCTGGGAGAGCTCCCTGTCAACTGAATGACTGGCAATTTTCTGATCCCAGCAGCAGCATATAGAGCAATAAACACTATGGGACCTCGATGCTAAGAAGGCAAAAATAAGCAGTGAAAGGATATATCACTGGAACCAGGTTGGAATGCCCCATGAAGCAGGGCAAGAATGTAGGGGAACAGAGAAGATAAGCCAGGGACTTTAGGAAATCAGGGGTAGGGTATGACCTGGGAATGATTTGGGTTTCTCAGTGAGAATTGATGGACCGATTGCTTGACTTGGGTCTCTCTCCTTGCTGGTTAGATTACCCTTGGTGGGGACAGTGGGATGAGGCGCTCAACACACCTACAAACAGGAGAGCTGTCAGTTGTGCCCTCTCCCACTGGTAAAATGGCATTGAGGGCAGGATCCATAGCTCTGCAGGGTCATGTCAGTGAGGACATTTTATGGATCTACCATTTACAAACACTAATGAGGGAGTCAGTTAAATCCAGTTCATCAGTCAATGATCTCTTAAAACCATTTAAGAGATTTGGTCCCTTTAAATCTCTTTGATGACAAGGTAGTCTGCCTGAAGCAGATTCTCTCAGGATATGACACTTCATGGTTTAGGTTTTTTCTAATACTTTCCATCAAAGTGCATGGAAAGCTCCTCTTGGTTACTTCTATTACATAAGGTGGTGGCAAAGAACTTGAGCTGTCAAAGGCTCATTGTTACTGTGTAAATCTTGACCAGAGTGTTTTGTTTTGCAGCACTATGTTTGCTACTCATTCCTGAGGCGAGGAGAACTCATGGACTCATGATTAGGCAGAGCTGTCACCAGAAAGGAACATTATGTTGGGCTATTTACAGTGGTAGAAAGTGATGATATCACGGCGGCAGTAGGCAAGATTTTCTCCATGTTCAGAGTAGGATGTTAACTGACTTCTGGTATCCATCACCTGAGAAACTGGACAGATTGTGCTTGGCATAGGTCCCAATGAATTCCAATTAATGAATAGTTGGGTCATTTTCAGATTAT
This sequence comes from Chiloscyllium plagiosum, assembly GCF_004010195.1. Lineage (NCBI taxonomy): Eukaryota > Metazoa > Chordata > Chondrichthyes > Orectolobiformes > Hemiscylliidae > Chiloscyllium > Chiloscyllium plagiosum. The sequence continues at coordinate 59,606,270 of NC_057715.1, read as the reverse complement.
AGGACCTTAATTTCTATATTAAATAGATGAAATGTGATAAAGATGGTGATTGCCAATTCAACAATTTTGCAGACATAAGGGTAAGGCTTTTTTTTGTGATGGGAAGTATATAAGCTAAAATCTCAGTTTAGGATTTAATACGATATTGAGGTTATGTTATGGACCAGGCCAGAATCCCTCAAGAAGGTAGCCCAGACCCTAATGTTTCTAGTTGTTTTAAGCAGGAACAGCATTGTCACAGTTACAATCAGTCTAGTTCAGTTGGCAACAGTGCCTTATAATGTCATAGAGTGACAGAGTCATACAACATGGAAACAGACCCTTCGATCCAACTCATCCATGATTTTTGTAGTAGTTAATCATGAACACTGGTGAACCATTACACCATGTGCCAAAGTGAATCTGCAACTTTAACAAAACTGCCAGGAATGGAGTTGTTGAAGAAAATACGAAGTCTGTAATGGTACTAAAGATGATAGTTTTGGTCTTGCCAATGTTTAAGTTGCAGCTTACACAAACAGTCCAATAATACTGAGGCAATGGGTGGATGGTAAGAAAGTGTGAAAACCTCCAACTGCGTGTTGAAATCCACTGGTAAACATTCACATTGATGTCATCAAGGGAGGATGCAGATTGGGACAATTTAAAGAAAATCCATTGTTGACTATGTTCACTTTGCTTTTCTGACTAAAGGTTTAAAATTATTTGCAAAAGAAACAACTTGTAAAAAAAACTCCTTCACACAGCAAGTGATTTCAATCTGGAATGCTCTGCTGGGAAGTAATTGAGATACTTAAGAGGACATTAGATGATTATCTGAAGAGTAATAATGTGTTGGGTATAGCAAAAAGGCAGGAGATTGGCACTAAATCATAGTGTTCATTTGGAGAACTGGTGCAAACATGATGGGCCAAATGGCCTCCTTCTACACCACAATATCTCTGTAATTATTTGATTCTGTGAAATATAACCAAAAATGTTAATCTTCAGAATATCGAATTACATGTGATGAAGAATCATACCGAACTGAAAGCATTATTTCTGTTTCTCTCTCCACAAATGTTGTCAGATCTACTGAGTTCCTCTAGCATTTTCTGTTTTACCTCAGACTTCTGGCATCTGCAGCATTTTACTTAGAATTAGACTATGTTCATTTGTGTTATATCTCCATATTTAACATTGCCTCTGGATAAACAAAAAACTAGGAAATCAGTATTTGATATAATATTGTTAGATTTTAATGTGTATTAAGAAATCATTTGAAGATCAAAATACAGTATAGCAGTAGGACAGATGATGAACTTCCACTAAAAGTTAAACTCATCCTGAATGAGTTCCTTCTCTGTAACATTATTTGTTGATTTGTAAGCCAACAATTTTTTTGTATTTTACTATCATGTTTTGTAATAAGCTTACTGAAATAACTGATTCTCTATTCTGTGGTCAATTAGTGACTACTTTGTGAGTAAAGTTCTTCACTAACAGTATCAGGCTTATTATACTGAAGTTCCAATGCCATGGAACTGTTTTTAAAACATTTCAGACTCAGATACATGCATGTATTGAGACCCACTGAAATATTTGATAAATTAAATTAGTTTCTGCACAAGTTACTGAGAGGTTTGACAGCCTCCTCAATAATTAAAGTCTATACACACCACAACGTTACTAAACAGCATTGATAGCAACTTCAAACTGAATCTGGCAAAAGAGTTGGAATTTTCTGATTGATTAAAAGCCTGAAGCTGAAGCCCAGTCATCAAACAAGGCAACAAAAGCTGTTCATGATTACCTCTCAGATGAATGCGACAGTGAAATTTACTCCTAACCCGCATTAGAAATGCTACCAAATGTCTTCACCAGTCATTGCATTGTGCAAAAGATGAACTTCCAATTATTAGCCAATAATAATTTACATTGGACCTGACATTGAAGGCTCAGCAAGCTTTAGAACTACCCGGCAAACAAAGTCAGACTTTTAAAAGGTTGGTGGCAAAATTTGATAGGGATTTGAACAATGTGCCTATGGTGAGAACTCAAGCAAGATCTTGATATCGAGAGAAATGTGCTGCATTTTCAAACAAAGTTGTAGGCATCAAGATGAGACTGACACTAAGCAGCAGCAAGATGAATTTATTGTTTTCTTGGTCTTGTTAACTGCAAATTCATTTTATTAATATGCAATTCCTTATCCTCCCGCCCACAGCTTGGACGATTCCTGATTTGAAAGCATGTGTGGATACCTGGCAACTTCAGCTTGTCGCTTGCTCTTCCAGGCTGTCACACGGACACCCAACAACAACATTTCAGGGCACAAACCTTATGCACTTCATATCCATGGATACGGCATCCAACACCTTCCTCTAAAGACCTTCATGGATCCAGCATACTCCACTTATAGTACATTTCTGCATTTTAAAGCTTCAATTCAGCAGCAACCAGCTACTTGCATTAAAATGCTACAAGGTGATGGATTGGACCAGGCTTCTGTTCTCCTGCCCTTTTAGCATTCACTCATTTGAGGCACATTTCAAGAGCTTGGTAGTGTCAGTCAGCCTCTCGTGATAGTCATGGTCAGTCTTCTTTCCTTGTAGGGATTGGGGAGTCGAATTTTGGGAAGCTGGTCATCTATCTTGCTTCTTTCTGCCTGTAGGCTGTTTTCTCCTGGAAAGACAGAAGGGTAAGGATTGAGCGAGATGGAATTGGGTGGCTTGGTTATTAGTATTAATGCAAGTGAGAGAAGGTGGTGATGTTTCCCAAGCAAATGAGTAGGCAGTGCAGAGGCCATGCAGGATCAGGATGAGTGCAGTTAGAATCATAGAATCACTTCTGTGTGGAAGCTGGCCATTCTGCCCATTGAGTCTACACTGTTCCTCCAATGAACATCCCACCTAGACCCACAATGCACACCCTTCCCCACTCTATCACTGTAACCCTGCATTTTCTACAGCAAATCCACCTAGGCTGCACATCCCTAGACTCGTGGGCAATTTAGCATCACTAATCCATCTATCCTTTGAACTGTGGGAGGAAACCGGGTTGGGGTGGGAGAAAGGGAGTGAGGAAAGATGTTGCATGTAATAATTAAAGAGCTAGAACATGAGTCTTGGTAGGGGGAGCAAGTGAAATAATAACAATAGAATAAGCATTAGGTAGCAGAGAGCAGACAATGGAACTTATCCTGGGAAAGAGGAAGGGTCATTGACTTTCACCTGATATTGCTGGGCATTCCTCCAGATGACTGGGGCTGCTCTAATCCAGGTAACCTCAGACTACACTGGTGGGGTCTGATGTCATAGCCTCCTTTTTCAGACCTGGGGAGTGAGGACATCCTTCAGATACCTATTAGTTAAACAGAGTGTCAGTTTCCCCTTATCTATCATATCCGAAGCAAATGTCAGGAACATTGCAGGGCAATTTTGGGTTAACAATGCTTATCAGAGTATACAACAGCCCTTTAAAGCTGGCCCAAGTACCAGCATTGCTGGGCCATTCTGGAATATCCAGGCAATTGTGTGTGGTGGAATCCCGCTTGCATCAGACGAGCGGAACACTATAGTAAGTAATTAATGAGGCAAGTCTGGGATGATGACGTGATAAAATTCACAAAGTCTCACAAAGAGAAACCCTCCACGAAACTTGATGAACTGAGAACTTAGTCAAAATCTTGTAAGATTCAGCTTATTTTATTTTTGTTAATAACAGCTGCCATGAAACGACATAATCATTCTGCTGTTAATCAGGAGCACCTTTTCTTTTAGTTACTCATGCTTCTACACGATGCATCCTTGACCTGATGGAAGGTCATTGTTGTTGATGAAATATTGATGCTGTTTTTTTCGGATTTCAGATTGGATAGTGCCCAACTGTTGACTGCCTCATTTCAGTTGTTACTAGTTCAGTTGGATTCTTGACATCCGTATGCATTCTGGGTGAATACATTTTGAGGAATTAGACACATTTCATCCTTAAAAAGTACAGCATGTGATCTCCACTCCTATGCCAGCAACTTCCCCATAACATGACTGCCATTTTCAATGGATTATACTGAACTCACTCACTGATCTGTCAGAATACAGATTCTTAGAACTTTATTCAGGAAACAGGGTCACTGTGCAATGTTCCAATCCATCCACTGGTGTAGGAGGTGAAGATCAAAAACAGATGACACATAGAGGTCATAGCTTTAGGGTGAGAGGGGAAGATATAAAAGAGACCTAAGGGGCAACCTTATCACGCAGAGGGTGGTACATGTATGGAATGAACTGCCAGAGGAAATGGTGGAGGCTAGTACAATTACAACATTTAAAAGGCATCTGGATGGGTATATGACTAGGAAGGTTTTGGAGGGATATGTGCTGGCAGGTGGGACTAGCTGGGGTTGGGATATCTGGTCAGCATGGACAAGTTGAACGGAAGGGTCTGTTTCTGTGTTGTACATCTCTATGACTCTGTAACTCTCTCTGAGTTTTGGGGAGTCAAAACCACCAGAGCTGATTGCACAGCCTACTGAGGCACAGGCTTTACTACCTCTTTCAGAAAAGTGATTGTATGTTTCACGGTAGACTGGAGGATGTCACTGTTGGCACCAAAGAGCTCCACAAGCTGGAGGAAAGCTTTTTCATCCTGCCGGATGTTATATCTCACAACTTTAACAAGCTGCTCACTGCCTCAAGCATTTGCTATTGCAACTGGAAGAGCCTGATGTATGTCATATTGCATCTCTGCATCACCTCCCTTCTTCAGTAGTGTTTAGATCTAGTTAACAGTATGTGACCAGCTATCCCTGGTGATGTCCTTTACACTCTTGTTCACAATTGCTGGAAAATTTATCCTGTACAAAAACTTCCTGTTTATGCTTCTAACTGAGATGTTGATATCTATCCCAGTGCTTTAGAAGGATGGCACAGGCTTGCCCCCTCCTTAATTTTTTATATAAAGCACAATGTCATGGGAAGGATATGTAAGAATGAGAGAAGGATAAAGGTCTACAGGTAATGTTGAGGTTAATGTTCAATATCCGTTGGACCACACAAAGCAACAAAAGGTTGTCTTACTGCTTTACATATTTTTACTTGAAGAAAAGAGTTAAGAAACATGGACAGACAATCTGCAAAGCAAATCCCCGAGCCTCTCTGTCCCCAACATTCCACACGATATTTGTTTCCAAAGTCGCCTGCTACATTTCGGCATTAAAATTCTTATACCTGTTATTGACTGTGTTGATGACTCACCCCATGCAAGTATTATGACAAGTGAAAATCGATACCTTTGCAATCTATCAAGAATGTGCCTATAATGGCAAAACTACTGCTATTTCAAAATGAGCCCTTTTGCTGAATTCAGAGGTGCACAGTTACAACAATCAACAGACAGGAGGGTTCCGTCCCAGTTGGGGAACACTTCAGTGGTCCAGGACATTCAGCTTCGGACCTTCGGGTGACCATCCTCCAAGGTGGACTTCGGGACAGGCAGCAGAGAAAAGTGGCCGAGCAGAGGCTGATAGCTAAGTTCGGTACCCATAGGGAGGGCCTCAACTGGGACCTTGGGTTCATGTCACATTACAGGTGACCACCATTGCACTA
>NC_057715.1:59597241-59600109 GCF_004010195.1 Chiloscyllium plagiosum | reverse complement strand
CGAAAGCTAGTGTGCTTCCAATTAAACCTGTTGGACTATAACCTGGTGTTGTGTGATTTTTAACTTTGTAGACCCCAGTCCAACACCGGCATCTCTAAATCATTAATGCTTTCAACATTTTTGAATGTTCTCTCTTTGGAATAGTTTGTATAAATTTAAAATTAATGAAGAGTTTAAATAATAAAAGAATCTTTGACACTTTTGTTTCTACATAATTAAACTTGTGCTGCAAATTTTATTAATTTAATTAGACAACTTTATACATTTAAAATTCTGCTCTTGTACCTAATGCCATTATGGAAAGGTGGCATGCCTGCTTTTATTTGGTGCATTTCCAATTCTATCCACTTCGAAATATACTAAATTGGAAACTAAGATATAACATTTCTTATCAATCTGATTCACTCTGCTACAGTCTAGAAATCATAGTATATGTCCAATAAAAGCAACAGGCTGCATAATCAATGATGTGAGGAACATAGCTACAAGATCAATAATGCAGAAAAAAATAGACAATATTGGGCTAGAACGCAAGGCAGTAAATTAGTTAGCCAATTTAAGACAGCAGCAGTTAAGAATTGATTCAATTTTCTAGCTAACCAAATAAAAATCATTTACAATGTTACTGTGAGGAACTAACCAATTTGGAACTGATGGGAAGTTGTTCTATTGGTAATCATCAATATCTGTGAGAGCAGAGCTATAATAAGAAAGTTAAAAATCACACAACACCAGGTTAATAGTCCAACAGGTTTAATTGGAAGCACACGAGCTTTCGGAGCGACGCTTCTTCAGGTGATTGTGGAGGGCTCGATAGTGGAGCCCTTCACTATCACCTGATGAAGGAGTGTCGCTCCGAAAGCTAGTGTGCTTCCAATTAAACCTGTTGGACTATAACCTGGTGTTGTGTGATTTTTAACTTTGTACACCCTAGTCCAACACCGGCATCTCCAAATTATAATAAGAAAAGTAATCAATAGGATTTAAAAGACTGTAATAGTATGAAGTCATATTTAGCTGAGAGACAAGTCAGAAAGTGATGATTAATAGTTGATGTTTGAACTGGAGTGATATTCTCTATGAGTGGCATTTGCGCTACTTTATTTTTAACATAACAAACATTATTATATTAATGAGGAGGATGTAGTTACTGAGGGCATAATATCAATGATTGCAGATCCCAAAGCTTGGGTGCACTGTGGAGGTTCATAAGAGACTGCAGGAGAATGTTGCCAGAAACAGGTAAACGAGCAGAGAAAGTGTAATGTAGAACAACTACATCAATCAAGAGAGGTGATCTAAATTAATTGATAACATTTCAAAGTAGATTCAGGAACAGAGAGACTTGTCAGCTCACCTTAAAACTGGTAAGAAAGCATTCAAAAAACTATAAAGGCTTGGAATATAAAAGTAAATAAGTTTACAAAATCAATGATTAGATCTCAGCTGGAATGTTGTGTCCAATCCAGGCACCATACTTTCAGAACAATATCAATCCTTGACGATAATGGAGAAGAGATTTAAAATGGGCCAGGGATGAGCTGGAATCTAAAACTCATTGCAATACTTCACGTTGTCAAGTGCAAATTGAAATGGATCCCCAGTTCACCTGTTAAAAATCCCCTTAAAGTCAAAGATTTCAGAATGTTCCAACTTTATTAAACTTAGTAGTGACCCAGGAAAAGTGACCCACATGGTAGACTATTGTCCAAAGTAGGGAGTTTCGGGATTGAAGGTGATTTAGTGAATTGGACCAGAAATTGACTGGCTGAAAGAAGACAGAGGATGGTGATTGATGAGAAACAATCATCCTGGAGCTCAGTTACCAGTGGTGTGTTTTGGGGCCACTGCTGTTTGTCATTTTTATAAATGATCTGGATGTGGGCATAGAAGGATGAGTTAGTAAATTTGCAGATGATGCTAAGGTAGGCAGAGTTGTAGATAGTTCTGAAGGATGTTGTAGGTTACAGAGAGACATAGATAAGATATAGAGTTGGGCTGAGAAGTGGCAAATGGAGCTTAATGCAGAAAAACGTGAGGTAGTTCACTTCAGAAGAAATAACAGGAATGAAGAGTACTGAGCTAATGGTAAAATTCTTGACAGTGTAGATGATCAGAGAGATCTTGGTGTTCAGGTGCATAAATCCCTGAAAGTTGCCATCCAGGTTTATAGCATTGTTAAGAAGGCTTATGGTGTGTTGGCGTTTATTGGTAGGGTAAAATGCTCCCCTTCCTTGACCTCTCCATCTCCATTAATGACGACCGACTTGACACCGACATTTTTTACAAACCCTCGACTCCCACAGCTACCTGGATTACACCTCTTACCACTCTACATCTTGCAAAAATGCCATCCCATATTCCCAATTCCTCCGCCTCCGCTGTATCTGCTCCCAGGATGCAGAACACACCAGAATGCATTCTTCTTTAGAGACTGCAATTTCCCTTCCCACGTGGTTAAAGATGCCCTCCATTGCATCTCGTCTATATCCCGCACCTCCGCCCTCAGACCCCACCCCTCCAACTATAACAAGGACAGAACGTCCCTGGTGCTCACCTTCCACCCTGCCAACCTTCACATAAACCCCGGTCCCCAACGCCTTATTTTCACCATGGACATCCAGTCCCTGTACACCTCCATCCCCCATCATGAAGGACTCAAAGCCCTCCGCTTCTTCCTTTCCCGCCGTACCGACCAGTACCCTTCCACTGACACCCTCCTTCGACTGACTGAACTGGTCCTCACCCTAAACAACTTCTCTTTCCAATCCTCCCACTTCCTCCAAACGAAAGGAGTAGCCATGGGCACCCACATGGGCCCCAGCTATGCCTGCCTCTTCGTAGGATATGTGGAACAGTCCATCTTCC
>NC_057715.1:59588815-59593508 GCF_004010195.1 Chiloscyllium plagiosum | reverse complement strand
TCTTTGTTACTTCTTCAAAATACTCAATCAAGTTTGTGAGACATGATTTCCCACGCACAAAGCCATGTTGACTATCCCGAATCAGTCCTTGCCTTTCCAAATACATGTACATCTTGTCCCTCAGGTTTCCCTCCAACAACCTGCCTACCACCGAGGTCAGGCTCACCAGTCTATAGTTCCCTGGCTTGTCTTTACCGCCCTTCTTAAACAGTGGCACCACCTTTGCCAACCTCCAGTCTTCCGGCACCTCACCTGTGACTATCGATGATACAAATATCTCAGCAAGAGGCCCAGCAATCACTTCTCTAGCTTCCCACAGAGTTCTCGGGTACACCTGATCAGGTCCTGGGGATTTATCCACCTCTCACTGTTTCAAGACATCCAGCACTTCCTCCTCTGTAATCTGGACATTTTGCAAGCTGTCACGATCTATTTCCCTACAGTCTATATCTTCCACATCCTATTCCACAGTTTTTCCACAGTTATTGGTAGTGGTTTGAGTTTCGGTGCCACGAGATCATGCTTCAGCTGTACAAGAGACTGGTAAGGCCACACTTGGAGTATTGCTTATAGTTCTGGTCACTGCATGTGGAAGCTTGGGAAAAGGTTCACAGGAGATTTACCAGGATGTTGCCTGGTATGGAGGGAATGTCTTATGAGGAAAGGCTGAGGGAATTGAGGCTGTTTTTGCTGGAGAGAAGAAGTTTGAGAGGTGACATAATCGAGATGTATAAGATAATCAGAGAGTTAAATAGGGTGGACAGTGAGAGCCTTTTTTCTTGGATGGTGAAGGCTAACACGAGGGGACATGGCTTTAAACTGAGGGGTGATAGATATTGGACAGATATCAGGGGTAGGTTCTTTACTCAGAGAGAAGTAGGGCGTGGAACAACCGGCCTGCAACAGTAGTAGACTCGCCAACGATAAGGGCAATTAAATGGACATTGGACATATATATGGATAATAAAGGAACGGATTCGGTTAGATGGGCATCAGATTAATTTCATAGGTCGGCGCAACCTCGAAGGCCGAAGGGCCTCTGCTGTGCTTAACATTCTATGTGCTGTGTGCGAACTCTGCACAGGTAGCCACTCTGGTTTGGCATGAAAACCAGGTCCCTGGTGCTGCGGAGGCAGCATGCTAACAACTGAATCATGTGCCACCCAGCTATATCAATCTATATCTAACTCCTACTAGAAAACAATGTTTTGGCCTCAACCATTTCTGTGGTGGAGAATTCTAGAGGATCACCACTCTGAGTGAAGAAAAAAATTCTCTTCATCTCAGTCCTAAACAGTCAAGCCCATATGCATCAGCTGTGACCTTTGGATCTGCAATCTTCAGTAATCAAGAATATCTTGCCGACTTTTAACCTCTCTTCTCCTGTTAGAATTTTACAGGCTTTTGTTAGATCATCCCTCATACATCTGTCTTATCACACCTGATATCCTTTTAGTTCTCCCTTGGACCTCTAGCAACTTTATGGCCCAGATGCCCTACGTCTCAATCACCTCACACTTTTACCCCCTCACCACCTGGCACTCTCACCCCCAATACACTTGAGACACTAGCACCTCACCCGACTGCCACACTATGCCCAACTCCTCTGGCTAACCACTCAACCCACCTGGCACTCTCGCTTCTCCCCCAACATCCATCCTCCCTCCCAAACCAATCCACCACCTATCCATGTCCAAATAGCAGACTTTCCACTTAGTCATCTGGCACCTTACCTCACACACTTAGCTCTCCTCAGTAACTGTCAAAGGAGCTTGCTTCTCCCCCAACATTCATCCTCCCTCCCAAACCAATCCACCACCTATCCATGTCCAAATAGCAGACATCTGACACTTAGTCATCTGGCACCTTACCTCACACACTTAGCTCTCCTCAGTAACTGTCAAAGGAGTTTTGAGACCTTTAAATAATTTAACTCCTGAAATGCAGCAGCAAGTGCTGTTCAAATAAAGGGCATGACTTGGCTCCAGAGCTGCGACTGTCCTCAGTGGATTTCTTCCCAATTTTCTCTGACAGGATGTAACTCAGAAATCCACGGGCAAATAAGTAGTCAGAAAGGAGATTGATATTGGTCAAAACTGTTCCAATAATGATTGGAAAGTCTTAGCCAATTAATTGTGGTGCCTGGAGAAGAGAACCTAGAGGTAAATATCAAACAAACGTCGAGTAAATCAAAGAATTGTCTATGCTCGAAATCTGAAACAAAATCAGAAATTGCTGGAGAAATTCAGCAGGTTTGTCAGCGTTGTGGAGAGAAAACAGAGTACACTTTTTAGGTCTGGTGACTCTTCTGTTCTCCATTCCTCCAGTATATCCCATGTGGCAATCTTGAGCCAGGCTGGAATGTCTAGTGTCACGGCCTCTCCTGCTAATTCTGCAGCAGAATGAAGTTCCGGCCTTCATACCAATCCACCAAGCACAACTTCTGCCTCCCTCTGGCAAAGTGTACTGGCAAATTCCTCTTGTCTGCCACATCTGTAGCCAACATCATGAACCGTGCAGTGTGGCTCCAGGCTGAAAATGCTTGCACCATGGATGCCCTGAGGCCTTTTAAAGATGGCATTCACGCCAGTGATGCTGGTCAATTCTGGGATATCCCAGTAGTAGCAAGTTTTTCTGGGTCCAATGCATTGAAAGATGAGGATCAAACCAGCTGGCAGGGATGCCATTGGAGTGGGGTAGGCAGTTAATGAGGCACGTTTAGTAAGATATGGCCACATATCTTTCCAAAAAATTCAAGGCAACTGGCACTTACCCAAAAAAAACCCTAATATTCAACTGTGGAAGACAGTAGTGAGGAGCTGAATACAACTAATACTTTCAGCCAAGTTCTCCAGTATGACAGAAAGCTGTCAAAAATTCAGAAATCCTGCAGATACTGCAAGATTCCAGCAAAGAAAGCTATTCCGGAAAAGCCATCTGGATTTTCAAGAGGCTTACATTAGGATAGTAAAATTAACTTGGGTCAAGAAGGTAAACTTCAAAAGAGATGAAGGGAGGGAGCCAGAACTTGTTCATTCTGCAAATGTAAGTGTCAACATCTTCTCTCTCGTACCTTATACTCACTCTATCTCTGTTATGGCATCCACCTCTCACCAAGCCTCATTCTCTACCATTGTCACTATTGCCTGCACCATCTTCCCTGCCCACTGTCACCCATTCCTAACTTCTAAAACCGCTAACCCTACATGGCTGTGTACTTCCTACTCACTTACTCATGACACCTCCCCACCTGTACCGAAAATGAAAGCTGTGTCATCCACTTTCATTTCTTGTAATACCTACTGCTCTCATATTCCAGGTGGAAAACTGCCCATAATAGGGCAGAAGCATATAGGGGAGGCAATGGCTGAGTGGCATTATCATTGGATGGTTAATCCGGTAGTCTGGATAATGTCCCAGGGGCATGGGCTCATTCCTACCATGGCAGATTGTTGAATTTGAATGCAATAACAAAATCTGGAAGCCTAAGGCTAACGATGACCATGACTTCATTGGTGATTGTTGGAAAAACGCAGCGGGTTCACTAATATCCTTTATACAAGTTGCCATATTAATATACAGCTTCGTATTTGACCAAATGCACTGAAAAAAACTGTCAACAAGGAAGTCAAAGCGGGTACATTACAATTAGGGAAGGAAATTGCTATCCTTATCTGGTGTGGCCTATACGTGACTCCAGAATAATATGGTTGACTATTAACTGCCCTCTGGGAAATTAGGGATGGGTAATAAATGCTGGCCTAGCCAATAATGCCAAGATTCCATGAATGAATAAAAAAAGAGTCAAGATGGGTGGTAGGTTCCCCAACCCATTTCATGGACAGAAGCCTAACTCTGATAATTGAGAGGCTCACAGTGCAGCCTTTGCACTGGTGTTGGAGGCTGCGGATGACTTACTGTGCTGGGACTGCCTTAGCAAAGGCTATCTCTCCTCAAATGACTGAACACTTTTGACAACCATGACAACTTTTCTGGCTTTGTGTTGGTGCAGCAAAGTAAAGCAATTCTTTCAGCCTGGTATCTCCAACTGAGGTGCAAAACACAAAAAGGCAAAGTAAGGCTGGGGTGTTGTGGTGCCCATCTGGATAAACTCAGAGTGATTGAACACGATAATAGCAAGCAAAGAGTGTAGAATTATAGTCTGGCCCAATCCATTAGCTGGGTGATGGGTAATGGTTGCTGTGTGCACAACTTCCTTACAGCAGCATTACAATGGTAGTTTGTGTTGCAGCCTATGGTATATTATTGAAGAGCAGAAGTCCAGAGGAACCTCGATTATCCAAATACCAATTATCCGAAAATTGGATTATCCGAAGGAGATCTCGAGGTCCGATAGAAACATTAATCAAAAATGTGTTTCCAACAGTGATTGCGTCTTTTGTTTATAGAGATTAAACAGGCACCATCTCAAAATGACTGCCGTCCCACCCTCTCTGTCTCCCCACACTTTCCCTGGATTCTAGAGGGGTGTACCCTAAACTCCACCACCTCTTCCCCAGATAATCTGTCCAACATTGTCATCTACAGGGCAGAGATGGAACCTGTCAAAACATTGCAGTAAAAAATTGTGTGTGTGGCTGCGCGCATGTGTGTGTGTGTGTGTGTGTGTGTGTGATGTGCATGTGTGCAAATGTGTGAGTGTGTGTGTGGTGTGTGCATATGTGTGTGTGTG
>NC_057715.1:59486821-59585214 GCF_004010195.1 Chiloscyllium plagiosum | reverse complement strand
ACCCCCAAACACCGTCCGACAACGTCACCCACCCCCAAACCCTGTCCAACACCGCCCCCACCCGTCCCCCAAGCCTGTCCTCCCTCCTCCTCTCTTGGGAAGCCGGACTGGACACCAACAAGATGCTGCAGCAGCTGCTGCTGCCTTTGTACAGTAAGTCTCCAAATAGCGCACACACGCACGCGTGCACGCTACCACAGCCACACACACAACGTTTTCACTGGTTCCACCTCTGCCCTGTACAGGACATTGTTGGAGAGATTATCTGGGGAAGGCGGGATGGGTTTTAGGGTACTCCCCTCTAGAACTCCAAGGACAGTGTGGGGAGACAGAGAGGGCGGGAGTCATTTGGAGATGGAGCCTGTTTAATCTCTGTAAACAAAAGATGTAATCACTGTTGGAAACACATCTTTGATGTAATGTTTCTATTGGGACCTCGAGATCTCCTTCGGATAATCCGATTTTCGGATAATCGGTATTTGGATAATCAAGGTTCCTCTGTAGTGCCCGCCCATCCCATTCGGATAATTGAAGTTCCCCTGTATACTATAAGTGGACTGGAGATGTGGCATTGAGGGATCTTAGAGGCTAGCACGTATTGCGTTCTTAGAGGCTGGACATAGACGTGGAGTACATGTGGCTGGTAGCCATGAAGCAGGGCCTAAGCTGTTGGTGCCCGATGTCCAACTTGGATGTCCTTTGGAGTAAATGGCGAACAGAAGACATCAGGTACCGGCTCTGATTTCTATATTAACAGTTCACAACATCCAGCTTTTTTGGTGCATTAATACAAATAAAAGCCATATGTTAATAGGGCAAATATTGTTGTTAATAACGTGTTTAACAAAAGTTAATCCCCCTTAATTGCCCCCCTTCTGCCCAGTCAGAAGCTTAACTTGCCATCTGGCAAACAGATTAAAGATGCAGTGAGATGCTCCCATCATCGAGATAGGCCTCTCCAGACTTCTTGCACGATCCTATAACAAATCTTTTCATTCTTATCCACATTGTTTAGGCCCATGTAAGATTTCACCCTGAGGTTTATTCTGTCCCTTTTAGACTTGAGAGGGCTTTTCTTGGCCTCTTGAGAGCTGAGTGTTTCCTTCTTCATGCTTGTTAATCCAAAATGCTTTGATTTGGTCTCCTTTAGCTTCCAGGGCTTTCTCTCATCTTATTGTTGGACTTCCTCACCATTTTTAGGACAGTTAGGACCTCTTCAGCTCAATGTCGGTGAACAGAACCTCTCTGGCTAACTTTCCAATCTGAATGGACTGTTCGCATCTCTTGGGGCACAGTGCTTAAAATCTTAGCTAACCATTTCCTCATCATACAACTAAATCCCTCTATCTCATTTCGATCTCTTTTTGGCTTCTTTCTGATCTTCACTTTGATCTTTAATTGAACTTCCAGAATCTTTTGCTGGAAACATTTCTCTCTTGTTCCCTTTTTTCAGTGTTCCTCTCTTTCTTGAGAGTCTCTCTCTGAAGCTTATAATTTAATCTTCAGTATCTTTTGCTGGAAAGCCCATTCATTTTTTTTCTTGGAACTCTCTGGCCCCCTTCTGTCCAGCTCCATCAACCATTTTGTGACCACAGTGATAATTTCAGTTACAGGATTCCAATCAATTATTTGGTTTGAGTCTGCTATATCAATACCTCTTAATTGTTTTTGAAGAGTTAAGACCTTAATCCCTACCTGGAATACCTTAAGCCTCCTTACCTCAGGGAGTACTTTATTCTGTATTCTCCCAGCTATAAATCTCAATTGTATAGGCTTAAAAAAAGCTCGAGTCTCAACCTTTCGTTTTTTCCTTGTCTACTACCAGTTTTGTGATATAAGTTATTATATTCCTCTAAAGTTGAATGACAAGAATTTGCAGTGGTTATGTATATTTGAATGAAAGATCTTTTCAACCACTGGAGTTTTTAATGTTTGGTTTTCAATTAGTTTCATTCATTCACAACACACTTCACATTCAACAACCAAATATATGAACAAATCAACGGAACACCCATGAGCTCACCCATCTCTGGACTCATAGCAGAAGCGGTAATGCAAAGATTAGAACAAACAGTCTTACCGCAAATTCAACCCAAACTCTGAGTCAGATATGTGGATGATACCTTTGTAATCATTAAAAACACAGAAATAGAGAACACACACCGGATCATCAACGCCACACTCACAGGAATCCGATTCACTAGAGAGGAAGAAAAGGACAACCAACTCCCATTCCTAGACGTGATGGTACAGAGAACACCTAACTGAGAATTCACCACGAAGGTATACAGGAAAGCCACACGCACAGACCAAGTCCTTAACTACGAAAGCAACCACCCCAATACACATAAAAGAAGTTGCATCAAGACACTATTCAAAAGGGTCACAACACACTGCAGTACACCAGAACTGCAAAAAGAGGAAGAAGAACACCTATACAATGTATTCGCCAAAAACGGATACCCGTGCAATTTCATCAACGGTGTGTTTGTTGATTGAATCTGTGGATGAGTGCCATGCCTCTAGGAATTCCCTGGCTGTTCTCTGTTCACTACTATTATAGGACAAGCTAAACAGAGAACAGCCAGGGAATTCCTAGAGACATGGCACTCATCCACAGATTCAATCAATAAGCACATCGATCTGGACCCAATATACTGACCACTGCAACGGACAGCTTGAACTGACAACCGGAAGCGGCAGATTCAAACCACTACAATGCCGGAGGAAAGATCACAGAAGCATTTCACAGGAGGCTCCCAAGCACTGAGGATGTCACCTAGACAGGGGACGAAACGTCTGCAACACAAATTCCCAGCTCGGCGAACAGAACCACAACAGTTTCATTCAGTATCTTATTCAAGTTGGAGTGTACTGGGAAAGCAGTTGAGCAACAAAGTCAGTTGAGGAACAATGACAGAAAAGAATTCATGGCTCATAACACAGACATGTATGCCGGAGAAAGGGAAACCGTTTTGATTTCAGAAGCCATTTTCCCGAGCTCAGAAGGGATGACTCACGCTAGACACAGGAATTGACTGTGAACAAGACATTTCCTAATTGGAGGAAACACGTTAACTAAACGATCTGCTAATGGGATTCTCTCACTGACAATGACACTTCACTTCAAGATTCTTTTTTTTATTTCAAAAATATACTTTATTCATAAAATATTTTGATGATCTGTACAATTGGTGGTTCCATTCATAGGCGCACCTTGCATTTCTTTGCATGCAGAAATCGGAATTAATCATTCGTATATACAGGGCTGAACGTTTACCATCCATATACTTAGCTGAGGCTTCAGTGGACCCCACTTACTGAATGGGCCCCCTGTTCTTCTTTGGCAGGCAGACGTTATACGGTGGTCTTTCCCCACCGCACCTTGGCGGCAGCTGCCCCAAACTTCATTGCGTCCCTCAACACGTTGTCCTGGAACTTGGAATGTGCCAGTCCGCAACACTCAGTTGGAGTCAGCTCCTTCAGCTGGAAGATCAACAGGTTTTGGACAGACCAAAGAGCGTCTTTCACTGAGTTGATGATCCTCCAGGCACAGTTGATGTTCGTCTCGGTGTGCGACCCTGGGAACAGACCGTAGAGCACGGAGTCCCGCGTCACGGAGCTGCTCGGGATGCACCTCGACAAACACCACTGTATTCCTCTCCAGACCTCCTTTGTGTAGGCACATTCCAGAAGGAGGTGTGTGACAGTCTCGTCCCCTCCACAGCTGTTTCGAGGGCAGCATGCGGTGGGGCAGAGAGTCATGCATAAAGGATGTCATAGGCAGAGCCCTTCTCACCACCAGCCAAGCCATGTCTTGGTGCTTGTTGGAAAGTTCTGCCAAATGACTTTGACAGTCTGCTCAGGGAACCACTCGACAGGATCAGCCCTCTCCTTTTCCCGAAGGGTCTCAAGGGTCTCAAGGACACTACGTGCTGACCATTTCCTGATGGACTTGTGGTCAAAGGTGTTTTACTTCATAAATTACTCCACGAAGGACAGGTGATATGGAACGGTCCAACTACTTGGAGCGTTCCACGGAAGCGAGGCCAGGCCCATCCTTCATAACACCGGGGACAGGTAAAACCTCAATACGTAGTGACACTTGCTGTTTGCGTACCGGGGATCCACGCACAGCTTGATGCAGCCACACACAAAGGTGACCATCAGGGTGAAGATGGCATTGGGTGTGTTTTTTCCCCGTTGCCCAGATCTTTATACATCGAGTTCCTTCAGACCCGGTCCATCTTTGATATCCATATAAAATGGAAGATGGCCCAGGTGACTGTGATGGCACAGGTTCTGGGAATAAGTCAGAACAGTATAACAACACTGACAGTGCCTCACACCTGATGACCAGGTTTTTTTCCCGTGGTGGAGAGCGACTGTAGCTTCCATCTGCCCAGTTTCTGCCTCACTTTGCTGATACGCTCCTCCCAAGACTTAGCGCACTCCTCAGCCCATCCGAACCAAATACCCAGCACCTTCAGGTGGTCATTCCTGGCGTTAAATTGGATCGAGGATTGGTCGGCCCAGTTCCTGAAGAGCATGGCCTCGCGCTTGCCCTCAATTTACCTTGGCCCCTAAGGTCCATTTGAACTAGTCACATATGCACAAGAGTCTGTGCACAGACAGTGGATCCGAGCAGAAAACGGCGACGTTATCCATGTACAGGGAGTCCTTAACCTGTAGGCCCCCAATGCCAGGAATAGTCACCCCTCTCAGGCTTGCATCCTTCCTGATGGACTTGGCAAATGGCTCTATGCAGCACACAAACAAGGCAGGAGAGAGAGGGCGGCCCTGCCTGTCTCCAGATCTGACTGGGAAGCTATCTGATTCCCACCCATTGATTGAGACTGCACTGACAATATTGGTGTAGAGCAGTCTGATCCAATTGCAGGTTCCCTCTACAAAGCCCATTTTGGAGATAACATCTCTCATATACGTATGTGATATCCTGTGAAAGGCTTTCTCCTGGTCCAGGCTGATGAGGAAGGTATCTAACTCTCTGTCCTGCACATAGGTGATCGTATCCCCGAGGAGTGTGAGACTCTCAGCGATCTTCCTGCCTGGTACATCACAGGTTTGGTCAGGGTAGATCATTGATCCCAGAGCAGACCTGACCCGGTTGGCGATCGCAACATTCATTGGCAGGAGCCCCGAGAGCTTTTGCTCTCTATGGGGAACTACAGAGCCGTAGAGTCATAGAGATGTACAGCATGGAAACAGACCCTTCGGTCCAAATCATCCATGCCAACCAGATATCCCAACCCAATCTAGACCCATCTGCCAGCGCCTGGCCCATATCCCTCCAAACCCTTCCTATTCATATACCCATCCAGATGCCTCCACCACTTCCTCTGGCAGCCCATTCCACACATGCACCACCCTCTGCATGGAAAAGTTGCCCCTTAGGTCTCTTTTATATCTTTCCCCTCTCACATTAAACCTATGCCCTCTAGTTCTGGACCTGTCTATTCATTCCCCTCATGATTTTATAAATCTCTATAAGGTCACCCCTCAGCCTCCGATGCTCCAGGGAAAACAGCCCCAGCCTATTCAACCTCTCCCTATAGCTCCAATCCTCCAACCCTGGCAACATCCTTGTAAATCTTTTCTGAACCCTTTCAAGTTTCACAACATCCTTCCAATAGGAAGGAGACCAGAATTGCATGCAGTATTCCAAAAGTGGCCTAACCAATGTCCTGTACAGCCGCAACATAACCTTCCAACTCCTGTACTCAATTCTCTAACCGATAAAGAAAAGCATACCAAATGCCTTCTTCACTATCCTTTCCCAGAAGTCCCAATAAGTAAAACAATGTCCCCTCAGACAAGATGTCACCAAACTACTTAATATTAATGACCACAGACCATGAGCTACTATGCACAGGATGTGACTGATTGTTCGACTAATCGGTGCTGTCAGACCAGTAATATTGTTAGCGCTTTTCAATATTATTAAACTATCTATTGTAGTTAGATCTGCATTGTCTTGTAATCAACTATCAATCATTTGTAACCCGTTATAAGCTGCATATGCCTGTAACTGAGGGAAGAGGTTACAACTCCTCAGTGTGGAGCGACCATCCTGTACCTGAACGTTCATTGATCTCTTCCCACGATATCATGAAATAAACAAGCATGTCAATTTCATAAGGTCTGCGTATGAGCTGCATTTCAAATTGGACAATTCTCTAATAATACCTCAATGAGGAAGAGGATGAACCAAACAGGTTAACCTTGTCAACCAGGTTATCCTTAAGCTTGAAATTAACAATAGCTTCAAGTTGAAAAAAGTACCTCTAATGTGGCAATGATTAGTGGTAAGCCAGAGATTTGGGAAAGTCTTAAAAAAAGCAAAAGATAATCAAAAAATAATAAGAAGGGAGAAAATGAGCTTTCAGAGTAAACTTGCAATTAATAACAAGATGAGTAACAAATGCTTCTGTGAATATATATAAAAGGGTAGGGAGAAGTCAAAGTGAACAGAGACATCTTAAAGCATTCAACTGGGGAAATAATAACGGGGAACTGGGAAATGGCAGAGGAGTTGAACAGATACTTTGCATCAGTGTTCACTGTGAAAAACATTGCCAACAGTCTAAAGTTATTAAATAATTGATGGACAAAAGAAGGAGAGGAAATAAATACAATCACTCTCTCAAGAGAAAGAAGTGCTAGGGAAATAAATGAAAGTAAAATCTAATACATTCCCTGGTCCTAATAGAATGTGTCCTAAGATATTAATAGAAGTAGTTACAGGGATCATAGAGGCACTTGTGAGAATATTCCTAGAATCCTTAGATTTGGAAAAGTCTCAGATGATTAGAAAACTGGCAATGTATCACTCTTATTCAAAAAAAGAGGGGGTCAAAAAACAGTTAACTATAATCTACTTAGATTAATACCTGTTAGTGTGGAAATACTAAAGTCTATTATAAAGGATATAATAGCAGAGCATTTTGAAATATACTAGTATTTGGCATAAATTAGATTACGTGCAAATACTGCAAACAGTTTAGGTCCGCCTTATGTAATAAAAAGGTTAAGTGGGATTGGAGGGAGGCCTCAGAGAAGGTTAGATGAAGGAAGAAAGCTGATGCTATGTATGGAATATTTTCTTATGAGGATGAAATTAGTAGATTGGACCTATACTCATTAGATTTCAGAAGAATGAGGAGGCATCCTTATTGAAATATATGAGATTCTTAGGGGGCATGACAAGTGAAGGTGATTAACGTAAGTTACAAGTTGGAAATCAGTTCACTTTACAGGCTACACACAGGATTCGTTCTGGAACTCAGACTTTTGATTTAGATTGAGACCAATGGCAGATATGAGGTAGATCTGGAGGTGTTTAATTTTCTGTTGTTGAAAATAGATGAACAGAAGGTGTTTAAAAACTGTATAATCAAAGGTGATTTGTGTAAAGCAGCAGTCATGTAATTGGTGCTTCCTGATGAAGGGTTTATGCCCGAAACATCGCCTCTGCTGCTCCTCAGATGCTGCCTGGCCTGCTGTGCTTTTCTAGTGCCACACTTTTCAACTCTGGTGCTTCTAGCTTCACCATTTAAGGTATTGAGACGGGTTTTGTTGTCTGGGTCAACACCTATTGTGTATTTTGGCAGTCAACTGTGATGTTGTTAAAACTAGGTAAAACCATGATGGGTTTCAATGGTCTCCCTTATTTAGAACTGGCTGAGATGGACGACTCATCTGTTATTGATTTGTAAAGACTGAAAGACTGTGTTTGCTGTACATCAGAAGCAAAAATTGTTGGAAAAGCTCAGCAAGTGCAGCAGCATCTGTGAAAAGAAATCAAAGTTAACAGTTTGGATCTAATAAGCCTTCCTCAGAACCAGACACCGGTCACCGGACCGGAAATGTTTACTTTGATATCTCTTCACACATGCTGACAAACATGCTGAGTTTTTCCAGCCACTTCTGTTTTTGCTATTATTGATTTGTGTTACCTTGGCTGGAACATGAAAGGAGTGGGACAGTGCAGGACGGTGCTGTAAGCTTTTGTCCTCTTGTTACTGCTGATCAGAACTTTCCAGAAATTGTGGTCAACTGACATCATATGATTAATTACAATCATATCAGTTGAGCAAAGAGTCTACTTTTATAAAAGAAAAACAATACAAGATAACTTTTTTAAAAATACACTTTTGACCTCTGTCTTCCTGCCCTCTTAGTATTGTCATAGTAACTTTTGAAAAGAAACTAGATACATACAATCCTTGCCAATTAAAACATTACAGCTCAATGGGAGAAACGTTTATATCAACCATCAAGCAAAAATCACATGCTGTTTGCAGTAAGATCATTTTCAAAGTTCCATTTTGTATCAAATTCCATGCTTCATTTTATTTTGAGCAGAAACAGCCATGTTTACTGTGACATTGAAAGATTGAAATGTACAAAAACACTTTCCCAAGTCAAGAAACCACACAGAAGATAAATAGTCACTTCACTGGAACCATTTTGTGATATACTGAAATATTAACTAGTACAAAACACACTAAGAAATAATTAATGAATCTCTGGTTTCTAATCTGATATATGGATGATTTAATTCAGTTCATTTCTTACCTAGTGCAGGATCTCCCTCTTGTTATTCAAATTAGTGTTTAGTACATGTCATTGTTTAACATTAAACTGTACTTCCCATGTGAGACAAGAAAAGCAGAGTGAAAAGTTCATTTTGTTTGATGCATTACAAAGGAATGTACTTCTGCACTAAGTGCCATATCTCTAGAGGAGAAGGGGTAAGGTTGGAAAGGACTAAACTCGAGTAAGACATTGGTTATATCTAGGATCCAACATAAAGTGTGTTCAATTAGGTATAGAAACTACAAATGCAAATTCATGTTAATATATTTACACTTCAAACATACAGTATATGTAACAGGAAATTTGTTTTGCATGAATATATCTAGTATAAGTAAAGCAACTGTGCTTGAAAAGCAAAATATTACAGAGTTGCCAAGGAAGAGAGATTGGGTCTACCTAAGTACTTCTTTCATAGAACAACCACAGCAGGACATAGCCAATAATCTCCCTCTCTGTATTGTAAAATTCATGCTTTTGAAGAGAAGCAATTGTGTGGTGGTCATTTTTTCTTGGGTACCTAAATGAATTAAAAGAAAGAAACCTCCATAGAATTCAAAGTTTAACAATAATTTGTACTTGAAGACTTTGGTACTTTTACAATTCAAGTGATTTACTGATCAATTGCTTTTTGCTACTGGATTTCCAAAGATTAAAGACAAAATATGAGCCCAAGATGAAAGAAAGCAATTACTTTGGTTTTGTATGATATTAAAATGAGTTTACATTGTTGTCTTTCTTTTTGTAGCATATGAATATTATTAAAATAGTACAGATCAAGACTTGATGAGATATTATATCTTGGTTGTTAATAGGTACCTAAAATTTATTGAAGAGCTTTATCTTCATAATGTTGATTGGTATGGTGTGCAATTTTTCATAGCAAATATCATGCTCTTAAGGATTTATTCTTGTGTACTCACTAACAGGAAACTGAAATGTCCCTGCGTTTGCCTATATGGAGAAATTTCAGCAGCCTAAGGAAAGAAAGAAGTGAAACCTTTTGCGATCAGATGTTTTATGAATATTCAGTCGACTAAATTTTCAAAAAGCCAGATAGTTTTGTAATTATGGCACCAAATAATGCTTATGTTTGACTTAATGTGGGAGATGGCTGTCTCCAATAAGATTGAGCCTAACGACTTCCCCTGGATAATCTTGGGCATTATCATTAATCTGAAATTTGACTAGGCATCCTATGCAAATGTCATATTTCTTAGTGCAGGCCAGAGGTTGGAGATAAATGTTTTCTCTTCTAATTTCACAAAGCCTTTGCATCACCTTTAAGATATCATGAAATGAGTGATGGAAATGTGCTCCATTTGTCTATATAGTAGTTTCACTATAGTCCAAGAGGATCACTCTCTCATTAAAGAGAGCCGACTGTTGGTGAGTTTGACCTAAGAGTCATCAAACCTCAGGTGAGGTGTGATGTTGAAAAGTGGGGCCTTCGCAGTGAACTCAGCTAGCACAGAAATTGAACCCATGCTATTGGTGCGACTCTGCATCGCAAACCAACAATCAAGCCAACTGAGCTAACCAGTCCCCATTCTGTCTTCTCACCATTGCTGCTCAGCTAAACCAGGTGACCCTCAGGTTAAATTCACCACTGGTTATCTCCTTCTAATGAGTGAGCTGCCCTGTGCTCCTCTGGGAGGATGGTAACTTTACCCTATTTGCCTAAATAAGTGCAGTCCAAAAGGGAAGAGGCTGAAAATGTCCAGCACTTTGGAATGACTGAGACCAGGAAAGCTCTGATTATGTCATCAGGATCCAAATAAGACATCTAATAAGGGACCCACTGGATTTGGGCAAGTCTCTCTGCCATCTATTCAGTTTAGCAACTGAAAATCACAACTGATCATCCTATGAGTTTCCCAGCTGAGAAAGTAACCACAAGCCTTCGCCTGCCCACTAATCCGCCCAATGTCACCTGGCAGGTAGCATTAAAATCACCTTACGTAAGAGTTGATTGTTAGCTGCCTATATAGAATTAAACGACATTGAATATAATAATAAATCTACATTCTTTCCAACATTGTCAGAATGAAATCAGATCCCTTTCCATTCTTAAGATTCTGATAAAACTGATCCAAGGAGACCAGATTACGTGCTCTGACAAATGGAGTATACTCAGTTTAAAGTGCAGTCACTTTAAAGTGCAGTCACTTTAAGCTTGGGTGGATTCTCATCTTCTCTATCTCGCTCCTACTACTTACCCCCTTTCTCTTTCTTGCCATATATAGAATTTGGCATGTTAAAAGGCCAATGCAAAATTAAATCAATAATCTGCAAAACAATGTTGTAACATGAAAGCATCAAAATGCTTATAAATTGATAGATTTGTGTAAACTGATTAGTTCACACAGCTACCCCTTGTACAAAATCTGATCATAGTGGATAAAGTTGTACAGTATTTGACATTGAACATTTAATACGACCTTTCTTTGAACTCTCATTAATACACTGAAAAAAAATTATATCATGCCACTCAGGCACAGTAAAATCTCTGGGATAAGTATAGCTGCAACATTTATGAGCCATATTTAATGCAGCAAAGCTGAATTGACATGGAAATTACTTGGATCTGTCTTCAGTATGTAAATGCAGTGAATAAATCTGTAGTGAATAACCATATTTTAGAATGTTCTGCTGAAGTGAAAGATTTGTCTCCTCTCGCTCTGGTATATTCACCATGTGCTATTACTTATTTCACTTTGAAGGCTATGACAAGGAATTTCAAATTGGATGTTAAGTTGTCAAATTTCTTTTCTAATCATCAGTTCTTGCAAGCAAAAATGGGTTTAAAACATTAATGCATTTAGTAGAATAAAATTGAATATACGTGGGTCAATTAGAACTGAGTGCTGAAATCTTTGCTCAGGCCTAATTTGAATAAAGAAGATCCATGTGATAGCCTGCATGCATCATTAACTTAAAGGTACTTTTGGCATCATTAAAGGGGCAGGGTGGATTAATGACCAGAAGAATTATTTTGGAAATATTTTGGTAGAATTACTACCTGGACACATTTTGATGACAAATGACATGATTTAAAAATAGTAGATCTATTTCAAAATCTGTAATGTGCATTTCTTTTATTTTGTACATGGGATGTCGGTGTCACTGGCTGGGCCAGCATTTATTTCCCATTCCTAGCTGCCTTGAGAAGGTGGCAAAGTTATCTTCTTGAACTGCTGTTGTCCATTCTCTGTAGGTAGACCCACAATGCCATTAGGGAAGTAGTTCCAGGATTTGACACAGCATGACTACATGTCAGTAACCTACGTTTCACTGAAAGATTTTGTTCTCTGTGAATGAATGCATGCTTTAGTACTCTGACTGAGTTATGGTACAATATTAAGCAGTAGTTGCATCTCCTACACAAAGCATATTGGAAAAGGTGTGTAGGAGACGAAGAACTATAAAACAAAGACGACAAGTGTGAGGTTAAAGAATTACATAACTTGAAGGTTTTGGATTTATGTGATGTTTCGCTTATTCCGAGTCATATGGCACTGTTGTACAGTTAGGGGGAGTGGGTTTTTCAACTCTTGTTTTTGGGAAATGTATTTTTGGCTCACAAATTAATCAATTACTGTAACAGCTGTCTAGGAAGCTCGCATTTTTTCTTCCCTTTATCCACCAGCAAATAAACAATATTGCAGGTGACACAGTATGGAAAGCAGCTTCCATCAGTATGTGTAAACAGCTCATAGCATAAGTACATTAACAACAAAATTATTTATTTGTTATAAAGCTAAAGATAAGAGCCTTAACTGGGGATGCCAATCTAATGTTTAAGGTAGGCTAATTAGCAGCTCTGGGATGAGTAGTGTCATGTGTTTGGAAAGACAACCACAGGGCATGAACCATGGTCACTCTCTTTCACACACACACACACACACACACACATACACCATCCATGGCATCTGATATTTACCAACCCCTCACAGCCACCACGACATTTCTCCAAACCAATGCTGGCTGCTTTGGAAGCAGGGGCTTATATTAAAGAGCACACTGAAAATTTACATTGAAAAGCTGCTAAAAGACACTTTGTCAACAGGGATGGACACCCAGCTTATGGAATGGACCAGGATGCTACTCAGAGATGTTTTCTTGCTTGCTTTCTGGCACTTGCATGCTTGGCACCTGCCAGCATGCTCATAGCACTCCTATTTTTCCTTTCCTTGCCATGCCAATTAGCACAGTTATTACAACCAGGTAGCTTACCTTACTGGTCAGGAATCCTCAGTCAAGGGGATAGGCATCTCGCTATGCGGCACCATGTAATATCAACCTCACAATTCCTTGTTCTAGTAGCTTATGTGGAAAACACATTGCATGTTCAGCAAGTAGAAAGCCATGTCCTCACGGAAGTAGTCCTCACCAAACTCCATGGATACACATGTTAGTCAGGCAGTCCTGGCACTGTAAATCAAAGGCAGCCTCCCATACCAGGTATCTTGTTGGGGTGATGTCAGTCAGGGAGTCTATGTCTCTGAGTTTCAAGTGAGTCCCAGCCAGTCCTGCATCTTTACAATGAGCAACCTGGTGTGGAATAGTATTTCCACACTTATCCTGGCAAATGGGGAAGATTGAACTTCTCACGACACTGCTGGTCATTCCTCTGCATGATTGCTTGGTACTGACATGGGTGCCAATCTACAGTGAGGCTGCTACGTTCTGGTGGCATACCTTGCACTGCGTTTACTGTGAGACAAGAAAGTCTTTCCTTTGCAGCATCCCAACTGTCAGATTCCTGTCAGAGAATCATGGCACCATTTTCCTCTTCTCTGACATGTTCAGAATCTTTCCTTCAACAAACGAGGCAACTTCAGAATGCCAGTTCTAGTCTGAGTTAATAGCAGCCTTTTAAATATGACCTGGTATTAGATACTGGTCTTTTGGTGGAAATCCTGTGAGTGGCAAGTTGTTCCTGGAATAGTGCATAGTAAGATGGGCTGCAATCAGATGTGCAGAATGTCAATGACATGGGAGGAGTGGGATAGGTCATTCATGAGGCAAATTTGATAAGACACATTGAATCTTGCTAGGTGTCATGATGAGAAACCCTCCAAGATCTTGATGCAACTTGTTTTTAGCCAAAAGAAAAGTATGATTCAGTCCATTGCTTTTTATTTTTGACTTGAAGTAGTCTTAGAAAAATTAATGCTAAAAACTAAAATGTCACTCCATTCTATGCTGTTACTCTATGTACAGGTATTGTTTGGAGAATTATGCTATTCTAGATAGAACAATGCTTGAGAGAGATTTAAAAAAGTCAATAATATGGCCTATAATTCTCTTAAGGCAGTGTCTACATTTATGCTCCACATTGCTGATCTTGCATCATAATATAATGACATTGCATTCAAATATTTCTATGCACTAGAGAGGTAGAGTGACTGAGAACATGGGAAGCAGGAAATGGAAAATCAAGGCATCTTCCCTCCACATCAGTTAATAATAAAACATTGATCATCTGTCATGCATGTTGTAGTTTACCAAGATAGTTGTGTACTTTATAGGACATTTAAATAAATGACAATTTCACTTCATTTAGAGGTGAAACTTTGCTTGTCAGTGTATTATCTTATTCTTATTTAAATAGCACTCATCCAAGGTTAGCGAGCTAGGACTGCTTGGCCTAGAAATTATGCTAGGCTTACATTTTGGTTGATGACCTTGCACACTGTACTCTTATCACACATTAAATTTGGACAGGCAGTTTAAGGAAACTTAAGTTCACTTTGCAACATTAATGCATATTGCATAGTAAATTTATTCATTTGAGCTTCCAAGCTGAATTTTTCAATGTCAAATGATTCTTTGCTCACAGCAACTTTCTTACTCTGGGCAATAGGCCTTTGTGCACGGTCTTAAAAATAGGTTGCATTTTAATGCCGATTATGACTTTGGGTGTTCTTCAGGGATTTCTATTTTTCTTCATTGAACATCTTGCAAATTTGTTGCAGAAATCTCCTCCTTTTGCCTCAACCTGCATTTTACCAATCTTCAAAGATATAACTGTGAAGTTTCATCCTGCTGACAGGTAGTGGGTGTTAGGGAAATCTCCAGCTATGCACTCCTGCTTTGGGGGAAAGTTGGTCTGGACCAAATTATTAATTGCTGAGGGTAGGTATAGGCTGCATTCAGGCCAGCCAGCCCTAGAAGGAGTTTGAAGACAGACTCAGGGACTGTCAGGTGCCCATGTAGGCTGTTTTAATGCCCTCCTCAATGCTAAGGTCCTTCAGCCCTCACACCTCTCACAGCAGCTCAATTCTCAAAAATCCATCAGTCCCATCTATGCCCCCTCATAGCCCTTCATCCAACTCCTCCTTAGCCCTCATGCCAGGCTCTGTCCCTCTATCTCCCCATAGTCCTTCATACTCCCATGCCAGAGTATGGCACTCTCATGCCCATTCATCCACTGTTCACTGAATAGAAGGAATGAACCATCGTATGACAATGCAATGTACAATAAAAGTTTGTAAACGCAGTCTTCATTTATTACTTCGTAGTTACTACGAGCCAAAGAAGAGTCAATCATTTTGGCTATTTGCAGTGTCAGTAGATGAAGTATTCCTGTAGCATGTAAGCTTGTATAAATAAACATTGTATTGTTTACAGCATAAGCCAGACCAATTCCTGAGAAGGTGGGAATGATGTATGGGGAGAAATTGGATTGTTTAGAACTGTATTCACAGGAGTTTAGAAGAATGAGGAGGAATCTCATAGAAACCTGTACAATTCTACCAGGATTAGACAGCGTAAATGCAGGAAGAATATTCTCAGTGATGAGAGAATCCTGAACAGGGGGTCACAGTCTAAGGATAATTGGCATGTCTTTTTGAATGAAGATGAGGATAAATTTCTTCACACAGGAGTGGTGACCTGTGGGATTCTCTGTCACTGAAAGCAGTTGAGGGTAAAACATTGAATGTTTCCAAGAAGGAGTTAGACATAGATCTTTGGGCTAAAGGCATCAAAGTTGGGAAAGCAGGAACAGGGTACTGAGTTGAATAATCAGCCATGATCATATTAAATGCTAGAGCAGGCTTTAAGGGCCAAGTAGCCCACTCCTGCTCCTGCATTCTATGTTTCCATGGAATACAGATTCAGAGCTGGAAATCAAGCAATATTTTCTGTGATACTAAGGTATTGCAACACTACAAATGTTGATATGGGTTTTTTACTTACCTGAGAGCATGGTTTACATTACAGTGCTGAAATAGATGAGAACCAAAGAAAAGCTGAAAATGTGTTGCTGGAAAAGCGCAGCAAGTCAGGCAGCATCCAAGGAGCAGGAGAATCGACGTTTCGGGCATGAGCCCTTCTTCAGGTTTCCTGAAGAAACATCGATTCTCCTGCTCCTTGGATGCTGTCTGACCTGCTGCGCTTTTCCAGCAACACATTTTCAGCTCTGATCTCCAGCATCTGCAGTCCTCACTTTCTCCGAGAACCAAAGAAAACCTTGCTTGATTGAGAGCTCTAGCTCTCTGAATGAGGCTGACAATTGTAGAATGTTTACTCACACAAGATTAAGATATTTCAAGTGAATGCACTTTTGCTACTAACGTCAGTTTCATTTTCATGCTCTAGATACCTCCTTGTTCAATATTGAAGCTGATATGATTCTGCAGAATGAACAGGCACAAATTGTCTGTCAAATTGGAGCCATCAGTACCCATTTTACAAGATAGTGTCAGGAGATGTTATGAGTGAATTGTGGGATCCCGAATGACAGAATGGACAATCACCATATTATACGCTTTAACCATAAAACAGTAACTTATATAGCATGAATTTGTAATGAGTTCCCTGATTGGACTGTTTACCTTGTCCAACCAGGGAGCCCTGGCTGCCAGGTATATTAAGGGGTGCCAGACATCCTGTTCACTCTGAGAAGTGGCTCTGAAGGTGCTGATGCAAGGTCACGAACAATGCACGTGTTAATAAAAGGTGACTTGGTGATGGGATATCAGCCTTTGTGGAATTATTTCACCTATCACATTACTTTTGTTTAAAGTTAAAAATCCCACACACCAGGTTATAGTTCAAAAGGTTTAATTGGAAGCACATTAGCTTTCGGAGCACTGCTCCTTCATCAGGTGATAGTGGAGGGCTCAATCCTAACACACAGAATTTATAGCAAAAATTTTACATTGTGATGTAACGCTGATGCAAGGTCACGAACAATGCACGTGTTAATAAAAGGTGACTTGGTGATGGGATATCAGCCTTTGTGGAATTATTTCACCTATCACATTACTTTTGTTTAACGTTAAAAATACCACACACCAGGTTATAGTTCAACAGGTTTAATTGGAAGCACATTAGCTTTCGGAGCACTGCTCCTTCATCAGGTGATAGTGGAGGGCTCAATCCTAACACACAGAATTTATAGCAAAAATTTTACATTGTGATGTAACTGAAATTATACATTGAAAAATACCTTGATTGTCTGTTGAGTCTTTCGTCTGTTCAAATACCTTGATAGTTTCACTTCTTTCATGTGTAAATCACAAAACCTTTTTTAAAGGTTGCATTCTCAGGTTAACTGTAAGAATTGGTGTTAGCTAGACAATATGTTGAAGGTGTTAGCCCCCTGTGTTCTCTGTCTATGCCATGATGTTTAGATTGATTCTAATATAAAAAGTGAGATAACATGAGTTTTACATGAATTCATGCAGTTTTTGAGCAAAGTACAATGTAACTGCGAGTACAAATTCACCCCACAAAAAATATGTGTGCATGTGTCTGTGTGTGTGTGCGTCTGTGTCTGGGTTGGGGATTGTGAGTGTGAGAGAGAGTGTAAATGTGTGTGTAGTGAGTGTAGAGTGTCTTAAGTTTTTGTTGCAAACGTTTCGTCCCCTGGCTAGGCGACATCATCAGTGCTTGGGATCCTCCTGCGAAGCGCTTCTTTGATGTTTCCTCCGGTGTTTATAGTGGTCTGTCCCTGCCACTTCCGGTTGTCAGTTTCAGCTGTCCGCTGTAGTGGTTGGTATATTGGGAAGCCAGACAGAGAACAGTCAGGGAATTCCTAGAAGCATGGCATTCATCCACAAACTCCATCAACAAACACATCGACCTGGACCCAATATACCAACCACTACAGCGGACAGCTGAAACTGACAACCGGAAGCGGCAGGGACAGACCACTATAAACACCGGAGGAAACATCAAAGAAGCGCTTCGCAGGAGGCTCCCAAGCACTAATGATGTCGCCTAGCCAGGGGACGAAACGTTTGCAACAAAAACTTCCAGCTCAGCGAACAGAACCACAACAACGAGCACCCGAGCTACAAATCTTCGCACAAACTTTGAAGAGTGTCTTAAGTCTGTGAGGGGGTGCATGTGTGAGTGTGGGAGTGTGTGTGTCTCGGGTGGGGGATTGTGAGTTTCTGTGAGAGAGAGTGTATATGTGTGTGCATGAATATAGGATGGTCCAAGTCTCTGAGAGGATGCATGTGTGAGTGTGAGAGTGTGTGTCTGTAAGGGTGTATATGAGTGTCTGTGTGCGTGTCTGTGTATATGTGTGTGTGTATAGTCAAAGGTAGTCACCTGTATTGTGACATGAACCCAAGGTCCCGGTTGAAGCCCTCCCTATGGGTATGGAACTTAGCTATCAGCCTCTGCTCGACCACTTTTCGCTGCTGCCTGTCCCGAAGACCGCCTTGGAGGATGGTCACCCGAAGGTCCGAGGTCGAATGTCCTGGACCGCTGAAGTGTTCCCCAACTGGGAGGGAACACTCCTGTCTGTTGATTGTTGTGCGGTGCCCATTCATTCGTTGTCGTAGCCTTTGCTCGGTTTCTCCAATGTACCATGCCTCAGGGCATCCTTGCATGCAATGTATAATGAGTACCTGCCACGTACAAGGTGGGAGGTATCCTCACGTGTAATGGTGATATCCATGTCCACACTCTGACACGTCTTGCAGCACCTACCGTGACAGGATTGTATGGAGTTGTCCTGAAAGCCGGGTGAGAAAGTGAGGACTGCAGATGCTGGAGATCAGAGTTGAAAATGTTATGCTGGAAAAGCGCAGCAGGTCAGGCAGCATCCAAGGAACAGGAGAATCGATGTTTCGGGCATAAGCCCTTCTTCAGGAAAGGGCTGAAGAAGGGCTTATGCCCGAAACGTAGATTCTCCTGTTCCTTGGATGCTGCCTGACCTGCTGCGCTTTTCCAGCATAACATTTTCAGCTCTGAAAGCCGGGTGGTAAACAACCACCAAACCTCAAACAGATCATTGTTTGTAGCAAGCTGCCCGGCTTTCAGGACAACTCCATACAACCCTGTCACGGAAGGCGCTGCAAGACGTGTCAGAGTATGGACGTGGATATACTCCTACACACACACAAACACACACACACACAGAGGCACTCCTATACACACACATACACACGGACACACATATACACAGACACTCACACACACCCTTACAGACACACACACTTCCACACTCACACATGCATCCTCTCAGAGACTTAGACCACTCTACACTCATGCACACATGTATGCACTCTCTCTCACAGAAACTCATAACCCCCCACCCCAGACACACACACACTCCCACACTCACACATGTACCCCCTCACAGACTTAAGACACCCTACACTCACTACACACACATTTACACTCTCTCTCACACTCACAACCCTCAACCCAGACAGACAGATAGACACACACACACACATATATTTTGTGGGGTGAATTTGTACTTGCAGAGTTACATTGTACTTTCCTCAAAAACTGCATGGATTCATGTAAATCTCACTTTTTAATTTAGAATCAATCTAAACAGCATGGCATAAACAGAGAACACAGGGGACTAACACCTTCAACTTATGGTCTAACACCAATTGTTACAGTTGACCTGAGAATGCAACTTTTAAAAAAAGGTTTTGTGATTTACACATGAAAGAAGTGAAACAATCATGGTATTCAAACAGATGAAAGACTCAACAGACAATCAAGGTATTTTTCGATGTATAATTTCTATAAATTTTTGCTATAAATTCTGTGCCTTACAATTGTGTCCTCCACAATTACCTGATGAAGGAGCGTCGCTCCGAAAGCTAGTGTGCTTCCAATTAAACCTGTTGGACTATAACCCGGCGTTGTGTGATTTTTAACTTTGTGCACCCCAGTCCAACATCGGCATCTCCGAATCATGACTACTTTTGTTTAGAAATAGATAGATTTTCAAATACAGAAAACGTAATGAACAATCACCTGCACTACTAACCTCAATTAGGATTCTTAATATCGCCTATTGGAAAACATATAATTTAGTTGCTTTCAGGTTTCCTGAACTCACCCTGCTCCCCCAATCCACTACCTCCTTGGAAAAATGTTTGGACAATGCAATCCAAAGACTCAAATACTCAAGTACTTCAATCTCTCCAAGCATTATCTAACATTTAGTTCAAACTCAAAATGACAAGCATTCTTGTAGGTATTGGAAGACAATTATCCTGCCGTACCTGACACTTCTTCTATCACAGTATAG
The DNA here is from genome assembly GCF_004010195.1 of Chiloscyllium plagiosum. Classification (NCBI taxonomy): domain Eukaryota; kingdom Metazoa; phylum Chordata; class Chondrichthyes; order Orectolobiformes; family Hemiscylliidae; genus Chiloscyllium; species Chiloscyllium plagiosum. The sequence continues at coordinate 59,565,077 of NC_057715.1, read as the reverse complement.
CTAGAATTTGCCTCCCATTTTGAAACGTATTTGCTTCTGAATACTGAATAATAGTGGTTGTGCTTCAAGACTTCTTATATTCTTTGATGTGAAAGATGGTTATCAAATTGAAAGCCACTCTAACAGTCTGACTGCTGAGAAGTGCTGCTCTTCATTAGCTTCCTGCTGGTGTTTCTATTCTCTCTGCTGCCGTCACAGTCTTGGATAAGTCTTGGATACGTTCGGTACCCATAGGGAGGGCCTCAACCGGGATCTTGGGTTCATGTCACATTACAGGTGATCACCATTGCACTACACACACACACTCTCACATATACACGGACACAGGTACACACAGACGCGCACACAGACACCCACACACACCCTTAGAATTCTGAGCTCAAAAACTGCATGAATTTATGTAAATCTCTGTTATCTCACTTTTTAGATTAGGATCAATCTAAACATCATGGCATAGACAGAGAACACAGGGGGCTAACAACTTCAACATATTGTCTAGCTATTACCATTGTTAACAGCTACCCCGAGAATGCAAGTTTAAAAAAAAGGTTTTGTGATTTACACATGAAAGAAGTGAAATTATCACTGTATTCTAACAGATGAAAGGCTTAACAGACGATCAATTTTTCAATTATAATTTTTGCTATAAATTTTTGCTATAAACGTTTGCTATAAATTCTGTGTTACGATCGAGCCCTCCACTATCACCTGATGAAGGAGCGTCGCTCCGAAAGCTAGTGTGCTTCCAATTAAACCTGTTGGACTACAACCTGGTGTTGTGTGATTTTTAACTTTGGATAAATCCAGTTGTATGTCTCCCACTGATGCTTCTGCTGTTTCTGGCAATACATAACAGTCATCCACTACTGCCCAGTTTCACTGTTAAAAGATCAAACAGTAATAGAGCATAGAAGCTTTTCAGCTTTGGTTATTTTAAAATTGCAGATTTGTTACACTACAATTTAATTTCTACGACATCAACAAAAAAAATTCTATCTACAAAAATATTGAAGCAATAGTTAAAATTAAATCCTCGTTTTCCTATGAATAGAATTACAATACCAACAAAACATGGCAAATTTTAAGTTTTTCTATAATACTGTTTATACCAGTGCAAATTTATTTTACTGCTGCACGTAGGGCTAGAATTATTGCTCACAATACCATCCTCCTAATATCAGTTGGGATTTTAAAAAAAAGCAATACTTAGAACGGGAAGCTGAATCAACATTGCCCACTTTATATTATCCCACTCTATCTCCCATCTTAAATTATATCCACATTTTGTGTACATTTGTACATTCTTTAAAATTGGTAATGTATAATTTTGTCAAGTATAACCCGATATCCACAAAGTCATTAGCGTTAAGGAATAACTAAAATTCTAGAAACACATAGCATCGGTACAATGGCAGTTAAATTATTGCTAATTAAACAGATCCCCTAATGTGGTTTTATTTATGTTTTCAGTCATCTTAAACACTTTAGTTTAAATCCGTTTGTATCCATTCAGCATGACAGAATTGTGCAAACCCAACTTATGAACTACCTCCTTACTTGGATCACAATTTAAAAAGCAGGAACAGGCTTCTATTTAAATAAAAGCAAATTACTGCAAATGCTGGAATCTGAAACCAAAAGAGAAAATGCTGGAAAATCTCAGCAGGTCTGGCAGCATCTGTAAGGAGAGAAAAGAGCTGACGTTTCAAGTCTAACTGACCCTTTGACAGATGCTACTGCAAACTTCAACAGTGATTATATTCAGATACAACAGAATTTAAGTGGACTTTTGAGAAAAACCAAATTATTTGATACCAAAGGAGTGAGAGAGAGATACAACAGTGCAATTTCTGGACGCATCAGACACCAATGTCGATGTGATCATTAATCAGCTGACAGTCAAACATGAGGAATACGCTTCTACTAATCTGCTTACTGAATTCATATTTAGACTGTAACATAAATAATAATACTTCCCAACGTTATGGATGTAGATTACAATAGACTATGTTCATAAACTAATGTTCATCCTATCTAGCATGTCATGCGAACTCTATGCTTTTTGAGGTTACAGCTGAAATAATGTCAACACCACAGTAACCAAAGCAATTTCTTCTCAGGTGTTCTCATCGTTTCAATTGACACTTACACATCAGCCGCCAAACAGATTGTTGTCCATTTGCCACCAGCTCGTGCTGTGATTTGGGAAGTTGTGTCACCAGATGCAATCTTGAGTGTCTACTTGTAAGACTGAACTTTGATTCTATTTTTGGAGAGCTGGCAATCAGTAAAAAGAACTTTTCATGCCATGTCTGTTGAGGTTTCTCAGGTGAAATTAATGGACTGGCACAAACAGTTTGAACATGAGAAAAGGATGAAATCATCTCAGAAAGAGAGGGAAACAACATTGGAATTATAAAGGAAGAAATGTAAATAAGAACCTGGAAGTTGAATTGCAAGCGGAAAGTGAAGAGAGGCATGTGGGAGAGAAAAATAAAAAGAATAAGAATAAGACTTTTTTTTTAAAGTAGCCTTTGAGACATTGAAGATAAAAGAAAGTCTGTTGCATTGTTTTTCAGCAATCCAGTACATTGGACAGAATTGTATAAAGGTCAGAACAACACCGACTATGGCAAGATTTGTGGGAAAGTCAGTTGAGAAATCTGGTGAGGTTAATCTCGGTATCAGAAGTGGCATGGTTTATCAGAGAGAAGTCATGATAGTTGTGAGAGGCTGGCAAATATTGGATGCCAATATCCATGGATAAGGTATGTGTTTGTAACTGGAACTACATGGTACCACATCAACTGACAACATATATATGTTTATTGTGCCTAAGTCTGAGGGCTTGAAGGTGAAGTAGTTTGAAATAAGAACATTTGAAGATTGTATGTCCGGTGAGTATCAGTGATAAAAGATAAAAGGACAAGCACCAAACTTTGCATTGAAAAATGTTTCTCTAGGAATGGTAAAATCTTCCTGCAGTTGGAAGCGATGTATCTAACTAAATTACGAGAGATCATGAAAGCCAAATTGATCTAATTATCAAAAAACCATTAGTAGAATTGCCTACCAGAGCTAAGAAGGCAAAAATAATTGACAGACTGGCACAACATTCAGACTTGATAGAAATGCAGGAGACAGAAGTTGCTCCAAATAATGAGATATTGGAGTTTGTTAAAATCAAGTTACAGCTGAAACGGTTTGAACATGAGAAAAGGATGAAACCATCTCAGAAAAAGAGGGAAACAGCATTGGAATTATAAAGGAAGAATGTAAATAAGAAGGCTGGAAGGTGAATTGCAAGGGGAAAGTGAAGAGAGGCATGTGGGAGAGAAAAATAAAAGAATAAGAATAATAAGGACTAAATAAGAAAAATAAGAATAAGAGGGAATGGGTCTGGGTGGATTACTCTTTGGAGGGTTGGTGTAGACTTCTTGGAAGGGCCGAAGGGCCTGTTTCCACACTGTAAGGAATCAAATCTTAAAATTATGCAATTAAAAATGTAGAAGGTGGAGAGGATTCCGATGAGGAAAATTATAGTCACAATCTAAAGTCCAGTACAGAAATGTTTAAGTTTATGCAGGTTGTACCAAAATTAAAGAAAAATAACGTGTCAACATTCTTTATGTTACTTGTGAAAATAGCAAGACAAATGAAGTGACCAAATGGAAATTAAACACTGCCCATGCAGAGCAAGTTGACAGGTAGAGAAGGAAAAGGTAATGCTGCGCTGTCAGAGGAGGTTTCTGTGCCTTCAGACAGTAAAGAAGAGACTAATTTGTTTGTATACGAATTAGGTCCTGACATGTACAGACCTACAAATCTACATTGAATTTGGAAGGGTAAAACATGTTTATTTTGGTAGGTGGATACAAGCATTAGGAATTGAAACCATGTATAAAACTCTTAGAGATATGATTCTCTTGGAAGAATTAAAAAATACCTTTTCTAATTTGAACTATTGCTTTGTCTTTTCACTCACTTGGGACACCGCCACTTTTCTCCCACTTGCACCACCATTAACAGCTGGGGAAGCCACTTCCATCACTCTAAACACCTCCCTTTCTCTTATCAATAGAGAAAACAATGGGACAGAAAAGGCAAAGATGGGTGGTTATCTGCCCAATCTAAGAGATGAGGTTCCTGTCTAGGCAGCAGACTGACTGTGTCCAAGCACCCGAACTGGTATCAGAGCCTCTCTTTGATCTTCTGTGCTGCAATCTGTTGGTTGAAGGGTGTGTCCCCTTGATGTGACTGAGGACTGCTGATGACAATGACAAGAATCCTGGACAGAAAAGGCAAAGATGGGTGGTTATCTGCCCAATCTAAGAGATGAGGTTCCTGTCTAGGCAGCAGACTGACTGTGTCCAAGCACCTGAACTGGTATCAGAGCCTCTCTTTGATCTTCTGTGCTGCAATCTGTTGGTTGAAGGGTGTGTCCCTTTGATGTGACTGAGGACTGCTGATGACAATGACAAGAATCCTGGGTTTATGTCTGTGCTAAATTACAAGGTAAGAGAAGTTCTGTGACCTATTATCTCCAGCAGGCGGATCAAGCAAAGCAGATAAAAGCAAGGTGAGGCAATGGAGGGATGGAGTGAGCACCCAGACAGGTTCCGCGTGAGTGAGCTGTCAGAGAAAGAGCAGCCCTGTGATGTACCCTGGTCCAATCTATCAGTTGGATGCCTGTCCCTGAATGTAAAGTGTTCTTGCAGCAGCATTGTAATGATAGTTGCTACTACACTCGCAAGTGCAGCTTTAAAGTGCAGAAGCGTACTGTAGGTAGATTGGAAATGTGCCATGATAATGTAGAGAGGTGGGCAAGTGTATGATGCCATGATCCATGAACATGGGGTGCATGTTGTTACTGCCCATGGAGTGTATCCTGAAGTGTTGGTGCTCTGTGTCTAAAATATAGTTCCAGAAGAGCAAGCAATGAATGAAGCCACCAGATGAAGGTGCAATGCCTATTGAAGTTATCATTTGAATATTAATACAGAGATCTAGATAATGGGGACCTGCAATGAAGTATCTTCATGGTAGATGGCAGAGTTTGAGTTCAATAAAAATATGGAATTAAGAGATTAATGATGAGCCTGAAAACCATCTGATTCACTTATACCTTTAAACGAGAGAAATCATCCTCATCTGGTCTGGCCATAATGTTACTCCAGATCCACAACAATGTAATTGACTTTTAACTGCCCACTGGGCAATTAGGGATGGTTAATAAATGCTGGACTAGTCAACAATACCTATATCTTGTGAATGGATAAGTAAATTAGGAACTTGTCCAGCCTTCTTTGCTGAGAATGTTCGGTCCCCACGGTGAGTGACAGGATAGGAGGTTGAATATTAATGAGGTGAGATTAGGATGGGAGTACGGTAACTCAGTGGTTACCTCATAGCGCCAGGGACCTGGGTTCAATTCTAGCCTTGGGCAACTGTCTGTGTGGAGTTTTCATGTTCTCCCAGTGCCCGCATGAGTTTCCTCCCGCAGTCCAAAGGTGAGTAGGTTAGGTGGATTGGTCATGTTAAATTGTCTTGTAGTTTCTAGGGATGTGCAGGCTAGGTGGATTAGCAATGGGAAATGCAGGGTAATGGGGATAGGTTGGGGGTTGGGTCTCGATGGGATGCTCTTTGGAGAGGTCAATGAAGACTCGATGAGTCGAATGGCTTCTTTCTGCACTGTAGGGGTTCTATGATTTGAGATCTGTGGTTAATTATGCTGGCAACAAGTAATAATCCTCCTCAATTGACATCTCACTACTGCCTCGTGAGACTCCCACCTTGATGTCCAATCTCTCTGGAAAATGCTGCAGTTACTCCCACGTTCAAGATAAGGCTTGCTAGACTTCATCTGTAATCCTCCCACATCATTCAGATCCTTTATGATTTTGTCAAGTGAATGAAAAGATTGCAACTGTTAAGATGTCGGGAGTAAATTGACAATTATGAGCCAATCTAGAAAACTAAAACATTTATCTATTACGCCCACAAATTTGAGAACAGTGGAGGTTGGGAGAGTTAAAGGAAACTATGGTAAAGAAAGAACAACTGGGAATATCATAAAAGTCCTCCTCAGATCAGGAGAAAAGATGTTGAAGGTAGAGGTGAAGATCAAATGCCTAAGTATTTCCATTGTGATAAAGCGGGACATTTTTGCTCAGGCTGTTGAAAGTTGCAAGGGAAACCCCGTGGGACTTAATGAGGTTTGTAAAACTGAGCTGGAAAATGGATCTCAAAAGGATAATACCACAGATCAAATGACATCTAGGAAACTGGAGGTGAAAGCTATGATGATTGCAGAAGAGGTTAATAAGGAATGTGAAAGATATGAAAAGGTTTTGTCAAAAGGGAAGATAACCACTTTCTCTTCAAAGATGTGCAGAGGGACAGGTAATGTTGATGACACAAAGGTAGATGAAAGAACAGGTGGTGTCGAGGAAGCAGGAGGCTACAGAAGGACTGGGAAAGTAAGAAAAGTGGGTAAAAAAGTGGCAAATGGAATACAGTATAGGGAAGTTTGAGCATATGTACACTAGTAGGAAGAATAGAAGCATACGCTATTTTCTAAACAGGAAAAAAATGTAATGAGACAGGAATAATTAATGACCTCATAGTCAGGGATCCTCTTGGAAGGAATGATTGCAGTATGGTTGAATTTAAAATACAGCTGGATAGTGTGAAGATAAAGTCCAATACCAATGCCCTATACTTGAAGAAGGGGTCCATGATAGAATGAGGGAGGACCTGGCTAAAGCAGACTGGAAACAGAGAGTTTATGGTGTGGCATTAGACAAGCAGTGGAGGACCTTCAAAGAAATTTTTCAAAGTGCTCAACTAAAGTATATTCCAGTGAGAAGGAAGGACTGTAAGAGGAGGGGTAATCTGCCATATTTGTCTAAGGAAATAAGGCAGGCTATCAAAGTGAAAGAGAAGGCATACAAAGTAGCCAAAAACAGCAGGAATCTAGAAGATTGGGAAAATTTTAAAGGTCAACAAAAAACCACAAAAAGAGCAAGAAAGAAAAGTAAGATAGAGCATGAGAGAAAAAGACTAGCACAGAATATAAAGACAGATAGCAAAAATTTCTATAAATATATAAAACGAAGAAGAATGGTTAAAGTAAATGTTGGTCTTTTAGAGGATGAGAAGGAGCAGTTGGTTATCGGATAAGGTGAAATGGCTGAGACATTGAACAGGTATTTTGCATCAGTCTTCATGATGGAGGATACGAATAATATTCCAGTATTTGACAAAGAGACAAAGGTAGGTGAGGACCTGGAAACAATCATTATTACAGAAAAGTTAGTGTTGGGTAAGCTAATGGAGCTAAGGATAGATAAGTCTCCTGGCCCTGATGAAATGCATCCCAGGGCACTAAAAGAGATGGCAGGAGAAATAGTGGGTGGACTGGCGGTAATTTTCCAAAATTCGCTGGGTTCTGGGGCAGTCCCAGCAGATTGGAAAACAGCAAATGTGACACCACTGTAGACAAAAGATGGGGAATCATAAAGCAGTGAGCTTAACCTCTGTAATGGAGAAGATGTTTGAGTCTATTATCAAGGAAGAATTAGCAGGTCAACTCAAAAGATATTGTCCCATTGTACAGACACAGCATGGGTTCACGAAGGGCAGGTCATGCTTTACACATCATTTGGAATTCTATGAAGACATTTCAAGCAGGGTGAACAATGGGGACCCAGTGGATGTGGTGTACCTAGATTTCCAAAAGGCCTTTGACAAGGTGCCAGACATGAGCCTGCTGCATAAGATAAGGACGCATGGCGTTAGAGGTACAGTATTAACATGCATAGAGGATTAGTTGACTGACAGGAAGCAAAGTGTGGGGATAAATGGGTGCTATTCTGGCTGGCAACCAGTGACTAGCGGTGTGCCTCAGGGATCAGTGTTGGGACCACAATTATTTACAGTTTATGTAGATGATTTAGAATTGGAAACCACGTGTACAGTGTCAAAATTTGCTGATGACACTAAGATGGGTGGCAGAGCAAAGTGTGTAGAGGACTGTGAAACTTTGCAGAGGAACATTGATACATTGAGTGAGTGGGCAAACGTCTGGCAGATGGAATACAATGTTCGTGAATGTGAAGTCATACATTTTGGTAGGAGTAACAGCAAAATAGATTATTACTTCAATGGTAAAAATTTGCAGCATACTGATTTGCAGAGGGACCTGGGTGTACTTGTGCATGAATCACAGAAGGTTGGTCTGTAGGTACAACAGGTAATTTGGAAGGCAAATGGAATTTTGTTCTTCATTGCAAAAGGGATTGAGTTTAAAAACAGAGAGGTTATGTTGCAGCTGTACAAGGTGCTGGTGAGGCCACACCTGGAGTACTGCGTGCAGCTTTGGTCTCCTTACTTGAGCAAGGATGCACTGGTACTGGATGGGATGCAGCGGAGGTTTCACTAGGTTGATTCTGGAGTTCAGTAGGTGTGTGTATGAGGAGAGACTGAGTAGATTGGGATTATATTCATTAGAATTCAGAATAATGGGGGGGGAATCTTATAGAAACATATAAAATTATGAAGGGAATCGATAAAATAGAAATAAATAGAATGTTTCTACAGGTAGGTGAAACTAGGACAAGAGGGCATGACCTCAAGATTAGAGGAAGCAGGTTTAGAACTGAACTGAGAAGGAACTTCTGCACCCAGAGGGTTGTTAATCTCTGGAATTCTTTGCCCAGGGAGGTAGTTGACGTTACTGCAGTAATTGTTTGTAAAGCTAAGGTAGATACCTTTTTGAAAATTAAAGGATTTAAGGAATATCATGAAAATGCAGGTAAATGGAGCTGAGGCCATGAAAAGATTGGCCATGATCTTATTGTGTGTCGGAACAGGCTCGAAGGGCCGGACGGCTTACTCCTGCTGCTAGTTCTTACGTCCTTATGAAACGCTTTGGAAATCTGAAGTACAAAGGGACTCAGGAGACCCAGTACAGGATTGTCTTAAGGTCAACATGAAGGTTCAGTTGGCAGTTAGGAAGATAAATGCAATGTAAGTATTTATGTTCAGAGGGTGAGAATACAAAGGCAGAGATGTACTGCTGAAACTGTATTAGGCTGTGGGCAGACCACATTTGGAATATTGTGAGCAGTTCCATGTCCCTTATCTGTGAAAGGAAATGTTGGTTTTGGAGGAAGTCCAGAGGAGGTTCACAAGAATGATCCCAGGAAGGACAAACTTGTCACATGAGGAGAGGTTGGGAACTCTAGGTCCATAAGGTCATAGAGTGATAAAGTCATACAGTATGAAAACAGACCCTTCCATCTAACCAGTCCTTTCCAAACATAATCAGTCCCACCTGCCTGCTCCTGGCCCATATCCCTCTAATTGAAACTTACAGAATACTGAGAGGCTTGAATAAAGTGGGTCGAGAGAAGACCTTTTCACTAGTAGAAGAGACTAGGACCCAAGAGCACAGTCTCAGAGTGAAGGGATGAATCTTGAGAACTGAGATGAGGTAGAATTTCTTCAGCCGGAGTGTGGTGAATCTACAGAACTCATTGTCAAGTCACTGAATTTATTTAAGAAAGAGAAAGATAGGTTCTTAATTAGTAAGGGGATCAGAAGTTACATCTTTCTTAAATAGTGGCACCATGTTAACCACCCTTTAGTCTTCTGACATCACACTGGTGGCTATCGATGATACAAATATTTCAGTAAGGTGACCAGCAATCACTTCCCAACTTCCAACAAAATTCTAGAATGAACTGATCAGGCCTCAGGGATTTATTAGATTAGATTGCTTACAGTATGGAAACAGGCCCTTCGGCCCAACAAGTCCACACCGCCCCGCCGAAGCACAACCCACCCTACACATACCCCTTACCTAACACTACGGGCAATTTAGCATGCCCAATTGACCTGACCTGCACATCTTTGGACTGTGGGAGGAAACTGGAGCACCCGGAGGAAACCCACGCAGACACGGGGAGAATGTGGAAACTCCACACAGTTAGTCGCCTGAGGCGGAAATTGAACCCGGGTCTCTGGCGCTGTGAGGCAGCAGTGCTAATCACTGTGCCACCGTGCCGCCCAAGACATCCAGCTCTTTCTTCCCTGTAACATGGACTCTTCTGACTCTATGACTCTATGCTTCCTCAATGACCTTCTCTCCATTATAAATTCAGAAGTGGAAATATTCAAATCATTTAGCACCATTGACAATTTAGACTGACAAATGGCAAGTAACATTCACATTGTACAAATACTGAGCACCAATCAACTTTACAAGGAAGGATCTTTTCATTATCCCTTCACATTCAAAGATGTTACCACCACTGAATTCCTCACATTCTGGGGGTTACCACAAACCATGAACTGAACTAGACTCGCCATATAAATGTAATGGCTATAATAGCAGGTCAGAGGCTAGGAATCTGCACAACATAACTTTTCTCTTGATTCCCTAAAGCCTGATTTCCTCCTCAAGGCGCAAGTCAGGAAATTGGTGGAATACGCATCACTTCCCTGCTTGTGTGCAACTCCTACAGCAATCAAGAAACTTGACACCATCCAGGACAAATCAGCCCATTTGGTTGCCACAAACTTTCGCTTTCTCCACTGCTGATGCACAATAGCAGCAGTATGTTCTGCAGAAATTCACCAAGGTTCCTTATAAAGCAACTTCCAAACCCACAACTACTTGCATCTAACAGATACATGAGAACCTCATGATCTGTTTGGGGTCAGGTTAGCTCAGTTAGTTAGATGGCTGGCCTTACAGTGCAGGATAATGCTAACAATGTGAGTTCAATTCCCACATCATAAAGTCTCACCCTCTCCAGTCAACCCCCTATCTGAGGTGGGGTGACCCTCAGATTAAACTACCACCTGTTGTCTGTGTGTAAAGACAGTGGGGCTGGGATGAATTCACATGATGGTGGCTGGGAGGAAAAACCTTTTATTCCTGCATGGTGGCTCAGTGGTTAGCACTGCTGCCTCACAGCACCAGGGTCCCAGGTTCAATTCCAGCCTTGGGTGACCGTCTGTGTGAAGTTTGCACATTCTCCCTGTGTCTGTGTAGGTTTCCTCCTGTGATCCAAAGATGTGCAGGTCAGGTGAAATGGCCATGCTAAATTGCCCATAGTATTAGGTATGTTAGTCAGAGAGGGTGGGTTACTCTTCGGAGGATCAATGTGGACTCGTTGGGCCGAAGGGAATCTAATCTTTGGGCGGCACGGTGGCACAGTGGTTAGCACTGCTACCTCACAGTGCCAGAGACCCGGGTTCAATTCCCGCCTCAGGCGACTGACTGTGTGGAGTTTGCACGTTCTCCCCGTGTCTGCGTGGGTTTCCTCCGGGTGCTCCGGTTTCCTCCCACAGTCCAAAGATGTGCAGGTCAGGTGAATTGGCCATGCTAAATTACCCGTAATGTTAGGTAAGGGATAAATGTATGGGTATGGGTGGGTTGCGCTTCGGCGGGTCGGTGTGGACTTGTTGGACCGAAGGGCCTGTTTCTACACTGTAATGTAATCTAATCTAAAATCTAAACACCAACGTTTCAAGTCGAATAGGAATGGGGAATAAAGGCTGGTACAGCCAGCAAAGCCAACATCTCCTGAATGAATAAAAAGAATTGGTGCATGAGAACTAAAACAAAGCAGTGTGCATGCTGACGATCTGAAACAAATACTGAAATTGCTGGATAAACTCAGCAGGTCTGGCAGTATCTGTGGAGAGAAAGCAGAGTTAACATTTTGAGTCCAGTGACCCTTCTTCAGAACTGCTTCAGGTGCATCTGGACATCAATAACAGGCCTGTGACATGATTGTTGTGAGATGATTGCATTTAAAGACTAACAACTGACTTCTTTTTAAAAAAAAATTGTGATATAGAATTTATGACAGATGTGTAGAGTCATAGAGTCATAGAGATGTACAGCACGGAAACAGACCCTTCGGTCCAACTCGTCCACGCCGACCAGATATCCCAACCCAATCTAGTCCCACCTGCCAGCACCCGGCCCACATCCCTCCAAACTCTTCCTATTCACATACCCATCAGAAGCCTTTTAAATGTTGCAATTGTACTAGTCTCCACCACTTCTTCTGGCAGCCCATTCCATACACGCACCACCCTCTGCATGAAAAAGTTGCCCCTTAGGTCTCTTTTAGATCTTTTCCCTCTCATCCTAAACCTATGTCCTCTAGTTCTGGACTCCACCACCCTGGGAAAAGACTTTGTCTATTTATCCTATCCATGCCCCTCATGATTTTATAAACCTCTATAAGGTCACCCCTCAGCCTCCGATGCTCCAGGGAAAACAGCCCCAGCCTATTCAACCTCTCCCTTTAGCTCAAATCCTCCAACCCTGGCAACATCCTTGTAAATCTTTTCTGAACCCTTTCAAGTTTCTCAACATTATTCTAATAGGAAAAAGACGAGAATTACATGCAATATTCCAAAAGTGGAATAACCAATGTCCTGAACAGCTGCAACATGATCTCCCAACTCCTGCACTCAATACTCCATCCAATAAAGGAAAGCATACCATTATCCTATCTTCCTGTGACTCTACTTTCAAGGAGCTATGAATCTGCAATCCAAGGTCTCTTTGTTCAGCAACACTCCCTAGTATATAAGCCCTGTTAAGATTTGCTTTCCCAAAATGCAGCACCTTGTATTTATCTAGATTAAACTCCATCTGCCACCTCTCAGCCCATTGACCCATCTGATCAAGATCCCATTGTAATCTGAGGTAACCTTCTTCACTGTCCACTACACCTCCAATTTTGATGTCATCTGCAAACTTACTAACTGTACCTCTTATGCTCGCATCAAATCATTTATATAAATGATGAAAGGTAGTGGACCCAACACCGATCCTTGTGGCAATCCACTGGTCACAGGCCTCCAGTCTGAAAAACAACCCTCCACCACCTTCTGTCTTCTACCTTTGAGCCAGTTCTGAATCCAAATGGCTAGTTCTCCCTGTATTCCATGAGATCTAGCCTTGCTCATCAGTCTCCCATGGGGAACCTTGTCGAACGCCTTCCTGAAGTCCATATAGATCACGTCTACTGTGCTGCGCTCATCAATCCTCTTTGTTACTTCATCAAAAAACTCAATCAAGTTTGTGAGCCATGATTTCCCACGCACAAAGCCATGTCGATTATCTCAAGACATTCATAAAAATATTTAAATTGACTTGATGAAAGAATATGCTTGACAGTAATGATGCAAATAAATATGTAACACAGTTGGTGAACTGGGGATATGCAGTATCTTATTTATATTACTGCACCAGAAACCAAAAACCTGGACTAATAATTTTAAAAAGGGCATACTTTTATAGCTCACTCAAATAGTTGTGCTGCCACTTTCAATTTAAATACCAGTTATTAAAAAAATATCAGGAATATTGACCATGAAACTATACATTGTTGTAAAATTCTAACATGTTCTCAAATGCCCTTTCAGGAAGGAGATCTGCCATCTTTAAGGAGTCTGGCTGATCTGTGACTCCAGACCCATAGCAGTACGGCTGACTCCACAAATCCCTTGGGTGGCTTATATTATTGTAGTCAAGACTATTAACTTCTCAAGGAAAATTAGTAATTACCAGGGAAGCTCATTTCCTCTGAATAAATTTTTTAAAATATTTGACAGCAGAAGCTTAAAATGTAAAAATGTCCACATTATGATTGAATCTCACAAGGTCCATTTGTGTCAGCATTCCCTCATTTATGCAGCGGTTTAGAACTGCTCAACCAGAAAAGAAAAAGTTTCACGCAGCAGAAAAATGAACCTATTATAGGTTTTGCACAGAAGTCATATAAGTATTATCATGACTGGAAAATTATTTGAGTATCATTCTGTACAATAGCAATGAATAGGTTTATCTGGCAATCAACAGCTTGCCTCACTTGAAGCTATACATTCATCTCACAAACGTAATTGTAAAATAAATTCCTCTCTAAAGCATACTCCTTGCACACGAAAAGTGAATTTATAAAATCCATTCAATTGCGTCAACCCTGATAGATATTTTAAAATTGATTTTATGCAGTATTTTAATTCCTATTATGATAGTGTGATAATGAATCCTAAATTTAACACTAATGAAATTTATAATAACCAGAGATATATCAGATTTATGTGTCCCCTGCTGGAGGATGGAAATTATTTATTATAATTTTAAAACCTCGCACTGTTAAAGTAAGAAAGCAGATATTCAGTTTGCCAGTGATTTTACAGTCCAGCTGACACCATTCTGTAAAGGAAAATGTGAACACTCAGTGTATTTTTAGTGTGGTATTTTGGATTTATGAACAATTATAATAATTTGGTATTGAAGATAATGGTTTCTTGATGTCTGCCCTGCTACTCAATGAGATCATAGTTAATCTGATATCCTCAACACCACTTTCCTGCATTTTCTCCAAAGACTTCATTCTCTTACTGATTAAAATTCTGTCTGTCTCAATCTTGTATATTCTTAATGACACAGCCTCTACAGCTCTCAATGAGAAAGACATTCACAAATTCTCTACCTTCTGACAGAAGGAATTCCTCTTCAGTTTTGTCTGAAAATGGGCACTCCACTTATTCTGGGATTATGCCCTGTGTCCTTGAATTTCCCATGAGGGTAAACAGCCTCTCCACAACCCCTGTCAAGTTTTCTTGGAATTTTATACATTTCAATAAGATCTCCTTTCCTTCTTCTGAACAGTCAAGGAATACCAGACAAACCTACTCCATCGCTCTGCACAAGAAAATACAACCATGCTGCAGATCAGCCTAATGAACCTTGTGTGGAGTGTCTCAAATGCCAGTAAATCCTTCCTTCGAAATGGAAGCTAAACTGTTGTGTGTTCCAAGTGTGGTTTGACTTGTGCCTTGGATAGTTTAGCAAGACTGTGCAACTTTAATACTCCATTTGTCTGAAATAAAGGCCAGTATTTCCTTTGCCTTCCTTATTACCTGCAAAACTTGAATGCTAGCATAGTGATTGTAATGAGTTTAGCCAGGTGGACCCTATACAATATGAGCTCCATGATGGGGTCTATTAGTCTAGTCCAATCAGGGAGCCCTGGCTGATAAATATAACTAGCAGTGTTCAGAGGTTCTGCTCACTCTGAGAGCTGACTGTGAGGAAGCCAGACCAATGTCAAGTACTATGCAGGTGTAAATGAATTTGGTGACAAGATATCAGTCTCTGTGGAGTTACTTCAGTGGCAACAAGAAAAACAAAAACATTACTAAAGAAATTTACTCGCAACGTTTATTTTTGTGTTGCAGTAAGCATTTCTGGCATCATGCCATTATTTCGGAAGCTTGACTTGTTTGATCATGCCATTGAAAACTGTGCCCAGTCTGTGGAAAGAGTGCATTATTTTTTTCCAGGCAAATGACATTGGGGCTGATGAAAAGCAAAGAATAATGCATTTTACAGTTTGTGGATACATAGCTTTTCCAGTTATTAGGAGTTTGACATTTCCTGAGGCACTAGTTACTAAAATCTTTCAAGAGTTGATGGATCTATTTAAGGAATAATATGACCCCAATCATCCTCTAATTCGGAGATGTTATCAGGTTTAATCAACAGCTGGAGAACCAGTATCAGGATTTTTGACGAGGTTAAGATGACTGACAGAAGCATGTGACTTTGGGTTAACCCTCAATGAGATGCTGAGAGACCATTTGGTATGTAAGATTAATGATGTAACCATGGAAAAGCATCTACTAGTTGAAGCCCAGCTGGACTTCAAACAGGCACTACCTCTGGCTTTATCATTAGAAATTGCAGCAAGGGGAGCATATGAGTTACAGGGTATACTGATGGAAGTGAACATCCTCACCAGGCCGACTGAGCTTAGGGGACACCATTTGAGTGAAGTCAATTGCATAACCTCACAGAGGACGTAGCCTGAACAGAGGGACTCTGGGTCAGCCCATAGGAGAACGCCAAAACAAAGCCTTGGCCAAACAGTTAATGTTTTCTTCAGAATGTGGGCCGGCAAGCCATTCCAGTTGCTGCCAGTATACAGACTTGAGATAGCACAACAATCCTATTAGATCTCAACTGAGTAAGAAAACTCAGGCTGGTATCCAGGAGAGTACACATTCTGGAAAGTTCACCTGTATTTGATTTGGAACAGTTAAATTGTTTAGCAACCATCCAAGTCAGAACCAATCAAATGAACATCCGGTTAATAGGTCACCCACTTCTAATAGAGGTTGATATCAGCACGGCTGTATCAGTGATTGCAGAATCAGTCTGTAACAAAATCCGCTTAACTTTGCATAAGATCTCTGCTAGACTGAGACCCTATTCTGGGGAACCTTTACAGATTAAGGGTACAACTTCTGTTTCCTCTTGTATGAGACACAGCTCGTTCAGTTATCCCTGATTGAGGCCCAAGCCTGAGGGTGAATTTTTCTCAATCAATTTTATCCTAAATGATACAACATTTTTAGATTAGAAAATGCTGCCTGTGTGAAGTCCTAATTAAATACCCAGATATTTTACAGGAAGGTCCAGAGACTATCAAAGGTGCCAAGGACGAATTGCATGGTGACTAGGAAGCAATTCCATAAAAATGCAAGTCCTGCCCAGTGCCATTTGCCTTCTGTGCCTTATCTGCCTTAGTGGCAGAAACCAGAAGGCTGGAAAGTGAAGGAATCATCTAATCAGTGCAGTTGTGCCATGGACAGTATCAGTCACACCAATTGTGAAGCATGATGTTTGATTTGCCTTTGTAGGGATTTCAGACAAACAGTAACCCACTTTTCACAGCTGGATAAATACCCAATCCTTCTCATTGAGGACATATATGCAAAGCTGGCAAGAGGGCTGACTTTCACAAAGCTGCACATAAGCAATGTCATAGTGTACCTGCAGTTGCAGTTAGGTGATGTTTCCCAGAAGTATGCTACAGTTAATACCCATAAGGGCCAAACACACCTTCTAGGTAAAGCAGCACTTTACCTGCACTCACTCAATCTCGTCTACTGCATTCGCTGCTCACAATGTGGCCTACTCTACATTGAGAAATGAAGTATAGACTGGGTGACTGCTTTGTCGAACACCTACGTTCTGTAGGCAAAAAAGGCCCTTAGCTTCCTGTTGCCTGCTACTTCAACACATCACCATGTTCCCTGGCCAATGTCCCTGTCTCCAGCGCAGTTCAGCACAAGCCAGAAGAACAGCACCTTATTTTCTGCTTGTGCACTCTACAGCCTCCGGACACAATATTGGGTTCAGCAGTTTTAGGGCTTGAGGCATCTTGTCCCATGTCCTTTCCCCAAACTCCACACACCAGGCCTTGTTATCACAGGGTCTGCTATTGCACATGAGCCATTGTTAAGCCCTATAGTACTCATTAGTAACTATTCATTCTCCTAGGCTGACTATTACACATTCCTTTGTCTGTCATACTCTTCTTCTCTCTCTTTGGATTCTATCTCCCTCTATTGTTTACTCCTTAACCCTCCCCATACTCTATTATCTGCATAAAAAAAGAACTTTTTTCTAGCTACCATGAGTTCTCAAGAAGGGTCAATGGACCTGAAATGTTAAGTCTGGTTTCTCTCTGCAGATTCTGCCAAACCCACTGAGATTTTCTAGCATTTTCTGTTTTTGTTTCTGATTCTCAATATCTGCAGTATATTTTCCTATTTTTATTAAATATTTTGCTTCAGTTTTCACTATAGAGGACACAAAGATATTCCAGTTATAGCTATAAATCAGGAAGTGGAAAGGAAAGAGGAACTTATTGAAATTACAATCATGAGGGATATGGTTTCGAGCGAAGTAATGGAGCAAAAAAGCCCATAGCTCCCAATGGATGCCATCCTCAACTCTTAAAAGAGCTACTTAATGAAGTAAATAATGTCTTGGTGTTAATTTTCCAAAGTGTGTTAGATTCTGAAAAGGCTACATCTGATTGGAAAGTAGCAAATATAAGTCCTCTATTCAGGAAGAGAATTGTTCTTTGTTTCACTCTCCACAGTTGCTGCCAGACCTGCTGAATTTCTCCAACAATTTCTGTTTATATTGCAGATATACCACAATTTGTTTTGTAATTTTGGAGTCTGTATTGATTTCAACTAAGTCCCTGCTATGAGCAGGAGGCACCCTTATGAAGTGAAGGTTAACTAATGGAGGGTCAGCACCTGATATGTCCCAGTAGTTTTTTGCAGAGGTGTGTTAGTGGAATGTGAATGGCTAATTATCAGCCCATCCTTTCAGGTGGATGTGATTTATGAATGTCTTTTGATTCAGAGATGGGACTTCCACCACTTAACTAGAGCTAACATGTTAAGCTTTAATCATTTTTGATATGTTCTTGCTTTCAAATATACTTAAAATAATTTTCCCAAATTTCAATACTTACTTTAATTTTAAACTAAAACATTTGGTTTGCATACTTATTTTGTTAACTCAGTCAGGAATTTGCTAATCTATTTTTGCCCTGATTCCAATGTTATTAGGAAGTAGGAACAGATAAGTTAAGAGAGATTATCTCTCAATCATTTGATCACCTTCTTGTAGCTTTGTAATCTGTGACTCCTGATAAAGTTTACATTCTCTCAGTACAATATTACTCAAGCCTTCTCAACTGTTCTATGTAACGACCATTTAATCTCACATTGCTTGCCCATCATGTATTTCCAAAAGTTGATGAACTTTTACAATGTATTACAAAATCTGTTTATTTCTCATCGTACCCTATGCTGTGGAAATGATAACTTGTAACATGAAAAGCTCAGTTGTTCTTTCAGTGTGAAATGTGGTTAACTCTATTTTTATTTATGTTTTAGTTATATCTTAATATCTTCTGTAATTTAAAATGGCATCAAACCATTGGGAACATTTCACACTTTTCATTGTATTTATTTCTTAATAATAAGTGAATAATAAATCATTCAATCCAATTCAAGTAATTGACTTAAATGGTTGTTTATCTTCTGTAATTTAAAATGGCATCAAACCATTGGGAACATTTCACACTTTTCATTGTATTTATTTCTTAATAATAAGTGATAATAAATCATTCAATCCAATTCAAGTAATTGACTTAAATGGTTGTTTTCCTGTTTGTATGTGTTAGCAGCATTTGAGATGATGCTATTATTTTCAGAAAAATAATGGACAGGAACAAAATTTTTAAAATGTTTATTATTGGTCTATTGGGCACACATTATCAATTCTTGGAAGATAGTGATTCCATAGCAGTTAACTGCTAAACACAGATACTCTAAGTCATGATTTCAGCTTTTCTTTCTTGCTAGATTATGATTTTATTGGGTATGATTATGTCCTGAATGGTTACAACCTGAAGTACTACAATCTGTTTGAATCTACAAAAGATTTTTGTCCAGTGCTTAGCTAATACAAGACAAATCTGGCAATTCTAATTAATTTCACTCTCTGGTGAACACCTCTACTAAAGCTCATGGTTTCTGGTTGAGTGATATTGCTTAGGGGCAAACCTTCTCTCATTGTGCTCCCGTTTGCACATAAACTGATATCTTCTCTCCATCGATGTGACCTGATTTGAATTTCAGATTTCCCCTCACACTTAAAGGTTAAAAGAGCCATATCACATAAGATGTTCACACAAAATATAATTATGTAAGTCCAAGTGATCATTTCCAGCTTTAGGGCTGGATTAAAACTAAGGCTGAGGTCAGAAGCTCTGGGTCCCATCTGCCCCACATAATGTGTCAAAGAATTTCTGAATACGATGAATAAAACAATTAAAACAAAGGCTGAAAGCATAGTAGCTAGCTACAGTCCACAAACTCTGTATACATTAGTAGAATACTCAGTAGGCAGAAAACCTGAGTAATTATGAAAAGAAAAACACATATTGTTGACACATTTTCATTGTGTCCTCACAAGAACATTTCACAAGCAAGCAAATACAAGGGGAAAACATTTTTTGCTGCATGAAAGGGGAGTGTTGATTGGTTGACAAGTGGACTCTGACTGGTAGAGGCATTGCTCCAGGGATTGGATCCATTCATGCTGATTGACAGTTAACAGTCAGACTTTGTTAAATTTTAAAACAGGCATGTTGCATCTGTGTCAACTCAGCAAAATAAGTTAAAGCCAGTAATTAGTTTCTCAGGGCAATGTCCTAAACAATAAGAGTCAACTCACCTGTGTTTTATTTTAGAGCCTGGCTGTTAACTGTCAATTAGCATTGCTGAAGCCTTCTCTGTGGTAATGGCTAGTGAGATGAACAGTGACAACAGTTAACAGTTATTCCGATAAAATACTAACAGGCCTAGAAGGAAAATAGGAAGAACATTTCTAATAAATGGAAAGGGCAGAATCGGGGGATCTGTTTTAAGGTACAGAGTAGGCCATTTGGGACTGAGACGAGAAGAAATTTCTTCACACAGACAGTGGTGAGCATGTGAGATTCTCTATTATACAAACTGATTGAGACCAAAACATTGAATGTTTTAAGAAAGAGTTAGACATAGTTCTTAGAGCGAAAGGGATCAAAGTATATGGGGGAAAGATTGGAACAGGATACTGTGTTGAATGATCATATCAAATGGCAGGACCAAATAGCTGAGTTTTGCTCCTATTTTTTCTGTTTCCATGTTTCACATTTTGTCTGTTTGAGGAAGTAATATTGCACAATTCTCAGCTTGGTTGTTTAAATATTTAAATTTCTGCAAAAAATCAATTGAACTCTATAGTGAGTGCAATGGTGTCAGTCAGGTGGACCTCATAGAATATGATGTGGATGTGCTGGTGTTGGACTGGGGTTAAAAATCAAAAAACAAAGTTAAAAATCACACAACACTGGGTTATAGTCCAACTTTCTTTCAGAACACTGCTCTGTCATCAGGTGGTTATGGAGTACAAGATCGTAAGACACAGAATTTATAGCAAAGGTTACAGTGTGATGCAACTGGAGTGGCATATTGAAAAAGACTTGGATTGTTTGATAAGTCTCTCATCTTTTAGAATGACCATGTTGGTTTCATTTCTTTCATGCTCATCCTCATTGATAGTGTTTACATATGTAAATTCCAAAAACCTTTTTTTAAAGTTACATTCTCAAATGAACCTTAATAATAGGTGCCATGTCAGCTCAGATAATGCATTGAAGGTGTGAGGTACCCTGTGTGAGGCTGTCTATGCCCACTGTTCAGACTGATTCTATTTCTAAACAAGGGATTTACAGAATCTTGCATGGATTCATGCAGTTTTTGAGCAAAATAAAATATAATTCTGCAAGTACGAATTCACCCCACAAACTTATACATGTGTGTGTGTGTCTGTGGGTGTATGTGTTGGGGGTGGGGGGATTTGAGTGTCTGTGAGCGAGTGTGTGCATGCGTATGTGTGAGTCTGAGTATGAATGTGAAGGTGTGTGTGTGTGTGTGTGTGTGTGTACTGCAGTGATGTGACACATAGTACTGTAGTGTGACATGAATCCAAGGTCCTGGTTGAGGCCATCACCATGGGTACCGGACTTGGCTATCAGCCTCTGCTCAGCCACTTTGCATTGTTGCCTGTCCCAAAGTCCACCTTGGAGGATGGTCACCAAAGATCTGAAGCCGAATATCCCGGACCGCTGAAGTGTTCCCTGACTGGGAGTGAACACTCCTGCCTGGTGATTGTTGTGCAGTGTCCATTCATCTGTTACCATATCCTCTGATTGATCTTGCCTGACAGCTTTGGCCAAGTCACATGAGTACCTGCTGCTTACATTGTGGGTGGTGTCCCCATGTGTAATGGTGGCATCCATGTCAATATTCTGACAGGTCTTGTAACCATGACAGGGTTGTATGGTATTGTTCTGAAGGCCGGCCAGTTTGCTGTGAACAATGATCTGTTTGAGGTTTGTGGTTGTTTAATGGCAAGACGTGGAGGTGTGGGGAAGGTCTTGCGAGATGCTCATCCTCATCGATAATCTGTTGTAGGCTGCGACAAAAAAGGGTACACTGTCCGTTGTAGCTCGTATCTGTTTCCTGAGGAGGTCATTACAGTTTCTCGCTGTGGCACATCGGAACTGGCAGTCGATGAGTTGAGCATCGTACCCCGTTCTTTTGAGGGCATCCTTGAGTACTTCCAAGCACCTGTCACTGTCCTCCTCATCTGTACAGATCCTGTGTATGCATAGGGCTGGTCTGTAGGGGATAGTTGTTTTAATATGTTTCTGGTGGAAGCCGGAGAAGTGTAGCATCGTGAGGTTATCCGTGGGTTTGTGGTAGAGTGAGGTGCAGATATGCCTATCCTTGATGGAGATGCATGTGTCCAAGAATGAGACAGATACTAAAGAGTAGTCCATGGTGAGTTTGATGGTGGAATGAAACTCGTTGATATTACTGTGTAGTTGTTTCAGTGACTTCTCACCATGGGTCCAGAGGAAGAAAATGTCCTCAATATATCTGGTATATAGTGTTGGTTGGAGATCCTGCATCAAGAAGAAGTCTTGTTTGAACCTGTGCATGAAAATGTTGGCATATTGGGTGCAAATTTGGTCCCATGGCTGTTCCATGTGTCTGGATGAAGAACTGGTTGTCAAAGGTGAAAACGTTGTGGTCGGGGATAAAGTGGATGAGTTATAGGACAGTGCTTGGAGATGGGCAGTTGTTGGTGTTGAGTACTGAGGCTATTGCTGCTATGCTGTCATTGTGGTGGATGCTGGTGTAGAATGCTGAGGCGTTCATTCTGACAAGTAATGTTCCCAGTTCGACTGGTCCGTGGGTGTTAGGTTTCTGTAAGAAATCTGTAGTGTTACGATAGAAGCTGGGGGTCCCATCTACAATGAATTTCAAGATGCCTTCGACATAGTCAGGGAGGTTCTCACACAGGGTCCCATTGCCTGATATGATGTGGCATCTGGTGTGTTGGCTTTGGGTATCTTCGGAAGGCAGTAGAAGTCACCAGTGTGAGAAGTATATAGGATGAGGGCGCATAGGGAACTCTGAAGGACTGGATCCAAAGTCCTGATCAAACTGTTTAGTTAATGGGTGTGCTGTTTGATTGGATCAGCCAGTATTTGCCTGTAATGTTCCTGGTTGTTCAGTTGTCGGTACAATTCCTTGCAGTAATCTGTTCTATTCTGAATGACAATGTCATCAAAGAGTCAACTTGGACTCCATTGGAGGGCCGCTGCTCTTGGCTTGACATGTATGCTCAAACCATCAGGAAGGGAGAGCAAAACATCACCTGATCACCCGTGACAGTCACTTGGAAATACTCAAGGATGCCCTCATTAGAACGGGGTATGATGCTCAACTCATCAACCGCCAGTTCCGAGGTGCCACAGCGAGACACCGTAATGACCTCCTCAGGAGACAGACACGGACTGCAATCGACAGGGTACCCTTCATTATCTAGTACTTCACGGAAGCTGAAAACTATGCCATGTTCTTCGCAAACTGCAACACACTATCAATGAGGATGAGCACCTCACCAAGACCTTCCCCACGCCTCCACTCCTTGCTTTTGAACAGCCACCAAACCTCAAACAGATCATTGTTCATAGTAAACTGCCCGGCCTTCAGGGCAACACCATACAACCTTGTCATGATGGATGCTGAAAGACACACTTACCACATTACATGTGGGGACATCACCCACCATGTATTCATGTGACTCTGCCAGTGTTGTCTATCTCATATGCTGCAAGCAAAGATGCCCTGAGGCATGGTACATTGATGAGACCAGGCAGAGGCTACAGCAATGGATGAATGGACACTGCAAAACAATCACCAGGCAGGAGTGTTCCCTCCCCGTCGGGGAACACTTCACTGGTCTGGGACACTTGGCCTTGGATCTTCGGGTGACCATTCTCCAAGGCGGTCTTTAGTACAGGAAAGTGACCGAGCAGAGGCTGATAGCCAAGTTCAGTACCCATGGGAAAGCGTCAACCAGATACACTCACACTCATACAGACCCTGTCTCACACATACACAATCCCCACCCCCACCCCGCTCACACCCTCTCACAAATTTATATCCCTCATTTAGAAATAGAATCACTCTGAACATTGGGGCAGACAGACATTAACCTTACACCTTCAATGCATTATCTGAACTGACATGGCACCTGTTGTTAAATTTCATTTGAGAATGTACCTTTAAAAAAAGTTCTGGGATCTACAATGAAAGAACTGTAATCAACATGGTCATTCTAAAAGATGACGGACTTAACAATCCAGGGTCATTTTCAATATATCATTTCAGTTGTATCACAATGTAGTCTTTTGCTATAAACTCTGTGTCTTACAATTTTATAATCCACAACCGCCTGATGACGGTGCAGTGTTCTGAAAGCTTGTGCTTCCAAATAAACCTTTTGGACTATAACCCAGTGTTGTGTGATTTTTAACCTCATAGAATATGCGTATCGTGATTGGGACTGTTAATCTGGTCTGATCAGGGAGCGCTGGCTGACAGATAGAAACAGGAGTGCCAGACATCCTGTTCACTCTGAGAGCTGCCTCCGAGGAGCTGAATAACTGTCAAGGACTCTCCACCTGTAAATAAAGAGTGACTTGGTGATGGGAAACCAGCCTCAGTGGAGGTTTTCCAGACTCATTGAAGAGAAGACTGACATCTAAGTTTTATTCTACTGCCCATTTGAAGATGAACAAAATCTATATGGTGTATGTGAGGGGTGTGGAGTATGATGAAGTTAGGTATGCCGAACATTCCAACAATAAGGAAATAAAGAATTATGCGGAAAAGCAGGAAAATGGAGCTAAAGATTATCAAACCTGCCACAGTCTCATTGAATGTGGAGGAGACTCAATGGGCCAAATGAACTTCTTGTCCAATGTCTTATGGTCTTGTGGGTAAAAAGTCAAATATTGTGATGATGGTTGTGCCAGTTCTCATCTGGAGAGGCTGTGCTGCCTTTCTTTCTGAAGGTTCCCACTGAACCAAATGCCAATAGGCAGAAGCAAAGTCATTGGCTGTCCTTCCCATGGAATCAACATCCCAGTGGTAAGAGTTCCACCGAGTCAGTGCTGCCTGTTAATCAGTGCTCAGCAGTGCCATTGGGGAGGCCGTAGCTGTTGCCAGAAGGACACAGACCGAGTGTCCCAGGAATACAGAGGACTCAGGCTAGAGTTCAGCAATATGTGAGGCTACAGGAGAGGTTAACATTGCAAAGTGACAGCTCAGCCCTTCCCATTGTCCAGACCTTCTTAATCAGGCACACATTGTCTTTGATTGAAATACCAACGCCTTACCCCGCCTACTCACCAGAAACCTTGGTGCTGCATAGCAACAATAGGGTGGGGAAAACCTTAATAGGGGAAAGTTGAAAATCACAACACCTGGTTATAGTCCAATAGGTTTATTTGGAAGCACTAGCTTTGGAAGGACTGCTCCTTCATCAGGTAGGTGTGGAGCAGGACCATAAGACACAAGCTTATAGCAAAAGATTACAGTGTCATGCAACTGAAATGATATATTGAACAAACCTAGATTGCTATTAAGTCTTTCATCTTTTAGAATGGAAGGCAATATATCGACCAGGCAACTACTGCAAGATGTGTCAGAGTGTTGACATGGATACCACCATTACACATGGGGACACCACCCATCAGGTGCACGGCAGGTACTCATGTGACTTGGCTAATGTTGTCTATCTTGTACACTGGAGGCAAGGATGCCCTGAGGCATGGTAACATTGTTGAGACCAGGCAGATGCTATGACAACAGATGAATGGTCACTGAGCAACAATCGCCAGACTAGGTGTTGCCTCCCAGTCAGGGAACACTTCAGTGGTCAGGGATATTCAGCCTCAGATCTTCGGATGATCATCCTCCAAGGCGGACTTCAGGATATGCACTAACTCAGAGTGGCCAAGCAGAGGCTGATTGTCAAGTTTGGTACCCATGAGAATGGCTTCAACTAGGACCTCAGGCTCATGTTACACTACAGGTGACCCCACTACACTGTACACTCTCACGCACATACCAGCACACCTACACACACATTCTTACATACTCACACACTCATGCAGGTCCTCTCTCATAGACACACACACATACACACACACACTCTCTCATGCTCACTCAGACTACATGCACACACTCACATGCAGACACTCGCTCTCTCTCTCTTATGCACGCATACAAACATATAAGTCTATGGGGTGAATTTGCATTTGCAGAATTATATTTGCAGATATGTTATATTTTGCTCACAAAATGCACAATTTGCAGGCAATCAATGCAGGCAGTTAACCCATGTAATATTGTATAAATTCCACTTCAGAAATAGAACCAGTCTGACTCAAGATTGGGATACAGACAGACTCCATCCTCACACCGTTAATGTATTGTCTGAGCTGAGATATCATCATTTTTTATAAAACCTTAAGTTATCTCAAGAATGTGACTTAAAAGAAGTTCTGGGATTTACATATAAATGATCCAAAACCTGCAACCCATTCTAAAAGATGAAAGACACAACAGTAATCTAAATTTGTTCAATACATCATTTCAGTTGCATGATACTGTAATCATTTGCTATAAATTCTGTGTCTTATGATCCTGCTCCACAGCTACCTGATAAAGGAGCCCCGCTTCGAAAGCTAATGCTTCCAAATAAACCTATTGGACTATAACCTGGTGTTGTGCGATTTTTAACTTTGTTCACCCCAGTTTAACAACACATTATGACTTAATAGAGTGAGAGTGGGACCTTGGTCACTGTGAAACAGAAGGCCCCACACTGGACAGCCAGCAGCCCTGTTTGACCTATAGCTCTAGAAACCCAGTCATATCATATCAAATGAAAATGGTTGTGTTCTCCAAAGAAGAAAAGATGGATATTTAGCTGAAGAATATTGAGAGTTTTGGACACACACTTTGGTGACCCATTAAAGGGGGAGATGAGGTTGGTATTGGGGGTCAGGTTTGAAAGGCTGGCCATCTTCAGGGTATAGTGCTCTCCTCCCTCCATCAATAGGCACATGGAGACTTCAAAGAAGGTACTGCTCATTCTGCCTGCCAGCAGATCATGCTGCTAGGCTGATAGCCTTCCTTCTGCCTTCTCACATGAACTGAAAGGTGGCAGCAGAGGCCAAGTGAGGCACTTAGGTGGCAATCAATTGTCTACATAAGGGTTCCAATGAGCCTAAAGGTGGGAAAGCTGCCCCAAACCTTACCCCCACCCTTCACCAGTAATATGGGATATCGATCAAGGTAGGAGTCAAGTTGGCAAACTTACAGTCCAAATTATTTGCGTGATTCCCCATCTTCAAAAACATTGGCAAGATTGCACAGGTTTAACACATACATTGTTATATACTTACTCATGATCCAAATTCTTTCTTTATCATACTAAAGCCTTTGGTTGAAATGCAGATTTTTTTTTATCCACAAGTCGTACTTTCTGTTGTCACATTTTGTGATTACTTTATTGTGTCAATCTTTCCCATTGTACATGGATATCACAGCAAATTCCACACAGTTTTGTTTTCAACAAGCAGTGTACTACCATTTAGTTGCAGGCTCTCACTATCAAATCACTCATTGGATCATACATCATGTTAAATTGATGTTTTTAAATTATCTTGCAATTGTTTCCTTCTCTTCATTCACTACCTACTTCTCATCTTCAGACATTTATTCCCTTTAGGAAGGAACTTGACACCTGTTAATAATCAGTAACCTTTGCACTTGCTTCACATGGGAGAACTATCCAAACAATTAATTAAACAGCAACCTTATATGCACTGTATTAGACTTTACAACCAATTTCCCATCATCGTGCCCGGATATGCCCTGTTCTGCTGGCAGGATAGTTGTACCATAGGTGGTAGCACAGCAATATATAGTCAGGAAGGAATAGCCCTGGGAGTCCTCAACACTAACTCTGAAATACATGAAGTGTCATGACATCAAGTCAAACAAATGCAAGAAATTATCTTGCCACCCTTACTTGCCACCCTCTCTCAAGTAATGAATTCCCTACTGAACATCATTTAAAAGAAGCATTAAGGATAACAAAAGTGCAACACATGTACTCACTGAGTAATCTAGCTGGCTGATTCCAGTTGGACCTTTATGTAAGATTGAGCCTGCAAGTTTCAGTCAAGAGGAATAAACATATTTGAACTCATTTTCCTCTGACACTATTAATACAAATGACCACCATTGCACAGTCTTGTGGAGGTCAGTTTCCATCTTCATGCCGAAGACATGTTTCAGCATGTTGTGTGGCTATGTCTGCCTTCCCAGCAGAATATGCAAATTAAATGCCAAAACTAAAGGGTAACCAAAGAGCTAATAAGAGTGAAGGTGCTTGAGTGCACTGGTTATGATTTTCTAAAATTCCCTGGAATTGTTCCAGCTGATCCAAAGTTAGCCATTGCAATAGTTACTATTCAAGAAATGAGGTTGAGAGAAATGGCCAGTGAAGCTTTGTTAAAGAAAAATCATTTTTGACAACTTTATTAGTTTTAAGAGTGTAAATAGTGAATTGATAAAACGGAAAAAGTAAATGCAACATACTTGTATTTCAAAAGATATTCACCATGTTGCCGCTCGGAACATGAATATGCATATTCACAGGTCATGCATTTGTAGTAACATATAAACAAAAGGTCACAGACCTGAAATGTTAAGCCTTTCACTCTTCACAGATGCTACTCCGTGAATTTCTAGCTTTTTCTTTCTTTTAAGATTTCAAAAGGGCTTGAATACATCAACACTGAGTGGCTTCTTCCCTTGAAAATGGATTGATCATTTAGGATTGAAATGAAAAGAAAGGTCTTCACTCAGTGAGTCATGAATCTTTGGAATTAGCAACACAAGAGGGTTTGAATGTTGCATTGTTGAACATATTTAAGACCCTAAATGTCAAGTTTCTGACGTCACAAAATCAAGAAACATCCAGGAAAATGGACTTGAGGCAGAAGATTATGTTTGCATTGATTGACAGAACAAGCTCAGAGGGCATTATGGTTTACTCCTCTCCTGTTTCCATGTTTTTTAAAGACATTTGCTTTCACCAGTCATGACCAAGACCAGGTGAGATTCCCTAGAACTGAGATTTTATTCCAATGCAATAGTGCATCTTCAGATTGGAATAACATTGATGAACAACAGCAATGGACCAGACATTTCAATTCTAAAAGATGTTGTCACCATGAAATACATTCCAGCTGAGATATTTTCATATGCCTTTACAGATATACATCCCACTTTCGGGATTCTGCACAGATCTAAAAAACATATTAGTGAAATCTAATCAACAGAAATAAATATATAGTAGATTTATTTGTCTACCGCAGTTTTTCATAGAATATCCATATACTCAGGCATTTTTAAAGCTGACCTCAGTGCTCTAATTTCTAACTGATTTGAGTATTTATGTAGCTTTATATAAGATTAAATGTTGTTTCAGAGTAGATTGAGAGAGGTGATCACACTGGACTTCAGCCTCTTGTGGTGCAGTGGTAGTGTCCTTACTCCTAAGCCAAGGGACCTGGGTTCAAGTTCCACCTGCCCTGTAGTTGTGTCACAGCACCCCTAAACCAGTTGATTAGAAAAATAGGTTAAAAGGAAGATTTTTATTGAATATAAAACTTAGTGGTAGTTCACTAAGAGAGGTTAAAAAAATAAATGTAACTGATATGGAGTAACACTCCTTAGTTCAGATTTAGACACTGAGTATTTTTTTTAAAGTTCTACTCACTATTATGCCAATTCTGTTTATGTGCAATAAATAAAGGAACTGACACAACTTCATTAAGAATGATTCTAATATCGTCAAATAGTAAACAACAATGAAATCATAGTACTGTTTAGTTATGTTACCTTTGGTATTAGCTATTAAAAATCTTGTAGATAAATATAGTCGTAGAGTCATAAAGATGTACAACACCGAAACAGACCCTTTGGTCCAACTCCTCCATGGCGACCAGATGTCCCAACCTAATCTAGTCTCATTTGCTAGCACTAGGCCCATATTCCTCTAAACCCTTCCTATTCATATACCCATCCAGATGCCATTTAAATGCTGCAATTGTACCAGTCTCCACCACTTCCTCTGGCAGCTCATTCCATACATGCACCTCCCTCTGTGTGAAAAAATTGCCCCTTAGGTCTCTTTTATATCTTTCCCCTCTCAACCTAAACCTATTCTCTCTAGTTCTGGACTCTCCCACCCAATCCATGCCCCTCATGATTTTATAAACTTCTATAAGGTCACCCTCAACCTCTGCTCTCCAGGGAAAACAGCCCCAGCCTAGTCAGCCTCTCCATGTAGCTCAATTCCTCCAACCCTGGCAACATACTTGTAAATCTTTTCTGAACCCTTTTAGGTTTCACAACATTGCTAATACAAAGGATGTGATCAATTAATCTTGTTTGTAACAGTTGATCTATTACAAATAGAGTACAGTGGGTTCTGCTAAAACGTGTGCTTCTTCAACGTGAGTAGGCTTAACGTAATTGAAGAATTTAGACTGTTATTTATAGAATGCATTTCCTTCCCTGTATTGGCTGTAACGCAATTCCGGCCCCATTAGTTTAAATGGTGTAGCTATTGCGCGATTTTCTTAAAATGCGAGAATGCATGAGAACAAAACTATCACATTATATTTGAACTGACGGTATCCCACTAATGGAATGCCAACTGAGTGAAATTTGTTTAACTCTCAAGTCTATTTTACTGAATTGTGTAACTGCTGCTGAAAAAATAGAAAGCGCTTCTGAGATAACATCTAATTTATGGAGAACCCAATTGAAATTAAATGAGGTGTGGTTGAAACAATAATCACCAGCTCTTTCTACACCTCAAATCACCTACTCTATGAGAAATAATTGTGTCGATGCTTAGCTGACATGGACATTTAAATGAAATTGAAAGTAATATGTCATGGAAGTGCTACATCTGTTATATTAGTCAAAGCCTAAATATAAGCATCTAGCCTCAGCATCTTTAACAGTTGTTCAGCCTGAAAGATATGAATGTGGAGCATAATGTCTGTTTCGGACCCTGATTCAAAATTGCGCTGCCCTGAATAGAAAAGCACTGTATCTGCCTTTTACATGTAGCTTAACCAATGGCTCTGTCTCAGGTTACTGAGTTGGGCAACAAAAAAGGGAAGTTTTAAAATAATACTTCTCAAAACCTACTGCAGGAGGAGCAAGGGCAATCCTTGAAAAGCATTCCCAGTTCCTGCTTGATTGTGAATATCCCAAACAGCCAAGGCTTTCTCACTTTCAAATTATCTATCCCTTCATCTTCCTGTGCTGGCTAATGTAAATGAGAGTCTATGCAGTGACATAAAATTTAAATCTACTGAAGCTACCTGGACGTATGTTAACCTAATTTAAACAAAACCCAACGCCAATCATTCAGTGTGCCCTGGACTTACTTATTCTAGTGTAGAGACTGCACCCAATTTGTAACTGCAGGCTGGTACAATCCGGTTCTATCCTGTAAATATATAAATAGCATAAAGAATACAACAATAATATGCAATATAAAGAAATGTAAAATTGATCAATCTTTCGCCTAATCATATAGTTAATCCTTGTTTCAAATAACTGTGAGTTCTTACCATTCTCAATATGCCACTTCATCTCACTCAGATATTAATCAAAGCATTTTCCCTCAATAGATTATAAATTACTCCCAGAGGGGGGAGAAAGAGGTAATTAATAAATAGTTAACTGCTTTGTATGAAAAACTTCAAAATGAAGTCAGTCACTTATACAATGGTAATTACTATGGCTTGTTGAAGATTGATAATTTCTATGTTTAAAAGAAGCAAAAAAGTTCAATTGTATTATTTATATTAAGAATCAAATGTTATGTAACTAAATACTGTTTATTTCTTCACAGATGCTGCCTGCCTTGATGACCTCATTCTGGTATTTTCTAGAATGTCAGCTGTTCAGCATCTGCAGTATTTTACTTCTTTTTAAAAAGCCATTGGATTGCCCATTTGATTAGCAACAGTGAGTAAGTTCATTACAAAATGCAACATGCCTTATGCCTTAATGAGAAAATATCATACTTAGAAGATTGGCTGCAAAATTGGCACTGGAAGATTAAACATCAATATAAATCTGTGAAAAAATGGTAGTCAAGAGTGACACAGAAAAGCAGAATGTCATGCATGAGCCTACACTTTTACAAGCTGATTCAGTTTAAGTGGCAATGAGGGGAAGTGATTTCACCGTGCATTAACCAAACTCTATCAGATGCCCATGTTGATCTGTAATGATCAAGTTATTTTAGAAAACGTGATGGTCTCTCATTACAATGCTGTCAAGTTTATATTGAATGGGTTCTAACCAACTCCAGCTTTGCATTAGAAAGTTGGACCAACTTGCTCACTCCAGGTTTATTGCATTACCTCTGAATCATTATTTACCCTCTATATTCACAATTGTTCCGTGGCCCGCTTTCTGACATTATTTTAGCTTGTAACCCCTTTGCGCTAATATACAAAAGTGTTATCATTCAGTTGCCTATATATGCATAATTGTTTTCACATAGTAGCTGCTGAATGAATCTCGTAGGAGTCTGAGTGATGGGACTATGGTGAGATGTGTTGCTGAATTGAGTGACATATCAGGCATGGTCCATCTTAATGCCAGGAGCAACCTATGCCATCTATGAAATATGTTTCTCACAAATAGCATGGCAATATTCTCACCTGCTGCTAATTCACAAGGATTATTGGTTGTTAAACAACTTGTCAACAATTTGACTTGGCACATTAATATTTAGCCATCCACCTTATAAAACTCAAGCTCAACATTGGGAAAATCTGATAAGGAAACCAAAGCGAGCACTGGCAAGTTTAGCTCACCTCTTGTTCTGAATTATCTCCTTGTTGGCATCGCAGGAAATGATCCATGGGCACTGGGCACATGCACTCTACATTCATATTCATTGACATCCGACAAGCGCCAGTCTCAAAACTTATCTGCAATGGACTTATGGTTCCCTTCTACCATTCAAAGCTGCGCCTTAGTTTGCACTGGCAACTATCATTGTAATGCTGCAGCAAGAATGTTTTATGTTCAGGGATATGCACCCAGCTCATGGAGTGGACGGACTGAATCTCCAGGATCTTTGCTTGCTCTCATAGTAGTCAATCACTCTTCGCCTATTTGGATACCTTTGCATTACCTTACCTTGCCTTTTTGCACTTTAGGCCCTCAACCAGATACACAGCATTATAGTTGGTTGGAGCCATTACCATTTAGATGATCATGTTCAAGGCAAAAGAGGCACATAAATCTCATATAGAACCATCTGGTTATGCAAGGCCAAATCACGGAAATCAAGGCTATGTGTATGAATTCCTTCAACTGTTGAATTTAGTTTGTATTTATTAACAAAATACATAAACAAATTTATATTTATGTCATATCTTTCACAATCTGAAAATGATCCAAAGTGTTTTATGGCCAATATGACATAGTCACTGTTGTAGGAAATTATTTTATTTGTAAAGGAATACAATGATATGGATCATGAACTGTTATAATGGTGTATATCAGAAGAGTTCTTTGCGATCTAATTGAAAAGAAAATTGAAATTGGAGAGAACCTTTGTGTAATATGACTTGCCAGTATTGAAAGCATAGTGAAAATGGAAATCAAACATTTTGAAAGCATAAAAACAGATTAAAAGACTCAAGCAATGAAATAGAATTAAATTGACTGACAGTTTCAAGTGCTTGATGGTTATGATGAACCTAATTGAGTTGATATACATGACAGACACAAGACATTTCAATAAAAAGATGTCAACAATTATCAAGTACTCAATCTCATATATTCTTTTCCTGAAGTATTTTGTTAAGGTGATTAGACAACAGAGTAAATTTCCATCTGTAATGGAGAGTATTGAACTCAATATGGTTCTGTAGAGGTGCTGGATCCAGCATAATGGAACCCAGAAAGCCATACAATAGTCAGGCAAGGCATGGTCAATTCTGGCATGGCCCCCCTTCACAATTGGATGTTGCAGGCCTACAGAACTTTGATCTGAACTGTTGGGTTTTGAATTGCTCAGATTAGTATTTGTTGCTTATGCTGTTTGGCATGCAAACTGTCCTGTGTTGTAGCTTTGCCAGATTGACACCTCATTCTTCTTGAACCAGTCTTGATCCCCTGACTTGCTGGCAGTGGGGGTAGGGAGGGGCAAATGCTGAGCCATAAGGTTGCAGATTGTGCTTAAGTGTGAGGATATCCTCAATGTGAAGACAGGACTTCATCTCCATAATGTCCATAAAGTGGTTAAGTCTGTGTATACTGCCATGGACCTGAAGAAGGTAGTTTGGAAAGGATGAGGTCAAATACATTTTTTCTTCTTGTTGGTTCATGCATCAATGTTCCATCTAAGCTGCAGCTGCTCCAGGTTCCCACATGACAAGCAGTGTCAGCACACTGCACGCAGCATTGACTTCCAGTTTCTGACGTCACTACTGTGCATGGATCTTGGAAGTTTGCACAGCAGGAAAAAAAATAGTGGCAATGCTGCTAGCCACCTATTGAAGACACAGTTTAGCATTTATCTCTTTCAGAAGTTGCACAGCCCAGTGAGTAGTGTTGCTGTCAAGACACTGTTGTTGATAGACATTGAAGTTTCTCATCCAGAGTACATTCCACACCCTTGCCACCCTTAGTGCTTCCTCCAAGTTGTGATCAACTTGCCATAGTTATGTGTCTGCTCCCTCTGTTGTAAAGTGCCTTTCTACTGCTCTTGATACATGCTACCAAGAATCGGCAACTGAAATCATGTGGATTTCCAGAGTTGTGATTGAGCCAGCTACTAAACAAAATGGTGAGGAAGAAGTAATGACAAAAGCAACCTGCAACTTTGAATTCCTGTACAAGTTCAATGGCCATGAATTTTCCATTCCCTGCTGCTGGATAAATGTCAGTTGATAGCAAGAGAAGGTCTTAAGGAGTCAGGTCCTTGGGTGGTTGAGTCTAGCAGCAGGTAATGGAGGCTGGGATCTAGGGTGAGGGCAGAGGCAGATCAGGTCCAGAGGTTTGCTGAGCCTGGAAAGGTAGAGGTGGAGGGGGAAATGGATCCTAGGAACAGGGGAGGTAGATCAGTCCTGAATGGAGAAAGAGGGTACAGGTCCAAAGTGGGGTGGTGGTCTCAGGGTGAGAGAAGGCTATGTTAAATCACTGTCTTGGAGATGTAAATGGCCTGGAAGACATGTGGTTTGGGATATCTGGGGTAAAAATGGGATCAGTTGAATGGTTACTCAGGAGTTAGACAATGTATTTAATAATCTATTCGTTCCTGAATATTTAGTTATTTAATTTCATTAGAAACTTCTGAATTCTCCAATTGAAAACAAAACTTTTGGAGACCTCCAGGCATAGAAGAATTGCTGAGCAGAATCTTCACATTCCCAAACAATTCCTTCAGAGTCTGTCACATAGTCCCCTTACAGTTCTCTCATCAATGTCTTTCTTCATGATCATGCATACGGGTAATTTGAATAACACTTAATTACCAATATTAGTACAGACAATTTTGATTTTCTTACGAAAAGAGAAACACTAGGAGAAATGAAATGGTATTGCATGTACTTGCTAGCCTGATGTAGTCATGTGACCTTCACCTCTACCATAAGTGCCTTTGTATGGAATCTGTGGCATACATTAAGCACTTCATTTCAACCATTGCCCACCCTGATCTCCATTACTCAGCTCCGAGCCATTGAAAAACATGGACTTAAAATCTGAGCCCTGACAATGAACTGCCAGCATTGGTATCCTGCCCATCCACTGCACGAGCTGCACTTTGATCCTTATTGCCACCTTCTGAGCCCATCTGCCCCCTACTGTCTGAACACCTATTTTGGGCATGATCAAATTTCTAATTCATTGAATTTAAATTCACAGCATGTAACTCTGCCTTCATTCTGTACATTATGTTGCTAAAACTTTAGGGATATGTCTAGGAAATGTGATAGAGCTATTCATGTGTAACTTCCTATGTCGTGTTAGAGGATATTAGAGGAAGCTCAGAGCCTGATGTTATTGAAGTTTGCATCTTAATTTATCTTGTGACACTTTTTTTGTTATCAGTACATGGGGCACTGATACAATATCAGCAAAGCTTGCACCACTGTTAATTATTTGCTGTCTTGTTATTTATGATAGCAGGAAGAAGCATAAATAATAGCATTCAGTTTGGAGGGCTGTTTGTTCAGCTGAGTTGCCAGTTGAAAGATGGTGATTGAATGCATTTGGTGGCAGCTTAGCTGTGCTGCAGAAAGACAAATATCCCCCTGGATCAATAGAAAATGAGAATACATTTTATTGATTGTTCTGAATTACATTTACTAAACAGATGCTATGTGATATGTGTGAGAAATTAAATAGAGATTGGAAGTGTCACACACTTGACATCTACCATTCGTAAAATGCGGCATATTTATACCATTTTAAATATGGGATTAACATTTCAAATGCTTAACAGCAGATGCATATACAGTACAAACCTTTGTGGAAACATGCACTGACCTTAAAAGCTATCAATAGTTAACATATTTTTTTCTACCCATGTTGCTGACTCAACGCTGAAACAGCAGAATGCAATAATAGTAAACATGATGATCGGTTCATTTAGTACCTTGCAGAATTTCCATTTTGACAATCTGATTCTGTCAAGGTAAGAAGGCATTAAGGATCAGTAGGCAGGCCAGAAATCATCAGATGAAGAGTCCAACATCGATTTTGAAGAAAACTGTGAGCAGCAAAATGGTGGTATACAACAACATGCAAATTCTGTCTAAAGCTGAGACTTCAAAGGCTCTGGTCATGAGTAGATACAATGAAGGCTTCACAGACATCTTCCAGACATTAGAATGCAGGCATTATGACCTCTGCCCAAACTGACATATCAGCCAAATAACCAAATATTGAATGGATATCATGTGGGGATACAGCAGTAGATTGGTGATACGTAATGATGCAAATTTGAAGAGCCGCTGCAAGCGTAGTAGGCTAAAAAGCCTCCTTCTGTACCCATCAATTCTGAGATTGTGTAAACTGATTCTGAAAGATATTTGTTACAATAACCTCTGATTAGTATCACTGAGAATCCATGATGTTGCAGCCCTTAAAAAGCAAACTAGTCTACAGATATGCATTCAGCAAACATCTAGAGAAGTTAATGAAGAACAAATCAACAATTGTACATTCAATGTTTACATATCTCTAACACTTCAGACACTTGAGTGTCCAAGATGTTTTAAAATTATGTTCTGAATGCTATCCTGTTCTGCTTCTCCATCACTGTTAGCTGCTGACTCTGTTATCTCATTGGCTGTGAGATAAGGAATTCCAAGTCTTCTCCACCATCACAACATCCTGAGGTTCTGGAAGA
Organism: Chiloscyllium plagiosum; assembly: GCF_004010195.1. Lineage (NCBI taxonomy): Eukaryota > Metazoa > Chordata > Chondrichthyes > Orectolobiformes > Hemiscylliidae > Chiloscyllium > Chiloscyllium plagiosum. Next base: position 59,527,714 of record NC_057715.1, on the reverse strand, counting down.
AGGGTAAAGGGGATGTTATCACCATCAGGAATGCCTTAAGAGGACACTTCCAGGTATAGAAAGCTCCTGCTCATCCACCAGCATAAGTTCCAATTTGTCTTTGCTGTTTACCAGGGATGAACCAGAACCAGGGTAGGACAACTTGTCCACCTCTGGCAATGGTGTGCTGAAATCATTGACAATGAAAGGGCTTCCACACCAGGAGGCTCTGACTGGATATGGCTCCCAGTGAGAATCGATAATCTTTTGATGGATGAGAGCACACATTCCAAAGAAAGGCTAATTGTAGCCATTAGTCCTTCGGACACTTCCACACTTGAGACAAGAGTGCACACATCTCTACCATATTTTCAAATACCTTGTGTTACATCAAATATCTGCCATATCATGGATTCATCATCTGCCTAGTGCTCAGAATCTTTCTAGTCACCCACATTCCTAGACTGTCATAGCCTTTGACAGCTGTTTCAGTGATTGTGCAGCATTCAGACCAATAGGTGCAACTGTTGCAGCCAACTTGCATAAACCCACCCAGGTGTCAGTATCCAAGACAGTGCTTTTTGCAGAGCAAGGATGGGACATTGTTCTTACTGAGGCTCACTTATCTTCTTCAGAGGGTCCTAGGTGACCTGTTGAGGGAATAAGATATAGGAACACACTTTAACTTCACAGAAAAGCAAAACAAACATTTGCTTCATCTTGAATGCAGACAGATAGAATATGATGCAGAATGTAGATGTGGTGATATTCACTTATTGTAGAACACACACTCATCCCATCCTTGTTCCTCACAAATGCTTCCCTTGCCAAGAGACAGCCCTATATAACCCACCAACCCCAGAAGTGATTCTGGCCTCTCCGCTGTCAATTAAATATGCCCCCTGTTGAGTATCAGGATATCGTCCTCTATCTTGGTGAGCTCTGCCAGATTTGGGAGACCCCTACTTATCATTGACCTTGCACAAGCAATGTAAACCCTTTTCTCTTGCAGAAATAACAGGAGATTGGTAATTTTCATTGATGGTTCTACATTGCTTATTGATATATGAACTTCTTGCAGGTAAACTTCCAGCTATTGTACTGTGTTCAAATGAACACAGGTCCAAAATTGGACATTCTACATTAACCTACAGCTGAAGAAATCAGACCCAATAAAAAGATTGGCCAAACTAAACTAAACAGCGGCTAGCAGATATCAGCTGCAGAGAACAAAAAACAAGATCAAAGATATTACAAAGGTTCAAGGGGAACCAGCTAAACCAGCCTCAGGGTTGTGTATTGTCGAAGTGTTGATCAGACTTTCTAGCATCTTGATTGCCTGAATTTGTGCACTTTACATGACTTGGCATGGCAACACTGAAGGGTGTTTGTGTGACCCCAGCAATGGAGCTCTGAAAACCTGGGGAGAGAGAGAGAAGATCAATCCAAACCTGCAAGGCCCACCTTTTGAAGAGAACCAGCCCCAAGTAAGAGAGCAAAGAGACTCCAAAGGATCAGGGCTCAAACTCGTGAATGTAGTATCCTTTCTCAGATGGATAGAGCTAGAGCACACAAAGGAGAACCAAGGTAGCTCCCAATCCTCAAGCAATTAGATACTGTCACTGTGGGCTAAATCAAAGTCAAAGATCTGGAACAGGCTCAGAGCAGTGATGCCGCGTTAAAGCAAATACAGAAGGGAATATTTCCATTTCAGATAGCAAGTAAGAGGGCAAGTTGAGTACAAAGGATGGACTTGTTTTCTAAGATGGACAGTATATAGTACTAGTCCAGGGCTGAAATCAAGTAATTTATCATTATCACACTGTCCAGGATCATCAAGGGAGAGAAACCATGACTGAAAGTGTTAAGGGGTTGTGTTGGTAGTCAGAAATGGGAAAAGACATTAAATATTATGTTGGGAATTTCACCATCTGCACCCAGAACAATTGAGAGGACAATGCCAATAAAGGAGATTTAAGGCAGACTAGGCCAATCGCTGGTCAAATTGACTATGTTTACCCCTTAGCACCCTGTAAAGGGGGATGTAAGTGTATGTTGGTCAGTGTGAACATTCTTAGCAAAGGGATAGAGGCATTTCCCACTGGAGCAAACACCATTAAAGTTGCAGCGGATATCTGAATTCAGCATGTTTTCTTGGGATGGGAATTTTCCTGTAGTATAGATTCAGACGAGGGAACCCGGTTCATAGCCCAGGTAATGCAGGCAGTGATGAATACATTTGGCATCAGCCAAAGGTTCCACATTGCCTACCTTCCTCTTTCCAGTGGGATTGTAGAGAGGATGAATCACACAAAGGGAGGCTGCAAAAGCTCATCCAGCAAAACACCTCAACCTGGAACATAGTTTTAACATTTGACCTCATGCTCATAAGGAACTCATCCTCCACTTCAATTGGATTCAACTCCAAATTTGTAATGACTGAGCACCCGAGGAAAGGCTTTGAATCTGTAATTGGATTAGATTTGTTATCATGTACTCACAAGTTTAGATTAGATTAGATTACTTACAGTGTGGAAACAGGCCCTTCGGCCCAACAAGTCCACACCGCTCCGCCGAAGCGCAACCCACCCATACCCCTACATTTACCCCTTACCTAACACTACAGGCAATTTAGTATGGCCAATTCACCTGACCTGCACATCTTTGGACTGTGGGAGGAAACCGGAGCACCCGGAGGAAACCCACGCAGACACGGGGAGAACGTGCAAACTCCACACAGTCAGTTGCCTGAGGTGGGAATTGAACCCGGGTCTCTGCCGCTGTGAGGCAGCAGTGCGAACCACTGTGCCACCGTGCCGCCCCACTGCCACCGTGCCGCCCCACCATCGTACAGGAAAAATTTACAAGTCCCCACTTGTGGCCCCAACATGGTACAAAGCAGAAAAATAAAGAAAATAATAGGACTGGACTTGACAGACCCTGAGAATGAACCACTTTGGCATGGGAAAACTGTGATCATTTCTATTGCAAAATGTACAGGCTCTACACAAAGCAGTGGCCATCAGAATGGTGTAAAGGAGAATGTGGAACAAGTCATCTTCGAAGGGAAGGTGAACCCAGTAGAGTACGGCACGGTGGCACAGTGGTTAGCACTGCTGCCTCACAGCGCCAGAGACCCGCGTTCAATTCCCGCCTCAGGCGACTGACTGTGTGGAGTTTTCACATTCTCCCCGTGTCTGCGTGGATTTCCTCTCTGGGTACTCCAGTTTCCTCCCACAGTACAAAGATGCGCAGGTCAGGTGAATTGGCCATGCTAAAATTGCCCGTAGTGTTAGGTAAGGGGTAAATGTAGGGGTATGGGTGGGTTGCCCTTCAGCAGGGCAGTGTGAACTTGTTGGGCCGAAGGGCCTGTTTCCACACTGTAAGTAATCTAATCTAATCTAAAGTATGAGCTTGCACAGTGGGTGATGTTTTTCAAGTTTTCCTGCCAGAAATATTTCTGGCTCCCAGATATTCAGGTTCCCATTCATAAGAAAACAAGATCAGCCCATCGTGTATGGAATTTTGCTTGATCCAGAAAAGACTGAATGGTACCAAGTTAATCAGTTCAAGGCTTACAGAGTCCAAAGCAACAGTTACTAACTGCTCATGTTTCTAGGGGAAACCGGGAGAAGCAGACCATAACCCGAGTCCTGATTCAGGTCCTGGACCAGTTATTGATCTAGACTTAATCCACATTCCCAATCCCAATCCTAGAACAGCACCAATTCGCTAAGATCCTGGACCAGCCCTGGACATTGTTCTTCCTGAAGGCTCAACCTCAGGCATTGAACAACAGCTAGCCCCACTGATTCCAGCCAGAAGAGGCCTGGCCCCGGCACACGCAGGCCTGAAGTGAAAGGGATGTTAGAGACAGTCCATCCTGGAAATGGCCAGTGCAGTGCTTTAGCCCAGAAACAGAGACAACCCCTTTATAAAGGCAGTTATTGCAACACACTCATGGAGATGTCATGGAGGAGGTGGCAGCCACAGCCTTCTCTTGGTCATAAAAGGTGACAGCACCACACAAAATAATAGATAGCCATCATCATCACTTTTCACCTTTTGGCCATTTTTCATCCAATACTCTGACGGTGTCAGTGCACTGATCTACTTCTGAATCCTGATTTTGAATTAACCAATGTCATCCTAATGTGACGCCAGTCAATCCTACCCTGGGGAAGTCTTTGGCTATCCACTCTATCCATGCCTCTCATTGCGTTGTATACTTCGATCAGGTCACCTCTCTTCCTCCATCTCTCCAGAGAGAAAAGTCCAAGCCCAGTTAACCTCTCCTCATACGACAAGCCCTGCAGTCCAGGCAGCATCCTGGTAAACCTCCTTTGTGCCCTCTCCAAAGCATCCACATCTTTCCTATAGTAGGCCGACCAGAACTGGACACAATATGTGTCATTGACAAACTTATTAACTCACCCCTCAACCACCTCATCCAACTCATTTATAAAAACTACAAAGAGCAGAGGCCCAAGAACAGAACCCTGCGATACGCCACTCACCACTGACTCCCAGGCAAAATACTTTCCATTTACACCCACTCCCTGCCTTCTGTCAGCCAACCAATTCTGAATCCAGATCGCCAAATCTCCCAGTATCCCATACCTCCTGATGTTATGAATGAGCCTACCATGGTGAAGTCCATGTACACTACATCCACTGCTCGATCTTCGTCAATGTGTCTCATCATCTCCTCAAAGAACTCAATAAGATTTGTAAGGCATTACCTGCCCTTCACAAAGCCATGCTGACTGTCTTTAATCACACTATGCTTTTCCAAACAGTCATAAATCCTATCCATCAGAATTCTTTCCAAAACCTTGCTGACCCCAGATGTAAGACTGACTGGTCTATAATTGCCAGGGATTTCCCTATTCCCCTTCTTGAAAACAGGAACAGCATTCGCATCCCTCCAATCCTCCGGTACGACTCCCGTGGAGAGTGAGGAAGCAAAGATCTTTGCCAGCAGCTTAGCAACCTTCTTTCTCACTTCCCGGAGCAACCCACGATAAATCTGGTCTGGCCCTGGGGACTTATCAGTCTTAATGTTTGCCAAAATTTCCAGCACATAACCTTCCTCAATATTGATCTGTTCAAGCCTGTTTCCGGTGCTCCTCAAAGTTCTCATTCACAGCAAGGTCCCTTTCCTTAGTGAAAATCCAAAGCAAAAAACTCACTTAGGGCTTCCCCTATCTGCTCAGACTCCACGCACAAGTTCCCTACGCTATCCCTGATCGGCCCTGACTTCTCCCTGATTCTTTTATTCCATACATATGAGTAAAATGTGTTTGGGTTCTCCTTAATCCTACCTGCCAAACCTTTTTCGTGCCCCCTCCTGGCTAGCCTCAGTCAATTTCTGAGCTCCTTCCTAGCAAGCTTGTAATCCTCTAAAGCTGTGCTCGACCCTTGTTTCCTCCACCTTAGGTAAGCTGCCTTCTTCGTTTTGACGAGAAACTCCTCTGATCTCATCATCCAAGGCTCCTTAATCTTACCCCTTCTTGCCTGTCTCAGAGGAACAAATTTGTGCATCACTCACAACAACTGCTCCTTGAGCAGTCTCCACATGTCTGTTGTGCCCTTTCTGTGGAGCAATTGCTTCCAATCTGTACTTCCCAACTCCTGTCTGATAGCGTTATAATTTCCTTTTCTCCAATTACATATTTTCTAATGGTAACTGCTCCTTTCCCTCTCCATGCTTATAGTAAATGTGAAACAGTTGTGATCACTGTCACCAAAGTGTTCTCCCCCCGCGAGATCTGTCACTGTGCTGGGTCATTGCCGAGCACCAAACCCAAAATGGCCTCTCGCCTCATCTGCCTGTCTACCTATTGAGTAAGGAAACCCTCCTGAACACACTTGACAAAAATGGCTCCATCCAAACCATCTGCACTAAGGAGGTTCCGATCAATATTGGGAAAGTTAAAGTCACCCATAACAACAACCCTGCTACATCTGCACTTTACCAGAATCTGCCAGCCTATGTGTTCTTCAATCTCCCTACTGCTATTAGAGGATCCCCAATGAGGTGTCTGCTCCCTTGCTGTTCCTAACTTTCACCCATATTGATTCAGTAGACAAATCTTCCTCGACAACTTTCTTTTCTGTAGCTGTGATGCACTCTCCGATTAGCAATGCTACACCCCCTTCTCTCCACCCCCACCCCAATTCTTTTTAGATGTTCTAAACTCTGGACCATCTAGCAAATGTTCCTGCCCCTGTGAAACCCATGTGTCTGTTATGGCCACAACATCATAGTCCCAAGTACTGATGCCAGACTTTGTCACTCTTATTTCTGATATTCCTTGTGTTAAAGCAGGCACACTTTAACCGATTCCTTTGTTCCATCTCATGAGAAACGTTTAAAAGAAATATTTTGTGAGTGAACTCGAGTTGAACCACAAAATTAATTCTGTGTCATTTGTCCACCTCACCAACAAGAGCACTTTGGAAAAATGTTTTTTATACATAAACTGGTCAAGGCATCCAAAGCCTTGACCACAACCCCCAGCTCCTCAGAGCTCATTTACCAATATAGAGTCATAGAGTCATTCAGCATGGAAACCGACCCTTCATCCATGCTCACCAGACATCCCAATCTGACCTAATCCCATTTGTCAGCACTTGGCCCATATCCCTCTAAACCCCTCCTATTCATATATCCATACGGATGTTCTTTTAAATGCTGTAATTGTACTAACCTCCACCATAGAGTCATAGCATCGTAGATGAATGAAAAAGTTACCTCTTAGGTCCTTTAGAACCCATTCCCGTCTCACCCTAAACCTATGCTTTCTAATTTGCACTCTCTGACCCTAGGAAAAAGACCTTGGTTATTGACTATCCATGCTCCTCATGGTTTTATAAACATTGATAAAGGTCACCCCTCAGCCTCCAACAGTCCAGGGAAAAAAGCCCCAACCTATTCAGCTTTTCTGTGGAACTCAAACCCTCCAGTCCCATCAACATTATTGTTTATCTTTTCCATGCCTTCTCAAGTTTATGACTGACTGGAAACATCCACTTTCCTGATAGGCTACCACCAAACACACAACATGCAGAAACATCTCATAATCGGTACAAACCATTACTCACACTGCAGATCATGGAAGGTCATTCATCATCTTTCTGTATTACGGCCAGGCCCTCTCCACAATCCCATGGATACTGACCATCACTGCCACAAACATTCAGGTCTTCTTCTTCATCAGTGACAGGATTGTCCCATTGCTGTCTCATAGCAAGAGAATAGAATAGAATAGAAATTTATTGTGACGTGTACTTTTACATGAAAAATACAGTGAAGTACAGTTTTAAAAGTCACTCTACCATAGTGCCTACATCAATGATAGAAGTCATATATAATAATAATAATCTCTTACAACTGACTGGCAGCCTAGAGGAGAATTTTCACAGAACCTTCTCGTGGAAGTTTCTGTGCAATTCCTTCCATATGATTTGCCAAGCAAGCAAGTTTCTCACTAAACTGTTGCCTGGTTTGCTCTTCTGTTATCAGCTCCTGTGGGTGAAAAACACTCAGTTGCACTAGGACTGAATGGACCAGAGAGGTGTTCAGAGACACCTGAAGAGTTCACTGTGAGATTATCATGTGCCTTGTTTCTGAAGATTTGCTAAAGGCAAGTCATGTTTGGTTAATTTTATTAAGTTCTATAATGAAGTTAAACTGAGGATTGACTTACATAATTCCAGAGTTGAGTATGTGGTCTTTCAAAAGATTTTGACAAAATCCAATCTAATAGATTTGTTCTGAAGAGGGAGTCAGTGGACCCGAAACATTAACTCTGATTTGTGTCCACTGATACTGCCAGACCTGCTGAGATTTTCCAGCAATTTCAGTTTTTATTTCAGATTTCCAGCATCTGCGATTCTTTTGCTATTTTTTGTCCAATACACATATTGTTGAGATTGAAGTTCATAGGATTAAAAGTGCAATGGTTGCAAAGATATGAATTAACAAAAACTATCCTATTTATTTTTGAAGTAATATTTCTTCAGCAACGAATTGAGCACCATCAATGTAACTCACGCTGGGAACCTTTTGCTGCAGCTTTTTGACCTACTTCTGTGGGTACACTGTAGAAAGCAGCAATGAAAAGTATGGACTGGTCCTATCCTCATGGAGATGTTATAAAATTAAGTATTCACGTCCAAAGCTTTTTGATCTATAATTAGAGTCTTACAATTCACAATTTTCACAATCCTCATGAAAATGAGCAAACGCAATTACATCAACGTAAGAGGTTCATTTTTCATAGAAGAACAAATCAAATTGTGGAAAATGATCTCAAAACATTGAAACTTAATTCCTAGCAATAAAGTGAATCGAATTTTTTCAGTTACCATGAAGTAATGGCTTTAGGCACAGGCCTTAATCAGAGCTGTTTTGACTTTTCAGCATTGTCAACTTTCTTAAGGTTGTGATAAAATTACTTCATAATTAAAATAGTAATTTGTTTGCATTACTCAGTGTCATAAATAATTTATGTTATTGGTCAAAGTGTGACCTCAAAATTGTTCTTAAAATCCAGTTAAATAATGTTAATTCAATCATCATTATTTGACCTACAAAGATTTCAGTAGATCCATGAATTTGACCATTGCACCTTTGCAATAAGAGCCACGAGGACTTGAATTTTATAAATGCCTTCAGTTTCATTGTCAATTGACAAGAATTGGAGATTTTGTTTTCCTCAGTGACTTGTCCTATCCAAGGAATCTGTAATCTGGAAAAGCAGAGCAAGGTTCTCTTCATTAATTCAGACTGAAGAATCTTCATGAGGCCATGCAGACACCAAACCAGGAATACTTCATTTGAATATTGAAGTCAATGTAGAATCATGTATCAAGGTGAAATTAACTAATGGAATGAAAGCTCCTCAATGCTTTTGAATTTCCAAAAATAATTGAAATCTAAAGGAATGAGACTCCTCAGTTACATTTACATTATACTTTACATTTTCAGCACCAGCAAGACGGTTGAGGCTTAATTTCCAATTAAAAATTCACTTATACCTAAATGCATTGTTCCAAACATTTTTCTGATGTTTTTAGTAGGTAACTATTGGAATAAGACACAAAACCTTGCATGTAGACAATTTGGAAGGTATTTACGTTGTGAAACTTGCACAGGAACAGATCAACACTGATAATAACTTCTCATTTTCCACATTTAATTGTGTATGTGCGGTTGACAAACGTTGTTATCTGATTTACTCTATAATACTAGCAAGGGCTGGTAACCCTTTTTTAATATGGGATTTTTATTACATTGATGTATCTAGGTCAATGTCTTTTTACAGAGAAGTTTGCCATGGCGATAAAAGGTCTTAAGCCAAGCACTGTTTTGGGGGATGGAGATATTTAGTGGCTGAGAAAGTTCTACAGCTTGAAAACCTTTTAGGACCCAAACCCCAGTGGAATGTCAATGTGATTGGTTCCTTCAGCAACTGTTGCAATTGCAGTTATTAGTAAAACCTCTGATGCATCTTGGAGTTGATGTATTGGGGGAATAAAACAACTCAGGTTTATAGTGTTGAAACATGGAAATAGGATCTCTTCAAAGTGAGATTTTCACCCTCATGTCCACTACAATCAGCAGATCTTTGACAAAACCTAGACACTGGGATTCTTACTTCATTAGGTTTCCACAGTAGATTGTTAACTCCAGCATATTCCAAAACACAAAGGTATTCTTGCCACAGATTTGAGCTCATCTCCAGATAATTGAAGTCTTTAAAATGTGTTGCTGTACAGTCAGAGGTTGAGCCAAGGATTGATGCCTAGCAGAAGAGGAAAATACAAATATTAATTAGGAAGGGAGGAAAATCACAGTGAAAGAGAACTATTTTATGAACAGACTTTCAAAAGCAAAGAGGAATTGAGGTGGGAATTGGAGAAGATGGTTTCTGTGTACAAAAATATGGCGTTTGAAAAAAAGATTATAAATTATAAACTAGAAAGATTGGAAATCAGAAATATTGGGAGGGTTGAGAGCACCTGTAATGATGGATAGGGAGAGGAGATTGCTGTTGTAGAACTAGTTTTAGCTTTTACATCCAACTAACCATGAAACAAGACAGCATATCTTAACTCACTGATATTGGGGGATCTCCAAAGCACATGTAGCAAGTACTCACTAAAAGCATTATCTTAATAAGGCACAAATATTAAAGTTAGAAGAGTTGATAGCTTAATTGAAGAAGTCCTTAAGGAGACTCAGGAATTCTCCCACAAGAAATGCAATTACCCAGGGAACCAAAAACTCATTATAATTTTAATTCCTCTTTGCAAATCATGTTCATTCTGTCTAAATGACAAAGAGAAATGACAGGAGAGTCTCAATTTTACAATCTGTAAATAAATAATACATGGTGTGTCTTCTTTCATAGGAGATGTCAACAATACTGGCAGTAAACAAACACACTGCCTAAATTGAAATTATATTTTTGTAATTTTGCAATGTGGTAAAGTAGAAAAATAGAGTTTGTGTTTAAAACAAAGGAGATGGATTATAAATAAATACTTACCCTACCTACAGCAGAATCATAAAGATGACAATCTTTTCTCCTGTGATTCAGGGAAATCCAATAGATTTGCAGCTACTTCTATCATGTCTACTGGGGGCTGCATATATCTGCATGGTAAATAGTTATCCATCTGGCTATGTGATTTAAGAAGCTGTCTGTCTTTATCAGTTCAAACCAAGATTCATCTAGCTAAGGAAGCAGAAAAAGGGACATAATCAAAAAGCCTGCACCTTGTGGAAAAAACAAGCTGTTACCAATTCATCTTTGTATGGTCAATGAACCTTTATTCACTGTGCAGCTGTTAGTCACATCAGGTTTATTAGATGCATCTGTCGTATCGAAAACATTCTGCTGAATTGCCTGGATTTCTTTGTGCATACTGGCACACAGCTTGCTATCCAGTGATCCAAGTATGAGAGCGTACAATAGATAATAATAGATCATGTACAGGGAATCGTCATATCCTCTCTTTGATAAATCAGTCTTTGTGGAAATACTTAAAATCATGGATAATGGGTATTGGCCAGGAAAAAAGCCACTTATCGCTCAAAACTGTCAAAGCAAAGTTTTAAAGCACATAATTGGATCCTATTTTTAAAATTGCTGAAAGGTATTCATTCGTATTTCTAAAATCCCTGATTCTAAAATGTATGGAATTGCACTCTTTAATTTAGTTTTTTTTGGCTGAAATTTGCTGAATACAGGTCCTAATCAATGTTGGATGCTATACAGTTAATACATGTATTGTATCCCCCCAAAGGGTTAATGATTGTGATTTATTCAGTTTAAGGTTATACACTTTCTTGCAGTAATAAGGCTTACTTTAAAATTTTACCATTAATTAAATGTTTACACACACAGGTCTGAAATGCCACAATGTCCTCTTGACAGCAAATTAATTTCTTTAACAGAAGAAAGATGGGTCAAGTTTTCAAACAGTCATCATCCAAGATTTTCAAAGCATCTTATAAAATAATATGAAAGAAAGGAAAACACAGAAAATATTGTGCAGAAAGTGATTAATTTTACTTTTGAGGACAAAGAAAGGAAAACTAAAACAATTGCATTTGTGAGGGGATAAACATGAGTTAAATTATTAAAAATAGCAGATGGAACTAACATTAAAGATTATGCCAGTTTATTTCTGAAGTTTCATTTCATATTGTTATTTAATTTGAATGATGTATGATATTATCGTATGAAAGTTGCTCTTGACATCCAAATATTATTATTTTAATTAATTCTGTTTGCTGCAATGTTAACATGTGGACTGAAACTTTATAATGAAGATTTTTCACAATGTGGCCTACTCTACATTGGAGAAAACAAATGCAGACTGGGTGACCACTTTGCAAAACACCTCCAGTCCGTGCACATGTGTGAGCCCAACCTTCCGGTAGCTAGTAATTTTAACCCAGCGTCCTGCTCGCATGCCTACTGTTCTGCCATTGGCACGCTGCAATATACCAGTGATTCATAGCTCAAACTGGATGAACAGCATCTCAGTTTCAGCCGAGGCATTTTACAACCTTCTGGACTTAATATTGAGTTCAGATTGTGAAATCACTCTCAATCCTTCCCTTTCTTAGGTTTACTGGTTGGCTTCTCTGCCATGACCATGTCTTCTATCCCCTCCCGCCATTCCAGTGGGACTATCTGTGCGATCCTGTCTGGCAGTTAGACCCACCATTGTTCTGCCATTCTTCCATTCCAATTACTTAGTCTGCACTCCACCTCCCCAACCCTGGAACTGTTGCATAACTGCTGTCTCCTCCACACATTACGTCAGCACTGATGAAGAGTCATCTAGACTCGAAACGTTATCTTGCTCTCTCTCCATGGATGCTGCCTGACCCGTTGTGATTTCCAGCATTTGTTGTTTTCAGTACTTTACACAACCTATTGACTGGGTTATTATTACAATTTAACCTGCAAAACTGAACTGAATACACAAAATAACTTGCAACAAAAATAATAAAATAAGCTGCTGTTTCTTTTGTCTTCTTTCAAATCAACGGAAAAAAATTGTTGCTTCTTCAGTTTCATTGTACAAAGAGTTATCAGACCATGACTGAACCAGAAGACTACTGTCTCTTTAAAGGGAAGAAACAACGGAAATATGTGAAGCAAAGAAGAATGTAAGGTTAAGAGTAGACAATGGGACAAAGGGGTAGCGAGACCATAAAGGACCACTCCCTTTCTGTAACTGTCACTCTTCAGGGAAGTTAATAAATATACAATAAATATTCTTGTGAACAATATCTTAAGTTATGTCCACAATGTACCTGTGCCTTAATCCACCTACAATGTTCAGAAGAATAAATAAAATGGAATACGTTATTCCAAAGAAGCATGCTGCAAAAATGGTCATGGCTATAATCAACTCTTATTAAATATTAGTTATACTCTAGCAGACCTTCTCTCTTGCATTTTTTGATGTCAGATGAGCTTCTTCTTTCAGAATTGCAATGTTGTCACCAAGTTCATACACGTAACCACCATTATTTAATGTAATTGGCCAAACAATGACAAAAGGGTCAAGCAGTACTATAAGGTCACATTTAATTTGCATTTTTGTTGAAGATTAGAAATGAATGCCCTCTAGTCTTTTATCATAAAACATGTCTTCCTCTACATAAAGCTGAAATTAAAATTAGTTAAAAGAACAGGCATTAATTATCTTTTCATCCAGAACTCTGCAAATTTTATGGTCTTCATGAATAAATTACAATGGTATTGCAGTTGCATTAAAATAGACATACAAGGCAGGTGTAAGGCAAACTCATGTCAGTCACATATCTCTGATCTCAACAATATTACTGTAAAGAAGTACAGAATAAAGTGCAGGAGCTTTCCCTTGTCAGCAGGTATCTTAAACACAACATGTCATTTTCTCATCTTTTCCATGCCCCACCAATCACTCAATTCATGTAGGTAGTTAAAAAAAAGCATGAAAATGGTGATCCATCTAATTAACGGTCGTAATTTTAAAAAGTCTAAAATGGTGGTCTGAGAGCAGCACGGAACTTGTAGATGCTCCTGAAATTCAGGCTTATTTCTAGATTTACTTTGAGATTTCTTACAGTTTCTTCAGTAGTGTTATGACACAGTGATGAACCCTTCTGTTAATTAAACCAAACACAAAGAAAAGCTCACTTCACCTCATAACCTGTTAAAATATGAGTGACAGAGAACTCCCAAATTCCATTATTTAAAGAAAATAATAAAAAATTATTCTGTAACTCTAAAAGTGAACATCAAACAACAACTATTCACAACTCTTAGCCCCCTCTTCCTGCTAACTGCTTATTACCTGCCTCCCATTCGATAACAATATACTGTTCCAATAAAACACTTATTAAAATTACATCAACTTAATTTTAAAACCATACTGTAGTATCGTCAGTAACTTTCTTTTCCCAGCTGAAGATCTCCCTGGGTCATCTTCTTTCATTTACTGTGAATATGTTTCATATGAAAAGGTAGCTTTGATAGAAAGTGTTTCAAATGACAATTGCTCTCTTGATGACAGTTACTCTCTCTGACTTGCAAACTGCCTGCATTTTTATACCCCCAATATCAGATCATGTCATTGGTTCAATGTTGGCAAAAACAGTAAATTCAAACTTGACTAGGTTTTAGTATCCTGGGGCTTAATTTAAACTGATTGGTTAAATTCTAATTCAACCAACTCAGGTATCTATTTCACAGCCAAATTTTGCAAGTTTTCAATTTTCCAGTGCCCCCTAGGACTGCTAGTTATTCATTTGATAGGTGCTTGTAAGCTCTCAGTGCCTGGGTGGCCTCCTATTGGGTAGTTAATATGCTACCCTTAACATTTCCTGTCTATATGCTACTGGCAAAACAATCTGGTGCACTTCTACCCATTTCTCCTCTGCACTAACCTGACGTGGTTTCCATTTTCATCAGAGCATTCTGTCTTTAAGGTAATAACCATCATGAATACATATATATGTATATATATCTTTTATTGTATTGTCATTCTTTTAAAAGTCCATTAGCCTTTCAGGACTAATCACTTCTGCATGACCTTCGACCTGTTCAGATTTTTCCTGCACCATTATGTCAAAAAGGGTGTCCACTAACTGAACCTCAGCACCTTCATCGCTCTCTTCAGTTTTTGCTTCTTGTTGTTACTTATGATAGTGGGATCTTGTTACTACACAGTCTGGAAAAATTCCAAGATATTTTTCTTTTAACCTCTCAGTTTCTTATTCTTCTTTGGGCTTCTCCACAACAAGGACTGTCACTCCCAATTTGGATCCTACTAAATCGTTCCCAAGAACAAACCAGATTTCTAAAACTGGTACACTGTCAATAACTCCCTCTCTACTTCCTCAGTCTTGATTTTGCACTTCAAACTGATCTTACAGAGGGGAATGCTAAATTTCTGTCCATCCCTCCCACAAATTAACACTCTATCAGGTAACAGGTCAGAAAGTATGCAAATATGTTCACCTCTTACTATTACAAACTGATTAGATACCATATTTCTCAAAATTATTACTTCTTTCCCTTCTTCCCTTGTTCTTTCTGTGTAAACTTTACCCACCGAGGCAAAGTCTTTAGAAGGTTCAGGTACTAACTGGATATGAAGCTCCTGCTGAGGCTGTGCACACTCCTGCAGCTCCTCAACTTTTCTTAGGGTTTCCTTTACTACTTTCACTAATGCCACTGGCTTAGCCTCTTTCACCATGTCTTTTCCCACAGTGCCTTTCTTTAATGACCAGCATTGCAACTTTAGTGTCCCACCTTCTGGCAGTGAAAACACCTTTTCCCAGTGCCTTTCTTACACCATCGGCACTGTAATTTTCTGTGTCCCATTCCATTACAGTGAACATACCTGAGGCCTTTCATCTTCTTTCCACCTTCTTGGGCTTCTTTTACCACCTGTGGTAAACTATTACCAGTGTGCTCTACTCTTTATTTTGTAATGTTGGATCTCCCCTTCTTCCAATTTCTATCCCTCACAGGAGGAAATTCTTGCCGGAAGCTAAATTTTGCCTTATGCACCAATGCATATTTGTCTGTCATCTCTGACACTCTTCTCACTTCTTGAACTTTCTGTTCATCCACATGAATTCTTATCATCTCTGGAAGTGTTTTTTTAAACCCCTCCAGCAGAATAACCTCTCTTGGAGCCTCATAGTCCTTATCTATTTTTAAGGCCTGCACCCATCTATCAAAATCACTATGTTTAATTTTTTCGAATTCTGATCTGGTTCCTCCTTTATGTTTCTGAACCACTGTCTATATACTTCTGGTACCACTTCATAAGCACTCAAAATAGCCTGTTTGGTGTCTGCACAATCTCTTGACACCTCATCTGACAGCGCTGCAAATACCTCACTGGCTCAGCCTACCAGCTTAGTCTGAACTAGCATTACCAACAAGTTCTCTGACACCCCATCTGCCCAGCCAATTTTTCAAATGTGATGAAGGCTTCAATATCTTTCTCATCAAAATGTGGCAACGTTTCAACATATTTGCAAACATCACTGCCTTCTCTCTTCATCTCCAGCCTGTTAACTTGCCTGACTAATTCGCAATTTCTGAAGTTCAAATTCTCTCTCCTTTTCTCTTTCCTCTTTCTCTGTCTTCTCTCTCTCTTTGCTCAACTAAGAACCTTCTCTCTCTCTCTCCTCTCATGGCACTTATTTCCTTTTCTTTATCTTTTAACTCCATTTGCTTTAATTACAATTTATGTTTTTCTAACTTACTGCACTTCACTGTTTCTTTGACACACCTCAGTGCTTGTCTAACTCGCTTAGAATTTCAGCTTTCCTTTCATCCCTGGTTAGAGTCAATTCTAATCTATTTGCGAATTCTAAATTTATGGCCTTTCTAAACTTCCTTGGAAAATTTGGAAATCATCTTCAAACCCCAGAACCACTTTAGAAATCTTAAGAGCCATTTCTCTCACTTTTAATTTAACTAACCACAAGCAACCAAAATTAAACAAATTGTCTCATCTAATTTTATTTAAAGATCTAGGACACTAATCAGCAAGTGGTTAAATCTGCTGGGATCTTTCCTACCCCAAATCCGTTTAAATCTGTCCAAATCTCAGACTGGATCTTTCTAACTGTCCAAATCTCGGACCTGATTCCCCAAACTGAAACGGCAGTAAACCCCTCTGTGAATAAAGCAAATGCCCAGAAAAGTTCTCCTTGCCTCATAATCTGTTAAAATGTGAGTGACAGAGAACTCCCAAATTCCATTATTTAAAGAAAATAGTATCAATTTATTCTTTAACTCTAAAAATGAACATTAAACAACAACTATTCACAACTTTTAGCCCCCCTTTCTCTTAATTGCTTATTATCTGCCTCCCACTCAACAACAATATACTGATCCAATAAAATACTTAATCAAATTACATCAACCCTAAGTTTAAAACCATACAGTGGCTGTCATCATCGGTGTCTTTCTTCTTCCAGCTGAAGATCTCCCTGGGTCATCTTCTTTCTTTCACTGTGAATATGTTTCATTTGACAGAGTGTTTCAAATGGCAGTTGCTCTCTCGATGATAGTTACTCTACCTGACTTTAAAATGCTTCCTTTTTTTAAACCTCCAATATTGGATCATCTCATTGGTTCGTTGTTGTCAAAAGCAATAAATTTAAACTCAATTGGGATTTAGTATTTTGGGGCTTAATTTAAACCGATTGGTTAAATTTGAATTGTTGTCAGAACAGCAACCAATTCAGCTATCTATTTCACAGCCAAGTGTTACATATTTTCAATTTTCCAGTACACTCTGGGACTGCTAGTTGGTCACATGACAGGTGCTTGTAAGCTCTCAGTGCAAAACAACATTCATTCTTTTTTAAATGTACAGTACATGCCTTCAACTTCATAATACTAGTATACAATTTTTGTTCTTTTTTTAGTTCACTTATACTCAAAATTGACATTTTGATAAGTACACAAATAAAAAATGTTTGGACGGATATCAACATAGTGCAGGCAAGTTGGCCTAGTCTAGCTTGGGATTATGGTCGGTATGGACTGGTTGGATAGGAGGGTCTGTGAAATAACTGCACAGAGGCTGGGTCCCATTACCAAGTCACCCTTTACTTACTTGTGTGCACAGTACACTGGCTGTGACTGGCCACCTCAGAGTCAGTCGACAACTTAGGAGTTTCTAATAATATGTTTTTTTTGTTTGCTGGTTATATTTTTATTTTATTAAACAGTACAAGTTATAACCAGTTAACATTAACAGCCGTATACAAGAAATAGCAATTTACAGGGGAAAGGGGTGGTAAGCCAAACCCCAAACTCCACTGTACAAACCAGTTCGCAGGGAAATGAGGATGAACCTCGAATCCCACCTTACATTACCAAAAAAGAAGCAGTAAATACAATCACATACAAACAGTCTTATAAAGAGAACAATAAAACAGTGCATATATCACAAACACCCCTGGCAATCCAGCAAACCACCCGCCCCTCCCATCTTCCAGCCACTCAAAGGCAGCCCCCCCACCATGCCTTTCGGAAAGCCGTTCTGTTTCCTCCTGTCCCCCCAACCCACCCCCCAAGGATGACAGCGATCAGGATGGCCTACCCATCTTCCGGCTTCCCTAACCACTCTTCGTACCTTCTGGCCACGTCTAGAACAGCCCGCCCCAGTACCTGCCCGGGGTGATAGCTGAGGATGGCCTCTCTGCCTTCCAGCTCTCAGTCTTCCCCTACATACCATTGGGCTCTCACACACCCTGATGCACCATCCAACCTGTGGACTGCCCACTCACACCTTCTGGCCACCTCTAGGACAGCCCGTCCCATTCCCTGGGATAACAGCATGCAGAGCAACCCATAGGCCATCTGGATCTCAGCCTGCCCCTACACATAGAACATAGAACATAGAACATTACAGCGTAGTACAGGCCCTTCAGTCCTCGATGTTGCGCCAACCTGTCATACCATCTTCTAGCTCTCGGCTGCTCTGACACACTTTCCGACCACTTCTAGGACATCCCGTCCCAATTACTCCTTCTCAGGATGACAGCACTCAGAACGGCCTACCCACCTTCCGGTTCTTGGGGTGTCCCGCGTCGGAGTGGCCTAACACCTTTCCGTTCACAAGATGCCCCCTCACCTTCCGGCTCTAGGGGTGACAACTTCTGCGATGATCAATGAGCCTCCCAGCTCACAGTAAGGCTTGCCAGACCTAGGGACACCCAAGACAGTGCAGGTGATAAACACAATGAGCAACAAGACAGAGTCAATTACCAACAAACAGAGTCCTTTCTGGTACGCAGAGTCCATTACCATAAACAGTTCTCCTCAGAATGCAGAGTCCATTCCCAAGAACAAAGTCCACTCCAGTATGTAGAATGCATTGTCAGAGATAGAGTCCATAACCAAAGGCAACGTTCACTCCTGACGGCAGCAAATACAGCACACACACAGGTGTTCAGTCTTCATAGAAGTCTGGTCTATCCACAGAGAACCAAACCCATTCACAGGAACACAGTGCAATTTTTTCCTCCTCCCACACTACCATCTGAATGCGGTAGTGCTTATTTTTCCCCAGCACCCATGTCGTGTGTAGGATAGTGAAGAACAACAAGTGCATAAATCTTTATTTATATTTCATCACCACCAGGAAGAAAGAAAACACCAGAGTGGCCAGTGACAAGCAATGCCCTTAGGAATACAGTTCATTTCAAAAGGTGCAGTTAACTCACAGGGGATTGTTCTCTCCAATACACAGGGATAGATGTTCACCTCCTAGCACACACTCACGTCGTCAGTCTTTACAGATACCTAGTCTACACACAGAGGGCCAGGCTACCCACAGAGGAAGTTTATCTGGAAAAGTTAATTGTCTCACAGGGCCTCAGTCCAAACATCAAAAAGTGAAAACTCATGCATAAAAAGAGAAAGAAAACCAGAGTGCAAGGGTTAAGCCCTGCCACAAAAGCAGCAGTTTCCTTTTCTCAAAGTAAAAGAGAAAAGAGTAACACAGGCTGTAACTAGCAAGTGAAACAACAGTTCCCTAATGACAACTGAATTATACCTGAAACACATTGACTGTGTAGATCAGCCAGTTCAGGAATCAGTCCTCAATAAAAGGGAATACCAAATATAAGCACCACCGCAGTTAGGCAGTAATGTGGGGGGAAATTTAAAAGATATATAATCAAGAGATTTAGAATCGCCTCAGTTTAGGGGATTGACTCTGTTAAAAAAAATAAAAAGGAACACCAGTTAACAAACTGGCAATATATTTCAGCCAGTTTAGGAATCAGCTTCCCCCAAAAAAATCCCAGAAACCAACAGCAGCAGTACACACTGGCTTGGTCAGCTAGCTTGGAGTCAGTCCATAACTGAGGAGATTCTCATCTCCTGTTTACATTTCTTTTTCTTTTTTTCCTCCCCCTCCCCCGACACTACCGCCTAACTGCAGTAGTGCTGATATTTTCCCCCAGCACCCATGGTGTGTGTGTGCAGGTGTGAGACACAGTGAGAGACACAAGGTGCACGAATCTTTATTCAATTCCCACTACCAGGAAGAAAGGAAACACCCGAGTGGCCAATGAGAAGCAGTGCCCTTCACATCACAGGGTAATGCTGCATGATCACATAGTGAAGGGGAGGGCAGTGTTTAAATCAAAATAGAATTGGAGGTGGAAATAATGCACTCCACACCCTGTGGTGCCCACCTCACCCTGAACAGCTCAAGGGTGTTGGTGGACACCGCGTGCTCCTTCTTCAGAGACACCCGGGCTCTGACATACCCGCGGAAGAGGGGCAGGCAGTCGGTCCTAACAACCCCCTCCATCACCGTTGCCTGGACCTGTTTATGGCCAGTTTGGCCACACCCAGGAGCAGACCCACGAGGAGGTCTTCAGACCTACCGTCACCCCCTCCTCCCCCAAAGATCAAGAGCATGGGACTAAAGTGCAACCAAAAACAGAGGAGAAGGTTTTTAAGAAAATCAAAAAGGGAGTGCAAGCACCCACACCCAACATTTATATGGGCCACAGACTCCACAGCACCACAGAACAAACAGTGCGGCTGGGAGTCGTGAACCATCGCAATCTGCAGTTGCAGGGAACTGCTGCATGCAGCACTCTCCTACCCAGATCTCAGAGAGAAAGGTGGACAGCCTTCTTTTCAGGATCCCCACTGCCTGGTGGCAAATGGGCATGCCAAGGCATGTGTGAGCGGTGAATGAGGGAAAAGAGATAGACTGTGTGCAGCAGCAGTCCATACAGGGCCTGCTGTGATACGTTCTTGAAGGGGACAAAACTAAAATTCCAGAGGTGGCTCAGGTTGTGGGGCACAGATTCCCGGGGGAAGTACAATGTGAAATTCCGTCCGGGCAGTGGTAAGTGCAGACGGGATTCCACCGCACACCTGAGCATCCTCCAACTCGGGTCCGAGCACCGCCATTTTAAGATGTCGAATGGCAGTGGCCACAAACCGGACAATACCGCTGCCCTGCTTGCTATATCCTGTTGCAGCGTCCAGCCCAGTTTCTGCCAATCAGCATGTCCCCAACCCTGGTCACCCTCACTGCCACAGCCTTCCCCTCCGACTGCCACTCGAACCCATGATTACGGAGATGTGGATTCCTGAGCAATGGATCCCTGATGACAGCCGCTAATCCTGCCAGAGGATAGGCATGACGCAATTCGACTGTAGTCCAGACAGTGATCAGGTCCTGGTAAAAGACAGGCAGTATCCTGAGGGCGACCTCCAAACAGTCACGGTCGATGTACAGGACCTGTGTGTCATAGTTGAGGTTACGCACCTGGTGGAAAAAATACATCGCCAGGGTGCACCACCTAGGAGGAGACTCAATGTAAAGGTATCGCTGCAATGCCTAAAGGCGGAAGACGTGACATGGGTGCGAACACACACCAGCGACTGACCGCCCTCCTCATAGGGAGACTCAGGGCCTGCACAGCGACTCAGTGCATTATTGTGTCCCAGAAGAAGTGAACCAACTTTCTCTGGTTGTCTGGGAGAAGGACCAAAGATACCAGCCGGTACCACAGCATGGTGGCCACCAGCTGGTTTATGACAGCACTCGGAGCAGTCCTGTCCAGTGGCCTAGGTGAGCCGGGACTTTGGCCTCCAGATACTGCCAGTTTGCTGGCCAGGGTTCCTCAGCTGGACTGAATTAGACCCCCAGGTAGAGGAGATGGGCAGTATTCCAGCTGAACCCACCCCCCGTACCTCCTCCGTCAGAGAGTCCACCCGCCACAGACCAAGCAATAGTCTGGAACATTTGGCCCAGTTGATCCTAGCAGAAGATGCTGCCGAGTTCATGCCCTGGCACTCACGCATCATCGCCAGGTCAGCCAGGTCAGAGAAAGTGAGGAGCGCATAAGCCAAGAGGACCCGTGCCCACACCGTGCAGAACCAGCCCTGACAACTTCCTCCGCAAAAGGCGCAGGAAAGGCTACAGGCACAGGGGATACAGCTGGCTGGACAGGGGGCAGCCTTGACGTACTCCTTTCCAAAAGCCATCAGGGACCCGTTAACTTTAACCAGACACTCTGCAGCGGCGTGCAAAAGTCGGATCCGGGCGACAAACTGCGTCCCGAACCCGAATGCCTGCAGAGTCCTGAGCAGATACTCGTGATCGACCCTGTTGAATGCCTTCTCCTCATCAAGAGACAGGAAGGCACTCGGCAGACCACCCCGTTGACAGAAATGGCTCAGGTCCCGGACGAGGTGGACGTTGTTGTGTATTCGCCGGCCTTGGACAATGTAGGACTGGTCCAGGTGAATCATGTGGGCCGGCACAGAAGCCAGGCAAGAAGCCAACACCCTGACAAAAATTTTGTAATCTGTGCCTGGAGGGAGACCGGACACCAGTTCTTTATGGAATGAAGGGGCCCCTTCTTCGGCAGCAGGACGATGACCGCCCTGCGCTAAGAAAGGGGCAGCTCTCCAGCAGTTAGAAACTCCCCCAAGACTTGTGTGTAGTCACTCCCCAGGACATCCCACAACACCCTGAAGAACTTCACAGTCAGCCCGTCCAGCCCCGGGGACTTGCCCCTCGAGAGCCGGTTGAGGGCACGGTCAGCTCTTCTAAAGTGACGGGATCGTTGAGCCTTCCGGCGTCCTCCGGGCCGAGCTGTGGCAGGTCGTCCCACAGAACTCTGCAAGCATCCTCGCTGGACGGATCCGGAGCGAACATAGCCGTGTAGTAGGAGCGAACATGGGCCCTGATACCCTCCGGATCCAAGACGAGGGACCCATCATCAGCCAGCAGCACAAGGAGCTGCTGACGGGTGCCGTGCCTTTTTTCCAGCGAGTAGAAGAAGGGGTGCCAAAGGGTGTCCAGGTCCTGGAGGAGCCAGATCCGTGACCTCACATACAGGACCTGGGACCCAACGAGCTGCAGGTCCTGGAGTGCGGCCCTTCTTCTCTTCGTACACCCTGCGCAGGGCCGGGTCCACATTGGGCTGACTGAGGCGTGACTCCAGGTCGAACACCTCCTTCCCAACTCCTCGATCCTGGATTTCACCCACACTTACTCCTAACAGAAATATGGACGTGAGCCTTGCCCACGTCACACCACAGCCTCAGGGAAGGGAAACTCCCCCGCTTCTTTCTCCAGCTGGCTGAGAACTGACGAAATGTGTCCCGAAACCGCTTGTCCTCCAGCAGCAGGATGTTAAAGTGACAGTACATAGACCTGAGCCGGGCGGCGAACAGAAGGAGTTCCGCCCACACCAGGCGATGCTCTGTGCATAGCAACTGCCGCATGGAGACCACCAGGAAGCAGGAGGCGTGCGCCAGCGAAACTTACAGGCGGTCGATTCTGGATGCACTGACTCCAGGCCTCACAAAGGTGAAGGTGATGGAGTCAGGATGGAGATTCCGCAAGACGTCTATTAGGTCAAAGGACTTGACCAAGTCCCCCAACCGCCTCCCTGACGCCCAGCCAGACCGAGTACCGCCGTGGTCCCTGTCCTCGAGGATGCAGTTAAAATCTCCCCCGATGACAAAGTACTGGCCTTCGCCAATGGAAGGGAGATGAGCGTAGAAGCACGTTTGCCTTGGCCTGGCCAAGGGAGAGTAAACATTCACTAAGTGAAGCACCGCACCCCCAGCCGAACCATCACGTGAAGCAAAAGGCCTGGCACAGGCTCCCTGACCCCCAAGATCTCCGGCTGAAAATGGCCAGATCTGCGGGTAAGGTGACTCATGGAGACCACTCCTTGCCAATCCAGGAGCCAGGTGGCTTTGTCTCCTGGGGTAGTGTGGGTTTCTTGCAAGAAGCAAACTACATTATTCCCATCCAACAAGATAGCCACCCTGCCAGATCTGCGGGTAAGGTGACTCATGGAGACCACTCCTTGCCAATCCAGGAGCCAGGTGGCTTCGTCTCCTGGGGTAGTGTGGGTTTCTTGCAGGAAGCAAACTACATTATTCCCATCCTGAAGGACTGAGAAGGTCTGGAATCTGTGCTGTGACTCCCAGCTGCCATTGATGTTGAGGCTGGTTATAGTTGTCTTAATGTCAGCAGTGTTGTGCAACCACCATCAATACAATTCAAACAGTTACTGGGAGGACAAGGGAGGAGCATAGAAGTCCCTCACCCTCACCAGGAGTGCACCCAGGAAGTTCCTGACACGCTTTCGCTCTTTGGTGTCCAGCCCAAGTGCTTGGCGAGCAGCCTGGGCTGACCAGTACACATTCTCAAAGGAGCTCCAGCGGTCGAGTGCCAGTTGGGCTCTATCCCAGCAACTCCATGTTTCTTCTACAAACTCACGGAGCTCCTCAAGGGAGATGAGGGGGAGCTTGTCGCCCCAGTGCCCACCACCGAACCCGAACCCTCATCTGGGAAGTCATCCTCGGTCACTGGCCCCTCCCATACTGTGAGAGTGGGGATTGGTGCAGCACGATCAACTGACCTTAAAGCCCTGGCGACCTCATCCCCAGGGTCCACGGTGGTAACTTCCTCAGTGCACCCCTTCCCGGAAGTATTTATTATCATAAGGCTAGTGACTATCGGGAACTCACTGCATAAAAGGTGGGAATGCTCAAAACACTGAAGAGGAAAATTTGCCCAGTTACTGCCATTGACAACAGTTACTGGCTCGGCACAAGGAGGACAACTAATCAATACCTTTGTTAGTTTAGTTAAAACTGACATATAATTCACTTGGTTAGGAAAAAGTAAACAGCAGGCATACAGTTCATGAAATTCAAGCGTGCACCCACAGAGTGTGACATTTCCTGAACAGTGAAGCAAAATAACAGCAAATACCCAAGAATAGCAAGCAGGTGGGATTGGTTTAGTTTGGGATTCTGTTCTGCATGAACTGGTTGGATCACAGGGTTTGTTTCCATGCTGCATGAATCTGTGACATAAACAGAAGCTCATGCTAGCTAGACGATTTCTTCTTGGTCTTCAAATCGTCTTCAAACTTACAAATGTGGGGTCAACAAAATCGTCAAGTCTGTTATCGAGGATTTTCGCTGATGGCACATTGAATCCTGCATTTTTATCCTTTGGCCTAATCATCCCGAACTGTGGTGTCTTGTTCTTCTCGGTTCATTGCTCATCTGGGAGCTGTTGTCTTTCCACTGTGGGCACCTTTCAGACTACCCCATTATTCTTCCTCCAAATAAGGACTTGCACCTTATGTCACCCTCAGAGTCAGTGGCTGGTGCTCGGGTAACTTTCGTTCACCAGCTTGCTGGTTTTATGTGAGAGAACCCCTGGTCAACATCTCCACCCTCTCAATCCAAATAGACCTATCTTAGGATCAAGTTAAAAATCATACAACACCAGGTTACACTCCAACAGGTTTATTTAGAAGCACTAGCCGTTGAAGTGCTGCCTCTTTATCAGACCTAGTGCTTCCAAATAAACCTGTTGGACTATAACCTGGTGTTGTGTGATTTTTAATTTTGTACATCCCAGTCCAACACCGCTCCTCCAAATCATATCCTAGGATCATTTTCCTTCCATTCTGCTAATCGCTCTTGAGATTGCATTCGACACTCAGTCAGTGCTTTACTTCCACATTATTTATAAATGTACTTGGTTAACATATCAAGTAAAGTCTAACTACATAATTCACACAAACCCCTTTAAAATAACTATCATCCCTTCAGTTTCATTCGAGGCTCATCTTTCAACTTTGGTCTAATTTTTTTCTTCCACCTTCTGTGCTGATACACACTGAGTATTTCAATAACCAGTATGCACAAGAGCAATATTACAGCCACAAGAGATAATATTCTCACCCATGGATGTATTTAAACATTTACTACCAAAACCAGGGGGTATGCAACACTTCATTTGCCTTGTAGCATGAGTTCAAGTTGTTTTGGTATGTTTAGTCCATTGATGGATCCTCTCCTGCAAATTGTGTTTCCTTCATGACTGCTCTTATTATGGTTAAGGCAAGAGTCACACCCCCAGCCCTCACCCAATAACCAAGTCTAAGATCACATTTTTAACAGCTACATTGTGTCCCTTGGTCTTTGAGTGGACTGATCTTCTTAAATTGTCGACAGCTGTTTTCTTCTCTGTTAATGTATTTGCATACAGTGTCCAAAATTCATGATTCTAAACACTGTTATCTCTGAATAGCATAACTTCAGATTCATGCTCCTTAATTTCGTTCATCTTTTAACTCCAAGTTCTCTATCCACAGATCATCTCATTGAATAACATCAGACATGTACTCAAAGGTGAGGAAGACGTACTGGACTTCTTAAAATGCATAAAGGCGGATTAATCCCTGGGTCATCATCAGTGTATCCTAGAACTCTGTGGGAAACTAGGGAAGTGATTGTTGGGCCCCTTGCTGACATATTTATATCATCAATAGCCACAGATAAGCTGCCAAAGATTGGAGGTTTGCTACCATGGTGCCACTGTTTAAGAAAGGTGGAAGGAAGAGCCAAGGAACTTAAATCAATGAGACTGACATCAGTGGTGGGCAAGTTGTTTGAGGGGATCTTAGGGGAAATGTACTTGGAAAGATTTGACTGATTCGGCAGTCTATAAGGCATTGTACATTGAAATCATGTCTCATTAACTTGATTGAGGTTCTTGAAGAAATAATGAACTGGGCTGATGAAGGCAGAGTGGAGGACATGATATATATGGACGTCAGTGAGATGCTCAACAAGGTTCCATATTGCAGGGTGGTTAGATCACATGGAATACAAGGGGAACTAGCCATTTGGCTACAGAACTGGCTCGATGGCAGGAGACAGCGAGTAGTGATAGAGGGTTGTTTTCCCTGCAGATGGCGGTGTATTGGGAGGCTGCACTCTGCTGCTGCTGTCATTGGAATGTGGAGGCTGGAGTGGTAACACCTGCTGTAACAGAGCAGCTGGAGCTGGTTTAGGCCCAAAGCCTGGAGCCACTAGTGCTGTAGAGTGTTTGTTGTGAGGGATAGGAGCTTTGGATTCTCCATTACTGCTGCCCTTGGAAGCCTGGTGTATTGCATTTTTTCTTGGTGAGTTAAGACTGCTGTAATATTGTATACTGCAGCAGAGAGAAGCTGCTTGGGCCTTGGAGCCTCGTGCACTTCAGTCTGCCTGCCTGGAGGGACTCGCAACTCAGACTGGCTGTTGCTGTTGCTACAGCAGCAGCAAGATGTTTTCTGGCCTCTATTTCTAACCAACCATTTCCTTGAAATATCAGTTCCTGTAGCCTGGACTCTTGCCTGGTGTCTTTAGCAGATGATGATGTTTCTGTGCTCAGAGATTTAAATGCAGTATGTAGAGAGCCTGAACTGAAACATGTGTATCAAAAGGCTGGCCATTTTTACAGGCAAAACAGCAGTATTTACCAAGACAACACTTTTGAATTTAGCCAACCAATTTGAATCAGGCACTTAAATACCAAAAATCTATTAAATTTAAATCTGAAAGATTTAACAACACAGGACCAATCCCATTGTAAGAAATATTGATAGGTCATCAAAGGTATCAAAGAAGAAGTATTTGGATAAAGACTCCAGAGGTAAATGCTATTCGCCTGAGCCAACAGCCCTCAGCTTTCAAGAGAGAATCATTGGCTCTCACAGCATCCTTTATGTCTTGGGGAAAGCATTTTCAAAATATTAACTGTGCCAATGATGGAGAAGAGGTTCCTGACAGAAAAACGGTAGAGGAGGCACAACATTCTGGAATCTGATGGAATTTTGAGAGACTAAATTCTATTTAGGAGACTCGCATTCATTGGAACAGCATACCATTTGAATCTTGTTTTATTTGGGAATAGTTCATAGTTAGAGGGATTTTTTCGGTCTGTTTAATAATTTAGTTAATTTGTTCATTGTTAAAGTTAGACAAATAGTTACTTGTTGATTCTGAAGGGAGTGTCGGGGATTTATTTTATTTAACCACTAGAAGTTGCTGAAAATCAGGTTGCATCAGCCTTTCACACTTTGTTTTACAGATTAGTGTGTGGTGCTCCTCTTTGCATGTTTTAGTTTTAGATCTCCGAGAGGGGCCAACCTCTGCTTTGTAACAGACTGGGGGCTTGAATCCAGCATCTGGACAGATTTAGATTAAGAAAGTCCCAACAGGTTTAAACAGACTTGTGCATTACTGTTCTAAGTCTTTAAATAAAACATAAATGAGAAGTGGAACATCTGTTTAATATTGGTTGCTTGTTTTTGGTTAAATTGAAAGTAGGGAATGGCTCTTGTCATTGCTGGGGCGAAGATGCTTCTAAATTTGCCAAGAAAGTTACATGTACCAGAGAAACAGTCAAGTGTAGTGAAGTTAGAACCAATTAAATTGCAAATAAGCCAATTAGAGTTAGAAAGGGAACTGAAACAGTTTGAATAACAGTTAAAAGCTGAGGACAAAGAATAGGAGAAGGCGGCCCTAGCAGAAGGAAGGAAAAAGAGAGAGTTAAAACTTCAGAAGTTGGCAATAAGACAGAAAGGTTGGCTCAAAAGGACAGAGATAAAGGTAGAAGGTAAGTTTAGTGAGGAGGATAGTGATGATGAGTTAAACCACCGTAGCCAAAGATCTGATGGGGATCTGTTTGAAAATATCTAAGCATTGCCTAAATTGGATAAGAAGGGTGTAGAAGCCTTTTTCACCTCAATCTAACCAAAAACAAGCTACTGAAATTAAACACTTTTTCCAATTGTCACTAATGTTTTATTTAAAAACAGAGAACTTGATAAGTCCGTTTGAATCAGCTTGGACCTTTGTTCAAATCTGCCCAGACCCCTCCAGATATGTCCAAATGCTGGAGCTGAGCCACCGATCTTTTGCTAAGGGGAGGTGAACCACATCCCACCACACCCAACCCCACCCCCGAGCACTCAAACTGCATATCCTCACCCTATAATCTCTAGAAAGTGTGTGAAAAGTGTTGTTAACTGCCTTTCAGCAACCTCTCATTATTAAATAAAATAAATCCCTGACACTCACTTTAAAGTCAAAAAGTGACAATTTACTGATCTAACTCTAAATGTGAACAAAACAATTAAATGATTAACAAACTGAATAATCCCCCCCTAACTATGAACTATTCCTGAACGAAACAGGATTCTAATGGAATGCTGTTCCAATGAATACAAGCTCCAGTCATATAATAATAAAAAAGTTAGTCTCTTGAAATTACAGCCAGGTGACATCTTCTGGAATGTTCCGTGCCTCCTCCGTCAGTCTTCTGTCAGGAACGGCTTTTCCTCCAATTCCTCTGTCAGAAATGTCTTCTTTGTCGTTTCTCTGTTAGGAAATATGGATGACTGTGAGAGCCAGTTTCTCTCTCTCTCTCTCTTTGGCTGATGGCAGGTATACCGGGGTCTTTGTCCAACTGCCCTCTTTAAATCCTTGATGACAGTATCAATATTTCTTACAATAGGATTGGTCCAATGTCATCAAAACTATCAGATTTAAATTAAACAGGATTTTGGGATCTAATGGCCTAATTCAAACTGATTCATGAAATGCATACCCTGCTGTATTGGTAAAAACTGCTGCTTGGCCTCATAACAGTACTTTGTTTTTGATACAAAATGTTTCCGTTCAGGATCTCTGCATACTGATAAATGTTCAAACTGCTCACGTACATCCATTTCAACTCTAAGCATAAAAAAAATCTTTTAAAGGGACCACACAATGTTTTCTCCATTTTACAACTGTAAAATTCCCTCTTTAGGGCAGGGATAATGAACAACCAAAGTAAAAAATAAACTCAAACAAAATCAAAGAAAACAAATAAATAAACTGTTGTGAAGGTGGATAGACTAAGTGTAGACTGTGAGACAAGAAGATAGAATGTGGTGTTTATTGTCAGACAGGAGGCCTGTCACCAACAGTGTTCCTAAAGGATTGGTGCTGGACCCACTGCTTGGATCATGGCGCTGCTGTTCAGGACATTGGTGAGGCCATATTTGGATCACTACATTCAATTCTGGTCTCCCTGCTACAGAAAGGATACTGTTAAACTTGAAAGCGTTCAGAAAATATTTCTGAAGATGTTTTCAGTGTTAGAGAGTTTGAGCTTTAGGGAGAGACTGAATGGACTGGGCTATTTTCCCCATAATATTGGTGGCTCAGGGGTGAAATTATGAAAGTTTATAAAATCATGAGGGGCACAGATAGGGTGAGTAGGCAAGGTCTTTTCCCTAGGGTAGGGGAGTTCAAAACCTGAAGATGTAGGTTTAAGGCAAGAGAGGAAATATTCAAAAGAGACATGAGGGGCAACATTTTCATGCACAGGGTGGGGCATGTAGGGAACGAGCTGCCAAAGAAATTGGTGGAGGCTGGTATAATTACAAGATGTAACAGGATTCTGGATGGGTATATGAATAGGAAGGATTTAGAGGGTTATGTGCCCAATGCTGGCAAATGGGACTGGATTAATTTTAGTTCGCTGGTTGGTATGGACGAGTTGTACCAAATGGACTATTGCCACGCTCTACAGCTCCAGTACTTTGCGACTCCAAAACGCAGATGAGGAAAGAACAGATGTGCAGTGCAACCCACTTGAGCCCATGGATGAATATTTAACTGATGTTAATCAGACAGCAAAGCAATATGGTGAACAAATTAGTGAAGCAGAATTGACTTTAATGTCAGGTGATGAGATGACACAAGTTGAAGAGGAAGATCTAAATCTTTCACCTTACAAAGAAGAATTGTTATTCCCATTGACAGTAATTCACCAGCATATCACCCGCAGAGGGCCAATGAAGATATCCAACTTACTCAGTAAGCCAAAATAAAACACTTGCATACCTTAGCACAAGTCATTCAACAGTTTGAGAATTAAGATTTTCTTATACAAAGTGAAGATGAGCTTCATATGACTCAACAGTTTCCAAACAAACTGCACAGATTTAAGATTTGGTCAAGAAGAAATGATCGAACTCAAATCCAAGATATTGCGAAAAAGAAATGACCAGCTTCCAGAGCTGCCACGTGCTACAATGGGTGTTGCTCTGATTAAAGATTCCCCAGGTGATGGAACAGGAAGAGTTCATCAGTGAAGGGAATTTGGGAGAGAAAGGGTTCTCCCAGATAACAGAATGTACCAACGATGGCTTTCAACAGGAATAACACCGATGTTGAGGGATGTTGAAATCAAAGTAGAAACTTGTGAACTGAGGGTAACACGGATCTTGCAACTTCACCTGAGTTTCTGGCTTATTTCGAGATTTACTTCTAGATTTCTTAGTTACGACATTTCAATAGTATGAAGTTATTATTTTGATGCATTTTCAGTTCTTGTGTATGCAAAGTTGATATTTTGAGAAGTACGGGAATCTGAAATATTTGGAGGGATATAGACCAGGGGCAGGCAGCTTGGCTTGGGTTAGTTTGGGATTATTTTTGCCATGACCTTGCACTGAAGGAACTGATTCCGTGATGATTGGCTCTATGATTCTGTGACATGAGCCCACACTCTGTGTCATAATCTCTGTGACTCCTCACGGGATGTTTGTTTTGAAAATCCCAGCACACGACACCCACTGGGAGCTCAGGCCCCATTACAACCGACAGCCGCTGTCATCACAATGAGAACCATGACAACACATCATTGCAGGGTCATATAAAACACAACAAACTGAAGCGATCTGTGCACTTGTGCTGGAGAGACGCCGAGAGAGGAGATCAAGCAAACTGCTCTGGTCAACTGAATTGGTAACATCCCAACTCGAGGGAAAGATTGAAGACAGAGTTCAAGAACAGAATCGAAGGATTTTCACAAGCCGACTCAAAGATGAAGCCTGTTATTGGTGTCTTTTGTGTGGCTATGGAGAAGATCATTGCTGAGACTGAAGACAAGGACGAAATCATCCAGAAGATTGAGGAGGGGATCTTTTCGATGGAAGACAATCAGCGGGAGACCGCTGTACACATCATCTCGGAGATGCTCGTGGTGTTTTCCCGGAGGTTTGATGACAGCAGGGAAGTGCTGGAGAATCTTGTGGGCACGCTGCTTGGAGGACTGCTTCCACGTTGTGCTGACGGTTCCCAGGCTGTGCAACAGATGGCCCTCAGCGCGGTCAGTACCATCCTGTCCATGTACTTAGTGGCTGATGGAGCCAGCCTACAACAATATCAAGAGCGTCTGGTGTTTCTGAAGACTCTTCCGGAAGACCTGACGGACCCTGATGAAGGAGCTCAGTTTGAGACGTGTCATCAGGTGATGGAGCTGATTTGCCAAAGCCTGCCGCGCTGTCAGCTGGACAACCTGCTTCTCATGGTCTGTGGCAGTCTGTCAGACCAAAATCCCAGCTGTGCCCGGGTCGCGTCCTTGCTATTGGAAAACCTCTTCCTGCAAGAGCGGAAACAACTTCAGGACCGGGTCTCAGAGATCCTGCATGTGCTGGGGCTTCATTTGGAGATCATCCCGCACCAGGAGGTGAAAGGGCGTGTCCTACGAGGGATGACTGCTCTGACCTCACAACACTCAGCAGCAGCTATGTCCCAGCTCCTGCTCTGTCGCCCCCCAGGGGACAAGTTCATCCGGGATGTGTGGAGAGCAGCAGCTGAGGATAGAGCCTGTCCAGTGAGTACGATCAAACATCTCGTGTACTGACTGGAGGGAAAAAGCTGCCCCGTCAGTGGGAACATGTACTCGGCCAACGTCTCGCTAACTGCCATCCACGGCTTATATGAGATACTGACTCAGCCCAGGATGGCAGACGTGGTGAGGCCATTGTTCCCACACATTTTCAGTGGCTTACTTATATCACTCACCAGCGGAATGAGTTTCTCTCTGCCCAGTGATATCGATATTCAGTCACAGCAGAGAGGTTTCACCGCTGGGTTTGATGCTGATACAAGTAGGTCACTGAATGAAAGGTGTGTGAGGTCACTCAAGGCCCTGTTTGATCTAATTGGTCAAAGTGACATCTCAGACCAGATGGTGATGGTAGGAGGATGGCAACAGCTACGAGGGGTTGGATTTGATCAGGGGGTTGTTCTGCTGGCCCAGGCAATGACAGCATCTGCAGGTGATGATTTGTTTAAGACCGTACATCGTCTGGTTTCCCAAATCCTTCGGATCCAGGACTGTCAGGCTGTTCCAATAATCATCTTCTTTGGGGAACTCCTGAAAGCTCCTTGCCTTTCCGAACTGGGTCTCACAGACATGGTCATTAACAGCTTAATACGATACCTCTGCTGGTATGACTCCTCACCCGTTAGCCAGTTGCTCTGCATCAGAGCTTTAAGTAACATCGATTTTGGTGCAAGGCAGCGGTGTTGGAGTGTGACCGATGTCTTGGTGAGCCTGTTGGGCAATCCAGAGAACAGCGATGTATTCACCCTTGCGGTGTTGTCTTGCCTTCAGAAAAACATCCTTGAAGCACCAGCAGAAACAATCAGGCCCTTTTTAAATGCAATCCTCTCCAGGATACAGCCACTGTTTGGGGCAGGAAGTGAGCAAGTCTCTGTGGAAGCTCTCCAAACGTTGGAAATATTGGCCACGTTTGGAGAGTCCAGTGATTTCCAGCGACAGCTCCACACCAACATCGTGTCCTTGCTGTTGCACCTGGATACTAAAAGTGAGAAAACCATCCAGTGAATATGGCCCAGACCCTTGTCTTCTCATACCAACTATTGTGCTCCAGATCCCGATCCTCACTGTCAATAAACAAACAGACCTTCTCAACATCAATGTTTCTGTCACACCAACGGATCGTCTCTGCATCATCTTATGGTCTTCCCATCTTTAACAGCATCTGATCTCTGTCAGGTCCTCAGCAAATGTTCTCTCCGGAACCTCAACATTGTCTCAGCATTGATCTTCTCCAGATCGTGGACATTATAGGAAGAATTGATCTCCTCCAGATACTTGCCCTTTCTTAGAAACTGATTGAAAAACATACAACTTTTCATAATTCTGGTTGATGTTATTCCGAGTGTCCAGCTCATGAAATCAATGGACCTATCTCTCACTTATATTTGTATATATTGTAAATAATTAATGTTCTTGTAAATAAAGATTCTGTTTCACTTTAAATAAACTGCAGCAGTGTTATTGTACCAGCACGTGTCACATAAATGCACTCCCATTCTGGGAGTAGTGACTGCTGGACCATTGGGGTCATCTCTCCCCAGGGCAGCAAATGGAGAGAGGGCAAGGCTCGGGGTCTGCACTCACCTTCCCTGACCACGTCTGCAGGATGTAGTACTGGTTTGATCAGCTTCAGAATGGGGCTTTTGAGCTTGCCGTGGTCACCTGGCAGCTGAAGTCAGTGGTAGTCAGTCAGTGATCACCAGTCAGTGGTAGTCAGAGATTCAGGAAAGCCCTATGGTGCATCTCACTCAGGAAGCGATTTCCTGTGTTGGAAAACAGAGAGAGTGACTGCTCCTCTGGGGAGTGCAGCCAGAGCTCAGCTGCACAAGGTGGGGATCAGAAAGAGCGGGAGAACAATAGTGGTGGGAATCTCAGTCATGCGGGGTACTCTCAGGTATTTCTGCAGTCACAGACATCATTGCAGGATGGTGACTTGCCTTCCTGGGGCCAGGCTCTGGGGAGTGCAGCCAGAGCTCAGCTGCACAAGGTGGGGATCAGAAAGAGCGGGAGAACAATAGTGGTGGGAATCTCAGTCATGTGGGTACTCTCAGGTATTTCTGCAGTCACAGACGTCATTGCAGGACGGTGACTTGCCTTCCTGGGGCCAGGGTCAAGGATGTCACTGAACCGCTACAGAGCATTCTGAGAGGGGGGAGGGTGAACAGCCAGAGGTGGTTCACATTGGTACCAATGACATAGGCTGTAGGAGGGATGAGGTCCTGTGACAAGAATGTAGGGAGATATGTAGCAGATCAAAAAGCAGGACCTCAAAGGTTCTAATTTCTGAATTACTCCCAGTATTGTGTGCTGGTGATTATAGGAATAGGCAGATAGAACAGATGAATATGCTGGGGGCGTGGGTGGTGGGGGGAGAGGGTAGAAGTTTTAGATTTCTGGATCACTGGGACCATTTCTTGGTAAGGTAGGGCCTATACAAGTCTGATGGTTTGCACTTGAACCACGGCGAGAATATTACTCTTCTGGGGTGATTTGCTTGTGCAGTTTTGGGGGGAGTTTAGAATAACTTGCCAGTGGTTTGGAATAGTGGAGACAGTGTCAGGTGTATGCACAGACAAGCAGGGAAGACGGACTAAGTCAGTGTAGAAAGTGGAAGGTCAGGGTAAGGCCTGCACATTAGGGAGTGATGATAGTTTAGAAGGCATCTCTAAATTCTATCCAGATGGCCTGATTAATCATAAAAATGGGGCAATCGCATTGTGCGCTGTGTCTTATTTACCCCAAATAGTCAGAGAGAGATGGGAAGACTGGTTGTGTAAGCAAATCTCAAAGAAATGTAAAACTACTAAGGTCATAAGAGTTGGGATTTCAATAACGCCAATATTATGTGGGACACAGAAAATGTAAAAGGCACAGAGACGGCCGAATTCTTAAATTGTGGACAGGAGGGCTTTATCAGCAGGAGTTTTTGCTGGGATTTGAGGAAGTATTTATTATCGTAAGGCTAGTTGGTATCTGGGAATCACTGCATAAAAGGTGGGAAACACTCAAAACACTGAAGAGGGAAGTGTTGCCCGATTACTGCCCTCGACAACAGTTACTGGCTCGGCACAAAGACGACAACTAATCAATACCTTTGTTAGTTTAGTTAAAATTGACATATAATTCACACCATTTGGTTTGGAAAAGGTTAACAGCAGGCATATAATTCATAAAATTCAAGTGCACACCCACAGAGAGGAACGTGAAGAAAATAGCAGCAAATAGTCAAAAATACCAGGCAGGTGGGACTGGTTTAGTTTGGGATTCTGTTCTGCATCGACTGGTTGGATCACAGGGTTTGTTTCCATGCTGCATGAATCTGTGACATAAACAAAAGCTCATGCTAGCTAGACAATTTCTTCTTGGTCCTCTTCACACTGTGGGGTCCACAAAGTTGTCAAGTCTGCTCTCCAGGATTTTCGCTGATGGCACATTGAATCCTGCATTTTTATCCTTTGGCCTAATCATCCCGAACTGTGGTGTCTTGTTCTTCTTGGTTCATTGCTCATCTGGGAGCTGTTGTCTTTCCACTGTGGGCACCTTTCAGACTACCCCATTATTCTTCCTCCAAATAAGGACTTGCACCTTGTGTCACCCTCAGAGCCATTAGCTGGTGCTCGGGTAACTTCCGTTCACCAGCTTGCTGATTTTGTGTCAGCAGCCCCTGGTCAACATCTCCACCCTCTCGATCCATATAGACCTATCTTAGGATCAAGTTAAAAATCACATAACACCAGGTTTAGAATCAGACTCCAACAGGTTTATTTGGAAGCATGAGTGTTTGAATTGCTGCCTCTTTATCAGACCTCCTAGTGCTTCCAAATAAACCTGTTGGACTATAACCTGGTGTTATGTGATTTTTAACTTTGTAGACCCCAATCCAACACCGCTCCTCCAAATCATATCCTAGGATCATCATTTTCCTTTCATTCCGCTAATTGCTCTTGAGATTGCAATCGACACTCAGTCAGTGCTTTACTTCCACATTATTTATAAATGTATTTAGTTAACATATCCAGTAAAGTCTAACTACATAATTCACACAAACCCCTTTAAAATAACTATCATCCCTTCAGTTTCATTCAAGGCTCATCTTTCAACTTTGGTCTAATTTTTTTCTTCCACCTTCTGTGCTGATACACACTGAGTATTTCAATAACCAGTATGCACAAGAGCAATATTACAGCCACAAGAGATAATATTCTCACCCATGGATGTATTCAAACATTACATCTCCAATTCCAAAATTTACTACCAAAACCAGGGGGCATGCAACACTTCATTTGCCTTGTAGCATGAGTTCAAATTGTTTTGGTATCTTTACTCCATTGATGGATTATCTCCTTTGCCCCTTCTGCAAATTGTGTTTCCTTCATGACTGCTCATATTATGGCCAAGGCAAGGGTCACACCCCCAATAACCAAGTCTAAGATCACATTTTTAACAGCTACATCGTGTCCTTTGGTCTTTGAGTGGACTGATCTACTTAAATTGTTGACAGCTGTTTTCTTCTCAGTTAATGTATTTGCATACGGTGTCCAAAATTCACGATGTCCAAACTCTGTAACCTCTGATGGCATAACTTCAGATTCGTGCTCCTTAACTTCATTCATCTTTTAACTCGCAGTTCTCTATCCACAAATCATCTCATTGAATAACAGAGAAATAACATCAGACATGCACTCAAAAAATGAGGAGGATGTGCTGGACTTCTTAAAATGCATAAAGGCAGATTAATCCCTGGGACATCATCAGTGTACCCTAGAACTCTGTGGGAAGCTAGGGAAGTGATTATTGGACTCCTTGCTGAGATATTTATATCATCAATAGCCACAGATAAGCTGCTGAAGATTGGAGGTTTGTTACCATGGTGCCACTGTTTAAGAAAGGTGGAAGGAAAAGCCAAGGAGCTAGGCACCAATAAGACTGACATCAGTGATGGAAAAGTTGTTTGAGGGGATCTTAAGGGAAATGTACTTGGAAAGATTTGACTGATTCGGCAGTCTGCATGGGGTTGTACATTGGAAATCACGTCTCATTAACTCGATTGAGTTTTTTGAAGAAGGAATGAAGTGGGCTGATGAAGGCAGAGCGGAGGACATGATATATATGGACGCCAGTGAGGTGTTCAGCAAGGTTCCATATGGCAGGGTGGTTAGCAAGGTTAAATCAGATAGAATACAGGGGGAACTAGCCACTTGGCTACAGAACTGGCTCGATGGCAGGAGACAAAGTGGTAATGGAAGGTTGTTTTCCCTGTAGAGGGCGGTGAATTGGGAGGCTGCACTCTACTGCTGCTGCTTCTGCTGTTATTGGAATGTGGAGGCTGGCGTGGCAACACCTGCTGTAACTGAGAGCAGCTGGAGCTGGTTTAGGCCTAAAGTCTGGAGCCTACAGAATGTAGAGGGAATGGACCTTGGGATTCCTCACTGCTGCTGCCCTTGGAAGCCTGGTGGATTACATTTCTTCTTGGTGAGTTAAGACTGCTGTAATAACGCCAGCTGCACCAGAGAGAAGCTGCTGTTTGGGACCTGGAGCCTCGCGCACTGCAGTCTGCCTGCCTGGAGGGACTCCCAACTTAGATTGGCTGCTGCTGGGAGATATTTTCTGGCCTCTATTTCTAACCAGCCATTTTCTTGAAATAAAGGTTGAGATTTTGAAGGGAGACTACAGAGAGTTGGGCAGGAATTTAAAAGGAGGTCCTCGAGAATAGTAATATCTGGAATATTCCCGATGCTATGAGCCAGTGAGGGCCGGAATAGGAGGACATAGCAGATGAATGCATGGCTGAGGAGCTGGTGTATGGGAGAAGGGTTCACATTTTTGGATCATTGGAAGCTCTTTTGGGGTAGAAGTGATCTGTAGAAGAAGGACGGATTGTACCCATATTAGGAGATTTGCTAGAGCTGCTCGGGATGATTTAAACGGGGAAGGTGAAGGGTGGGACCCAGGGAGATAGTGAGGAAAGAGATCAATCTGAGACTGGTACAGTTGAGAGCAGAAGAGAGTCAAACAGTCAGGGCAGGCAGGGACAAGGTAGGACTAATAAATTAAACTGCATTTATTTCAATGCAAGTGGCCTAACAGGGAAGGCAGAT
Source organism: Chiloscyllium plagiosum (assembly GCF_004010195.1). Lineage (NCBI taxonomy): Eukaryota > Metazoa > Chordata > Chondrichthyes > Orectolobiformes > Hemiscylliidae > Chiloscyllium > Chiloscyllium plagiosum. Next base: position 59,489,051 of record NC_057715.1, on the reverse strand, counting down.
GAACATGGGACTGGGATATCATAGCAATTACAGAAACATGGACCAGGGATGGGCAGGACTGGCAGCTTAATGTTCCAGGATACAAATGCTACAGGAAGGATAGAAAGGGAGGCAAGAGAGGAGGGGGAGCGGCATTTTTGATAAGGGTAACATAAGGGTGCTGAGGGAGGATATTCCTGGAAATACATCCAGGGAAGTTATTTGGGTGGAACTGAGAAATAAGTAAGGGATGATCACCTTATTGGGATTGTATTATAGACCCTCTCATAGTCAGAGGGAAATTGAGAAACAAAGTTGTAAGGAGATCTCAGCTATCTGTAAGAATGGGTGGTTATGGGAGGGGATATTAACTTTCCAAACATAGACTGCGACTGCCATAGTGTTAAGGGTTTAGATGGAGAGGAATTTAAGTGTGTACATGAAAATTTTCTGATTCAGTATGTGGATGTACCTACTAGAGAAGGTGCAAAACTTGACCTACTCTTGGGAAATAAGGCAGGGCAGGTGACTGAGGTGTCATTGGGGGGGAGCACTTTGGGGCCAGCGACCATAATTCTATTAGATTTAAAATAGTGTTGGAAAAGGATAGACCAGATCTATAAGTTGAAGTTCTAAATTGGAGAAAGGCTAATTTTTTCGGTATTAGGCAAGAACTTTCAAAAGCTGATTGGGAGCAGATGTTCGCAGGTAAAGGGATGGCTGGAAAATGGGAAGCCTTCAGAAATGAGATAATGAGAATCCAGAGAAAGTATATTCCTGTTAAGGTGAAAGGAAAGGCTGGTAGGTATAGGGAATGCTGGATGATTAAAGAAATTGAGGGTTTGTTTAAGAAAAACAAGGAAGCATATGTGAGGTATAGACAGGATAGATCGTGTGAATCCTTAGAGTATAAAGGAAGTAGGAGTATACTTAAGAGGGAAATCAGGAGGGCAAAAAAGCGGACATGAGATAGCTTTGGCAAATAGAATTCAGGCAAATCCAAAGGGTTTTTAATAAATACATTAAGTACAAAAGGGTAACCAGGGAGAGAATAGGGCCCCTTAAAGATCAGCAAGGCGGCCTTTGTGTGGAGCCGCAGAAAATAGGGGAAATACTAAACAAGTATTTTGCATCAATATTTACTGAGGAAAAAGATATGGAAGATATAGAATGTCGGGAAATTGATGGTGACAATTTTAAAAATATCCATATTATAGAGGAGGAAGTTCTGGATGTCTTGAAATGCGTAAAGATGGATAAATTCTCAGGACCTGACCAGGTGTATCCGAGAACTCTGTGGGAAGCTAGAGAAGTGATTGCTGGGCCTCTTGCTGAGATATTTGTATCATCGATAGTCACAGGTGAGGTGCCGGAAGGCTGGAGGTTGTCTAACGTGGTGCCACTGTTTAAGAAGGGTGGTAAGGAGAAGCCAGGGAACTATAGACCAGTGAACCTGACGTGAGTGGTGGGCAAGCTGTTGGAGGGAATCCTGAGGGACAGGATATACATGTATTTGGAAAAGCAAGGACTGGTTAGGGATAGTCAACATGGCTTTGTGCATGGGAAATCATGTCTCACAAACTTGATTGACTTTTTTGAACAAGTAACAAAGAGAATTGATGAGAGCAGATGTGATCTACATGGAACTCAGTAAGGCGTTCGACAAGGTTCCCGATGAGAGACTGATTAGCAAGATTAGATCTCATGGAATACAGGGAGAACTAGCCATTTGGATACAGAACTGGCTCAAAGGTAGAAGGGTGGTGGTGGGGGGTTGCTTTTCAGATTGGAGGCCTGTGACCAGTGGAGTGCCACAAGGAACACTGCTGGGTCCACTACTTTTGTCATTTACCTAAATGATTTGGATGTGAGGTACAGTTAGTAAGTTTGCAGATGACACCAAAATTGGAGGTGCAGTGGACAGCAAATAGGGTTACCTCAGATTACAACAGGATCTTGACCAGATGGGCCAATGGACTGAGAAGTGGCAGATGGAGTTTAATTCAAATAAATGTGAGGTGCTGGATTTTGGGAAAGCAAATCTTAGCAGGACTTTTATGCTTAATGGTAAGGTCCTAGGGAGTGTTGCTGAACAAAGAAGTGGCAGATGGAGTTTAATTCAAATAAATGTGAGGTGCTGGATTTTGGGAAAGCAAATCTTAGCAGGACTTTTATGCTTAATGGTAAGGTCCTAGGGAGTGTTGCTGAACAAAGAGACCTTGGAGTGCAGGTTCATAGCTCCTTGAAAGTG